>NC_061514.1:305895792-306076571 GCF_022539505.1 Lolium rigidum
CCCAAGCCGGCCGCTCCGCGTCCATTGCCCTACCCGGGGTCTTCCCCGTGCATTAGCCCCCGAAGCTGGCAAGGTCCTGCGTTAAGAGGGACCTAGGCAGGTTTTCCTGGCTCTTAGATCTCTTGAATTTGCTTGACGGCACTCGGAGGGGCCGACTGAGGACTCCCGTTCAGCCGGCTGAGCCCTCATCCGGCTCGTCTCGTCCGGCTACTTCTAGCCGGACGTTATTTTCGTTTCTGCGGCTTTAGCTTTTTCACAAGTCTTGTTAATGCTTCCGCCTTGCTGGGAGAATTTCGGGACTGGGTCAATTTTAATGTCCGGCTCCGGCTTTGGCACGCCGGAGTTTCCGCCGCCTCGGGCCTTGTGCCCGACTTGACTGGTCTGACGGCTGGCTCCTGTTACCGCTTCGTCTTGTCACGTCAATGTTTCCTCCGGATCCGGTGCGGTCGTGGGGGGAGTGGCGCGTCCGTTTCCAGTAACCGCCGCCGTCGTGGGTGGAAGTTACGGCGCAGTAAATCCCAGTCGTGGCCCACGATCACCACGTGGTCGCACAACTGGTGCGTCAGGCGGCTATAAATGCCCCTGGGAGCGGTATCGAGGCGTTCTTCCCCGCACTTCGTTTTCACGCCCGCTCCTTTCTTCCTCGCTCGCACACGCCTCTCCGTTCTTCCTCTTCATCGACCTTCTGGCGAATCCCGGCGATCGGGCGCGGCCGCACACCTTGGCTTCTTCGCAGCCGTCCGCGCACCAAGCCGATGCCACGGGGCCCCGCGTTTCCACGGTACGCTCTCCGCCGCCACCGTCCCGTGGCTCTTCTTCGCCGTTCCGCCTTTCTTGGTCCTCTTCTTCCTCCTCCTCGTCGATGGCTCAGCCAAGCGGCTCTTGGAGGGGTTCATACATGCGGGAGGACGACATCGAGCGGCTGGTGCGCCTCCGCCGGATTCCGGCGGGGGTGATCACGAGGGCGCCCGGTGCTGAGAGGGAGCCCCGGACCAACCCCGGCGAGCGCGTCGTCTTCGGCGCGCACTTCGATCGTGGGTTGGGCCTACCGGCTTCCAGCTTCTTCCGCAACTTCCTCGACTACTTCGGCTTGCAGCCGCACCATCTGCCGGCCAACGCCTGTGTCCTCCTCAGCTGCTATGTGGCTTTCATGGAGGCGTACGCCGGCTTGTGGCCGGATCTTGACTTCTGGAGCCGCCTCTTTTATATCAAGGCGCAGACGACTGACGGCCACCTCCGGGCCTGCGGCGCTACCTCGATCTACTCCCGGCCGGGCACATCTTTCCCGAGAATCCCGACGGTGGACTCGGTGAAGAACTGGCAGATGTCGTTCTTCTACGTGCGGAACGCGGACCCGGCCACCGACTGCCTGAACCTGTCAGAGTACAACTCGGCCCTGCCAGTCGGCCGGATCAACTGGGGCTACAACGCCCGGAGCACAGATCCGGATGCGGAGGTAAATCTCCTGTGGGATTTCTTGGGAGAGTGTGTCACGGGGGGCCGGCTGAGCGCCGAGGATCTCCTCTGCACATATGTTGAGCGCCGGGTGCTGCCACTTCAGAGGCGTGGCCACAAGATCGGGCACATGTCCGGCCGGCTCGATCCGACCCGGACGTCCAAGTTGGAGCTTTCCAAGGCCCAGGTGGCCCGCCGGGCGAACAACATCACCAAGGCCAACATGCCGGAGCGCTGGGAGTGGGGGTTGCCGCCTTACGACCGGGCGTCGCCGCCTGAACTGGTGAGTCTTGTGTTTTGGCCGACTTCCGGCTTGCAGCCGCGTGGCCGACTTGTCATTTACTTTCTTTGTCTTGCTTTCAGCTTTTCGACCGCCAGGGCGCCGAGGATGGCAACCTGTACTTGGTTGGCTGGTTAGGGTTGGTGGAGACCAACCGGGACTCCACCTTCCATGGTGATTTCTTCCGGAAGGTTCTAGAACATTCTAGCGCCTTCCATAAATGCACCGGATCATTTCCAAACTTGGAAAGTGACTTCCTATATATGATTATTATTCTCCGGACCATTCCGGACCTCCTCGTGATGTCCTGGATTCCATCCGAGACTCCAAACAAAATTCGAACTCCATTCAATATTCCATATCTACTTAAAACGACATCAAACCTTAAGTGTGTCACCCTACGGTTCGCGAACTATGTAGACATGGTCGAGACTCCTCTCTGACCAATAACCAATAGCGGGATCTGGAGATCCATAATGGCTCCCACATATTCAACGATAACTTAGTGATCGATTGAACCATTTACATACGATACCGATTCCCTTTTTCACGCGATATTTTACTTGTCCGAGGTTTGATCATCGGTAGTATCCTTCCGGTATAAGTGATTTACATGATCTCATGGTCGAAGGACTAGGTAACTATGTATCGGAAGCTTATAGCAAATTGAACTTAATGACGTGATCTTATGCTACGCTTATTTGGGTGTGTCCATTATGTCATTGATCTAATGACATAACCTTGTTATTAATAACATCCAATGTTCATGGTCACGAAACTATGATCATCTATTAATCAACAACCTAGTTATACAAGAGGCTTACTAGGGACTACTTGTTGTTTACATAACACACATGTATCAATGTTTCGGTTAATACAATTATAGCATGGTATGTAAACATTTATCATAAACATAATGATATATAATAACCACTTTATTATTGCCTCTTGGGCATATCTCCAACAGTCTCCCACTTGCACTAGAGTCAATAATCTAGATTACATGGTAAGATACCTAACACCCATGGAATTCTGGTGTTGGTCATGCTTTGCCCTAGGGAGAGCTTTAGTCAACGAATCTGCCACATTCAGATCTGTGTGTACTTTGCAAATCTTTACTTCACCATCTTCGATGTACTCGCAAATCGAATGAAAACGCAGCTTGATATGCTTCAGCTTCTTGTGTGACCTTGGTTCTTGTGCATTGGCGATGGCACCCATGTTGTCACAATAGATGACTAATGGGTCCAATGCACTAGGAACCACAGAAAGCTCAACAATGAACCTCTTCATCCATACCGCTTCCGATGAAGCCTCCGAAGCCACTATGTATTCCGATTCAGTTGAAGATTTCGCCACCGTGCACTGCTTGGAACTCATCCAGCTTACTGCAGCACCATTCAACATAAACACGTACCCAGACTGAGAATTAGAGTCATCAGGATCAGTGTTCCAACTTGCATCGGTGTAACTGGTTACAACGAGCTCTTGGTCACCGCCATAACAAAGAAACATATCCTTAGTCCTTTTCAAGTACTTTAGGATATTCTTGACCACTGTCCAGTGTTCCATTCCTGAATCACTTTGATATCTGCTAGTCAAACTAACAGCATGTGTGATATCCGGCTAGTACACAGCATGGCATACATGATAGAGCTTACTGCCGAGGCATAGGGGATCTTGTTCATCCTCTCTCTTTCTTCTGTCGTAGCCGAACCTTGAGTTTTACTCAAGACCTTACCTGTCAACATAGGCAAGAACCTGTCGTCGTGGTGAACAGACAGATGCCATAGGATGGCTTAGATTGGGGCCGAATGGACGCAAGAGGATTCGGGGGAGGGTTTGCGATTAGATGGGAAGAACTTCCGGATGCTTTCCTCAAGAACACAGCCGGAGACCGGTATACAAGAAGAGAGACAAGAGGAAGAACTCTTTACTAGATCGCTAGCTTCATTGATCTCAACACGATTACAAGTTCTGTCCTCTAATTCCCTTCCTAGTCTCTCCGCGCCTGTAAGAGGCAATGCCCCCTCCCCTTATATAGGGGGGAGGGTGGCTTACAGAACAAGAAACCCTAATGGCATCTTTGACTGGACAAACTACTTTACAAAGCTACTTTACAAAGCTACTTTAATCATAGATGACACCGGGGTCTTCTTTAATCAGGGAGGCTGACGTCCTCCGGCTTCTTTCTTCGTCATCTTCTTCTTTATCGTCAGCCCTTCGTTTAAAGCTACTTTGCTTAGCTCATCTTTGTCTTCTAGCTCTGGAGAGGATCTTTGACCAGCTTTGCCGACAAGCCCTTCCTACCGGTGGCCCGGTACCGTTTCTATCCGGTTCCGGTATCCCTCTTAGGAAGATACCGGCTTAGCCTGTTTAGCCAAACGCCTATCCTAGACTCCGGCATGAACATCTAACCGGTATCCTGATGGCTCAAACCATCCGGTTTGGCATGCCTTTGGCATACCGGGGGTCATCCCCCCAACATTAGTCCCCGAAGCTGGTATAGTCTGGCGGATTCTATCCAACAGACCATGCCAGGTTCTCATGTTTTTGGATACCGGTTTAACTCTTCCGGCTTTTGGCATAGATCCGGCACCTTTGCCCCCTTTCTGTCTTTTTCTCTTTGCAAGGTATTTTCCGGCATCTCTTTTTTCCGGTTTCATTTGCATTTACTCCTTCCTCGGTGAAGTCGAGAATATCTCGGGTCCCACGCCTGACAGAGACATGCGCACTGTGACTGACGCGCCAGTGTCAGTTGTCACTTCGCTTCGACTCCCGCGCGCCCATTAAATGCACCGCTGCGGATCCCACTAGTCGTTCCAGATCCCCTGTGTGCCTCCGTGTGGCCTCCTGTTTTTCGCGTGTATCTCTTCGACACGTGGCGGCCCAAAGCGCGAACCGTTGCGGGCCGCGAGGCGAACCGCCGCGGCCCAGCGGTTTCCTGCCCACTTTCTCTCTCCTTTATAAACACAACCGCCCCTTCTTCTTCATCTTCTTCGCATTCTCCACTTCCTCGCGCACAGTGCTCCTCACTTTCGCGCTTCCGCCGTTCTTCGTCCGCCGTCGCTTGCTCAAGCTCCGGCGCCCAGCGAACTCACGCCGTGCCTCCGCCGGACTTCGCTGCGCGGAGATCTTCGTCAGCAACTTCACCGCGTCCGCCGCATTCGCGCTTCTTCGCGAGCTTCTCCGCCTCGTCGTCGACGATGCTCGCCGGAGACCGCAAGCTTGCTCCACCACCGGCAAACACTTCCCTCAGCGACTGCGCCGCCCCAGGTTGGTACCAATTTGACTTTGCTTGCTATTTGCCTGCTTTTTAGATCTGGGGACTATGGTGTTCTTATTTCCTCTTTTTCTTTGATTTTCTTCTTACTCGTAGATCTCTGCGCGGGGGTCAAGTGTGGGATTTCTGTTTTTCCGCCTACCCTTCCAATGTCTGACGAGGGAACTTCCTCCGCATCCTCTTCTTCTTTTTCTCTCAAACGCCGTAGACCTTCTCCCGACGAATCCACGGCTTCAGATCCGATGGAGATCGATTCCGGCAACCAGCAGGAATCCGGTAGCCATCAAGAATCCGGTAGCCTCCAAGAGTCCGGTGGCCATCTGGAATCCGGTAGCTTTAGCCAAGCTTCCGGTAGCCAAGAAACGAGTATCTCTAGCGAAGCCTCTAGCAGCTCCAGCCAACCTTCCGGCGAGGAGCCTTCCCCAATCACCCGCGGAGCCTGGATGGGCTCCAATGTTTCTGAGTTTGAGATCGATTGGTTGTACCGGTCTCGCCGGATTCCGGAAGGAGTTACCTGCCGGATTCCTGGTGAAGAAATCGAACCGGACCCCCAAGCCGGTGAATACGTTGTTTTTCTCGCTCACTTCGAGCGCGGCTTCGGCCTTCCTGCCTCCCCTTTTTTCCGGGAGTTTTTAGACTTTTACAAACTCCAACCTCACCACCTTCCTGCCAACGCCATCTTCTACCTTTCTTGCTATGCCACCTTCATGGAGGCCTATATCGGCATTCGTCCCACTCGTGAGACGTTTGCCCGCTTCTTCAATTTGCGGATTAATTCCGTCCAGGGCAGGGAAATCCCTAAGCCCAAGCCGCCCGTGGAGTGCGGATCTTGTATCGTTGGCTCCCGCCAAGGGAGCACTTTTCTCAAGTTTTCCGGCCTCGAGTCCTGCCGCGCCTGGCAAGGAACTTTTTTCTATGTGAAGAACAGCGGCCGCGCCAATCTTATCGACCTTCCTCCATACCAAGAGGGCCCCCCTAGCAAAACCAATTGGAGCTACAACCCGAAGACAGATCACGTCGAAACCAACCGGGTAGTACGCTTCTTGGCTTCTTTGAAGAAGGACACCAACATCTGCTCTGATGATATCATCCGCACCTTTATTTCACGCCGAGTGCTTCCTCTGAAGCGCCGTGCACATAGGATGAGCGAGATGTATGGCCCTGGCGATCCTACCAAGATCACAGGCCTTCCCCTTAGCAAGAAGGACGTCGTTCGTAAGGCTAAGCAGATTTGCCAAACTACTATGCCATTTGCTTGGGAATGGGGCCTCCTTCCCCTCAGCTCTACTAACCCTCCTACTCAAGAAGTAAGAGATTACGCAGTTAGGGTTGTTTTTTGCCGGTAACTTTCCGCTTTTGTTAACCTTCCTTTTTATCTTGTTTCAGGCCAAGGACCGCTTCCCCCTCATCGAAACAGAGCGGCGAGGAACCTTCCGGAAACGCGCCCTTGACTCCTTCGACCCAGATCCCTACATCTTTTGGAAGGATCTGAAGATGGGCAAGACTTCGGCAGCGCGCCTTGGCCGGGACCCGCCGGAGCCAACCGGGACGTCCGATGACCTGACCGTGCTCGAGGTACCTTCTTTTCCGGTTTCTTGTACCTTCCGTTATTGCCTTTTTGCGAGTTTCTTCTCAGCTATTTTTGACCCACAGATCCATGAGCGCGTGGCGCCCTTGGACGCCGAGGCGGGCATTGAGTTTGTGGACAACCTCTTGGCCCAGGGCCAGAAGAACAAACAACCGGCATCTGATGCCGGCTCCAGCCAGGCCCCTCCCTCCAAGCGCTTCCGAACCGAGCCCGTGGGGGAGAAGCAAGTGGGCGTGCGTCGCTACAAGCGAAAGCAAATGCCTACCGCCTCCGGGTAAGTTCTTTTTCCTGCTTTCATTTTCCGGTAGCTACATCTTCTTGCTTGCATCTTCTTGCCAAGTTCTTTTTCCGGTAGCTTTTCTCCAACCATCTTTCTTTCTTTTTCTCAGCCCCGCGCTCAAGCTTGGCTCAGGGCCAACGGGCTCTGAAGGTTCCGGAAGGACTTCAACCCCTCCTCCTCACTCAGGTCCGGCATCTTTTGGTGCCGGCAACACTTCTGCCTCCCTCTCGGGGGGCACAACAAATTCGGGGCGCGCGGCCCCAACACCTCCTGATCACCGCGCGGAGGAGGACTTCACCTCCCCTCCAGAAGCTCAAGACGCTGGCGCCAGCAGCATCGGCGCCGGCAAGACAGACGCCGGGCAGGCGGAACCTTTGGTTCCTCCTCCCCCAAAGAAAAAGAAGAAGCAGCCAAGCTCTTCCCCTGCCACGCCGGATACTTCCGCGCCGGTACCTTCTCCTCCTCCCGAGGCCACGCCGACACCGCCGCCCAGCCAAGGACCTTCCGCGGCCAAGCGACCGGCGCCGTCCGAGACCCCCAAGATTACCAAATTCCTCAAGCCCGGGGCTTCCCGTGGCAAGGCTGTGGAGGGCGACGCCTCCGGCGGCTCGCGGGACGTGGTGCTGCACGTCGGCCCCGCTGCCATCGCTGCCCAGGACAAGCCTACCGGCCTCCTGGGCCGGATTATTGATCTGAAGCGCGCGGGCAAGGACCTGGGGCACCTTCTCCCCTATGCCCAGAAGTGGAATGAGGCGGATATCTCCGCTTCTACCCGTGGCCTGGGGAAGGATCGCCTTCCGGCACCAAGTCCTGCCGGGGCTCGGTCCACTGAAGAACACTTCTCGCGGCTTAAACGCGCCGTGAAAGAGTTTGACAGTGCCTGGTACGATGCTACCAACAACGTGGTGGTAAGTTTTGCCAACTTTCTTTTATTTTTGTTGATGCCGGTTTCTTTTCTTTCCGGATCTTATCTATTCTCCCAGTCCCCGAGTTTCGTGGTGAAAATGCAGTTTTCGGCGCGAAACTTTAACTAGAGGCATGTGAAACCGGCATGGCCAGTCCCCGAGTTTCGGGTTGAAACCTTGTTTCTTTCTTTCTCACACCCATCTTCCCTTGAACAGAGCACTGCCGACGCCCGGAAGCAACTCTTTGAGGAGCTTCTGTGGGAGCACCGGGACCTTGCTGAGGCCCACAGCCACTGCCAAGGTTTGTTTCTTTTCTTTCCCTCCGGCATTTTTTCACCGGAATGTTTTCCTTCTTTGATACTTACGCATTCGTTTGCTTAACAGTTGTTCCGGAAGCTACCATTGAGGCCCTTAAGGCCCAGGTTGCCAAGCTCCACGGTACTACCCTTTCTTTTCCGGTTAACCTGTTCTTTTCTTATTTCATCTATTGTTGCTTGCTAAGACCTTTCTTTCCGGTACTTAGGCGATAAAGAGCAGCTTCTTAAGGAGCACAACGAGGCACTGGACGCCCAGAAGACGGCGCTGAGGGAGGTGAAGGACCAGGCTATGCAGGCCGCGCTCCAGCATGAGCAATCTCTCAAGGACGCCCGGGTTGCAGCGGAGACCAAGCTGGCGGAGGTCGTGGAGGACTCCACGAACTCCAACACCATTTTAGCGGCAGAGCTGGAGGAGGAGAGGAAAGCGCGGAAAGCAGCGGAGCGCCTCATTGATACCATGACCACTGATCACAAGGAATATGATCGGTTGGTTATGAAGATCGACGCGCTGGCTCTCCGTAAGTCCCTGCCTTGCCCCTTCTTTCGCTTACAAGCTTTCTCTTTTGAAAATGCACTCTCGTTCCTTGTTCTTCTGACACGCTCTTTCCGGTGTCTCGTGTTTATGCTTTTTCCTTCTTCTTGTAGAGCATTTCCCGGAATCCCAGGTCTATGCTGTGAAGAAGGTGAGGGAGGATCGGATTGCGCGGGAATTTCCCAATCTGGAGGCGCACTGGGACGGGTACGACTATCTTGTCGCCCTATCCGCGCGAGTCCAGCACATGCGCTGCGTCGACCGGCTTCTTGCCGACCTGCCAGCTGTTTCCATCCAGATCTTCAAGGTGCTATGGCCTGAGGAGGAGCTGCCGGAGAACATCACGCTTACCGCCAACCGGCTTAGGGATGCTGTGCACCGGATTCGTGAGTGGCAATGCTCAGCGGCTCGTGCCGGAGCTGACACTGTGCTGCGCTCCGCGTGCTCCTGGTATCCTGACCTTGATCTGGATGCTCTCCAAGGCGTACGCGCAGATGCTCCCACGGACACAGATCCGGCGCTCACCGCAAAGCGGCAGGACCGGGCATACCGGGCTCCCGAGGCCAGCACTGCTCCCCCTGAAGACACCGAGGCCGGTGCTGCTCCGCCTGATGCCCCTGCTATCTGATTACCTGCTCTTATGCAATGTCTGCCTGTGATATGTTTCTTTGTCCTGGTTAACTTAAAACAATGTCCGTTAAATTCTGCCCCGGTATGCCGGGGTCTATGATGTAAAACTTTAAATCTGCTTTTGGTTGTGGTACAACATTTCATGCCGGTAAGTTATACCGGTAGCTAAATATTTCTAAGTTTGCCTTAGCACATTTGCTTTTGGTTCTGCTTTTATCCTGTACTGCAAAGATTTCCCAATTGTTTCCGCATCCAATTTGATGCATACTTGGTTCTTTTGCCTTGGCTCTGCCTGCCTTCTCTGGGCGTTCTTTGGCGTATGAGCACAAGGTTCTTTCACCAAACAAGCATCTTCTTGAACTTAGAAATAACTTTGAAATTTTGCAAAAAACCGGTTTAACCGGGGTTAGTTAAATTTCCCGGATTGTTCTTTCCTGCTCTCCCTTTTCGCAGTTCATGTGCTTATCTCCTACCGGTTTATCTTGCTTGCCATGAAGCCGGTCTGCGGACAGCAAGCGAGTCGAAGACTCCGGTAGGATTTAGCACACTACTAATCCGGAAAGAAAAAACATTCAATAAGCAACCGGTAAACTGAAAAAATAAACAAGTTACATGCAACCTTATTGGGGTAGTCCCCGAGATTCATTCAAGGTTCCGACATCTTTTATTCATAGCATATAAGGTACAAAAAGGAACTTCTTACACCACCACTTCAAGAGTAGAAAGGACGCAACAGAGCTACGTTCCATGGACGTTTGCTCTCCTCTCCGGACCTGTCCGCCTTTCCTTTCTTCCACTCCTGTGCATCTATCAAGTAGTACGCATCATTGTGAAGCACCTTGCTTACAATGAAGGGACCTTCCCATGGTGGCAAAAGCTTATGCCGGCCTTCAGTGCGCTGCACTAGGCGAAGCACGAGATCTCCTTCCCGGAAAACTCTCGGGTTAACCTTCCGGTTGTGATACCTTCTGAGGTTTTGCTGGTAAACGGCTGTTCTTGCCAAAGCTAGCTCTCTTGCTTCTTCTAACAAGTCCACATCATTTTCTCTGGCCTCTTTGACCTCTTGCTCAGTATAGAGCTGTACTCTTGGTGAATCATGAATGATGTCGGTTGGTATGACCGCTTCTGCTCCATAAACCATGAAGAAGGGAGTGTATCCGGTAGACCGGTTTGGAGTTGTTCTTATACTCCACAGAACTGATGGTAGCTCATCAAGCCAACATCCTGGTGACTTTTCCACTGCATCAATGAGTCTAGGCTTGATACCGGAAAGTACCAAAGCATTCATTCTTTCCACTTGGCCATTGCCTTGTGGGTGTGCCACTGAGCACAAATCCAACCGGATGTTTTTGTCCTCACGTAACCTTTTGAACTCACCTTGAGCAAAGTTGGTTCCATTGTCGTTGATGATGCTGTGCGGGTATCCATACCGCAAAATGACATCTTTTAAGAACTTCACCGCTGTGTGCCCATCACATTTTGCGATAGGTTTCACTTCTAGCCACTTGGTGAATTTATCCACCATAACCAAGATGTGGGTCATGCTGCTTCTTGCAGTTTTGAATGGTCCAACCATGTCAAGGCACCAAACAGCGAATGGCCAAGTTAATGGTATTGTCTTTAAACCGGATGCTGGGGTATGATTTTGCTTGGCGTACCTCTGGCAGCCGTTGCATTTTCTTACCAAATCCTCAGCGTTTTCCAAAGCCGTGGGCCAATAAAACCCATGCCGGAATACTTTTGCTACTAGCGCCCTTGATGAAGCATGATGCCCACATTCTCCTTGGTGAATTTCCTCAAGCATTTCTTTTCCTTCCTCCGGTTCCACACATCTTTGAAGGACACCGGTAACGCTTCTCTTGTACACCTCACCGTTGATGAACGTGTATGCTTTGGACCTTCTTTGTATCCTCCTTGACTCATTTTCGTCAGCCGGCAAGGTGCCGTTGATCAGGAATTCCTTAATAGGTTTAACCCATGACGGTATCTCTCGAACCAGAAATACTGGTGCATCTATCTCCATGCTATCTACCAGCATCATTTCTTCCGGTATGGGTACAACAGTCCCCGAGCTTGCCGGAACAGTCCCCGAGCTTGCCGGAGCAGTCCCCGGGTTCCCTTCATCAATGTCCATGGGCACTACGTGTGATTCCGGTACAAAAATTGATTCCGACTCCGGGCTTGGTTTAATCGACGGTAGCCTTAAGTGAGCCAAAGCTATTCTGGGAGGAATTTCTTGCCTAGATGAGCCCAGCTTGGACAAAGCATCCGCGGCTTCATTTTCCGCGCGTGGCACATGGTGAAACTCACAACCTTCGAAGAATCCGGCAATCTTTTGCACGTGAAACCGGTATGAGGCCATGTTGGCATCTTTTGCATCCCAATCTCCGGAACACTGCTGTACCACAAGGTCCGAATCTCCATAGCAAATGATCCGGTGTGCACCGATTTCTTTTGCGACTTTAAGCCCATGGATCAAAGCCTCATATTCAGCGACATTGTTCAACGCCCTGAAATGCACTTGCAAAACATACCGGAGGTGATCCCCTCTTGGCGAGGTAAGTACCACACCGGCACCTAAACCCTCTTTGAGCTTGGATCCATCAAAGTGCATTTTCCAGTATTCTATCCTCTGATCTGGTGGTTTGTATTGCATCTCCGCCCAATCAACAAGGAAATCAGCCAAAGCCTGTGATTTTATGGCATCTCTTCTTTCATATACCGGCACGTATGGTGATATCTGGATTGCCCATTTTGCAATCCGGCCGCTGGCGTCTTTGTTGCACATTATATCGGAAATTGGCGCTTCGCTCACCACCTTCATGGGGTGCTCCTCAAAGTAATGCTTGAGTTTGGTGGCGGCCATGTATACGCCATAAGTCATTTTTTGGAAATGAGGGTAGTTTTGTTTCGAGAGGGAGAGCACCTCGCTCAGGTAGTATACCGGCCTCTGGACGGTTTTCTCTTCTTCTTCTCTTTCGACCACAACCACTACACTCACAACCCGGTTTGTTGCTGCTATGTATAATAGCATAGGTTCTCTTTCTAGAGGTGAAGCCAGTATAGGCGCTGTGGCTAGCATTGTTTTTAGCTCTTTAAACGCTGCATCTGCCTGAGGGGTCCAGACGAACGTGTCAGATTTTTTCATGAGAGCGTAGAGCGGTAGAGCTTTCTCTC
This sequence comes from Lolium rigidum, assembly GCF_022539505.1. NCBI lineage: Eukaryota > Viridiplantae > Streptophyta > Magnoliopsida > Poales > Poaceae > Lolium > Lolium rigidum. The sequence goes on from NC_061514.1 coordinate 305,908,240, forward strand.
CCAACCTGCTTACAAACCGGCTTAGCGATGCCAAGCTTCCGGTAAACTTTTGCACATCTTTTAACTCTCGAGGGATAGCCATTCTTTCTATTGCCCGGATTTTTACCGGATTAACCTCTATGCCCCGGCTTGATACCAGGAAACCGAGCAGCTTGCCGGCAGGGACACCGAAGGTGCATTTTGCCGGATTGAGTTTCATCCGGAACCGTCTTAGGTTATCGAATGTTTGCCGGATGTCATCGATTAAGGTGTTCTTTACCTTAGTTTTTATCACAATGTCATCTACATAGACTTGTACATTCTTTCCGATTTGATCACACAAGCATTTTTGCATACAGCGCTGGTACGTTGCACCAGCGTTGCGCAAACCAAAAGGCATAGTGACATAGCAATAAGCCCCGTGCGGGGTAATGAACGCAGTTTTTATTTGATCATCCTTTTTCAAGGGAATCTGGTGGAAACCGGAATACGCGTCCAGGAAGGACAACAACTCACACCCAGCAGTTGAATCAATCACTTGATCGATTCGCGGCAAAGGAAAAGGGTCTCTCGGGCAAGCCTTGTTTAGGTTGGTGTAGTCGATGCACATGCGCCACACCTTCGGAGCTTTTGCCTCCAGGTTCTCATCTTTCTTCTTTTCAACCATTACCGGATTGGCCAGCCACTCTGTGTGCGTGACCTCCACAATGAATCCGGCGACGAGCAGTTTTGTCACCTCTTCTCCTATGATTTTCCTTCTATCTTCAGCGAACCGGCGCAGTGGTTGCCGCACCGGCTTGGCATCTTTCCGGACGTTTAAAGAGTGCTCAGCCAGCTCCCTCGGAACACCCACCAAATCATCAGTTGACCAGGTGAAGATATTCCGATTCTCACGGAGGAAGCTGACGAGCGCGCTTTCCTATGCTTGATCAAGTCCGGCACCGATACGAACGGTGCGCTCTGGGTAAGCCGGATCTAGCACAATGTCCTTTGTTTCATTTGTCGGCTTGAACGCCGGTGAGCCCAAGTTTCCACTCATTGCCGCTAAGCTCAATTGTGAGGACTGAGCCAGCGCAACAGCTGTTTGCATTCTTTTCTTTTCCTCCGCAATCACCAGCGATTCCGCTAGGTTTGATCCGGCAGATGCGGTTTCTAGCGAGACTTTGTAGTTTCCCACCACAGTCAATGGTCCACGAGGTGCCGGCATCTTCATCTTGAGGTAAGCCGTATGAGTTGTGGCCATGAAGGCTGCCAATGCCGGTCTCCCCAGCAATGCATGGTAGGGACTATCTAGATCCACCACCTCAAACTCAACATTTTCAACCCGGCAATTGTCACGGCCTCCGAATGCTACGTCCACCCGAACCTTTCCTATCGGGGCACAGGACAAGCCCGGAACGATTCCGTGAAACGTTGTGCGTGTTGGCTGAAGCATGTTCTCTGTTATGCCCAACGTATGCATGGTATGCTTGTACATGATGTTTATGCTGCTACCGTTATCTATCAGCACCTTGCTGAATTTTACTCGAGTTTGTGGCCCTTTCATGATTGGATCCACAACAAGAGCATATCCACCCGGATTCGGCATGATTTTGGGGTGATCCTTAATCGACCAGGCAATTTCCTGGTTGGACCATTGCATGTATTTTGGAACTGCCGGCATCACGGTGTTTACTTCCATGGAGCGGCGATGCATACTTTGCCTGTCTGTCGGCTCAGTGACAAAAACGACACAGCACATATGCGGGTCTTCGTAAACATTCCGGCCTAAAGGTGCCGGTGGGGGTGGTTGTTTATCGTTTTGCTCCACCCGGTTAACTTGCTGGTACTGCTGCCGGTTTGGCCGCACCGGTAAGGCGTTTGCCCCGGTAAGCGGTGGTGGTGGCGGTAGCTGTTGCTGCCGCGGCATGTCTTGTGGTGGTTGTGCATCTTTTACTGTTCCCTTTTGCATCAAGTACTTGGTCCAGGTACAATCCTTCGTCAGATGGTTTGACGGGTGTGCCGGATTCGGTGTGTGCCACCGGCAAGGTTGGTCCATGGCAGCTTCCATGGTGTATTTTGCGGGTTCTTGCCAGTTTCTTTTCTGGACCCAAGGTTTCTTTTCCACCCATTGTTTCTTAGGACCCGCCCACGGCTGTGATCCGGTTCTTTGCCTCTGACTGCCGCTGGCCTCAGAGTTTTCCTGCACAACAGCAACTTGCTGCGGACCGTACCTCCGATCCGGAAAATCTTCTCTTCTTTTGTTATTCCGGTTATCCCGGTGTTGCTCTTGGCGTAGCTGTTCCGGTTCAGGTTGCACTGCCGGCTGCGTTGGGTCTCCCAACGCATAGCTATCCGCCACACGTATCATCTCTGCCAACGTTGTCGGCATGTTTCGTTGCAGCTTTTGCCACAACGGCGAACCTCTTCTGCACCCACTGCTAAACCAAGCAATTGCCTGTGCCTCGATTACCCCTTCACAGGAGTTCCTTGTGGTGTTCCACCGGGCCAGATAATCCCAGTCTGTTTCATTCGGGCGCTGTACGCACAGAGCAAGTTGCTGAGGCCTGTTTGGCCTCTGATAGGTGCTGCTGAAATTGCTCACAAAAGCCTCCTCAAAATCCAGCCAGCCATTTATGCTTCCTGCCGGCAAGTTGTTTAGCCAGATTCTTGCCGGTCCAACCAAGAATGATGGTATGATTCTTACGGCCCAACGCCGGTTTCCTCCTCCTGCTACGGTTCCTCCACCGCCTGCGACGTATACCGCGGTCACGTAATCCGCGAGCCAATCCTCCGGCTTCGTAGTGCCATCGTATGTCTTTGTGTCACGGGGCAACATGAAGTTGCGAACTGGCGGTTTTTCTCTCATGATTCTTGGGCCAAAGCACTTTGGGCCTGGAGGACCTTCCTCCTCGATCATTTCCGACAAGTACACTCTATCCAGACGGTGCCTCGCATCCCGTTCCGGTAGGTATCTCTCTCCCAACCGTTCTCCCAATGGGTTCCGGTATGCTGCCGGTCTTGCAGAATCAGCTTCATCATAACATTCCGGTACCGCGGCCCTTGCCTGCCGGTACCTTGGGGGATCTATTTCCTCCTCATCGTGCGCTGCCCTTGCAGCCCGATAGTTTTGCCCGGTCTCATATCTACCGGCATGTTTGTTTCCGGCATAGCCTCCTTTGGCGTAGCCTCGCTCCGCCCCCTGGCTTTTTCTACCGGCATCATGTTGCCCGGCTTGTTGTTTTCCGGCAAGAACCGGATCGTACACAGTCATCTGCTGCGCATTCACTTCTTTTTCTCTTCTTCGGTCCGGATGGGGGGATGAAGCCTGCCCATGGGACTTGCTACCGGCATTCTTTGTTGAACGCGCAGATTTTGAGGCCGCTGCCTTGTTCAGCTTAGCCAGTTGCTCAGCGTTCTGCTGCTCAATAGTTTCCAGCAGCTCTCTAACGCGCTCTTGCTGTTTTGCCAAAGCATCTCCGGAAAGCGATTCACATAGCTCTACTGCAGCCTTAGCAGCTTTTATCGTTTTATCCGGGCTGCTGTACTTAGGTTTCTCCACGATGCTAACAGATGCAGAGGTACTTTTGCCGGTAAAAATCTCTTTGCGCAAATCTTGATCTAGGTTGCGAGCTTTTAGCCGGTTTTCCGGCACCCTAGCAGCATGTGCGCTAACAGAAGCAAAGCCATGGGCAGCGTTGTACTCACGTAGGGTAAGGTTCAGCTCGCGCTGCGCCCGGAGGATATCCTTGCCGCTCCGAGCACCTTCCGGCGCCGCGCTCCAGCTCCGCCTGAGCCGCTGCCGGATCGACGTTCTGCGCGATGGGGGTGGCGAGGACGTTCATCGCCGCTTGGAGCGGCGTTTCCGGTGGCGCGGATGATGCTCCTGCTGCGCCCGCGTCGCGCTCCAGCGGTGGCTTAGCCGCACGGGTCGAAACCGCGCGACCAGCACCTTCTCCCACAGCTTCTTTTCCTGCACCAGCCACACCGGTCATCATTACCTCGACGCTGCCGGCGGCGCGGCCAGCACAAAGCCATCTTGGTGGATCCGGTGCCACCAGCACCGGCGAGTGGCGCTGGCGCGCAGGGACGGTGCCGAAGTAGACGCGGTGGCTGCCGAACTCGATGATGCGGCCGTTCTTGGGGAAAATGCCGCCGTTGGCGAAGCAGCCCGCGTTGTCGTTGATGAAGTCCATGGCGTAGATGCGCTGCACCAGCGCGGACACCGTACGCTCGCCGGCGACCTCGAGGATGCCCGCCCGAGTGTGAACTCCTTCAAGCGCCACTTCCAGCCCCACGGTGGGCGCCAACTGTCGTCGTGGTGAACAGACAGATGCCATAGGATGGCTTAGATTGGGGCCGAATGGACGCAAGAGGATTCGGGGGAGGGTTTGCGATTAGATGGGAAGAACTTCCGGATGCTTTCCTCAAGAACACAGCCAGAGACCGGTATACAAGAAGAGAGACAAGAGGAAGAACTCTTTACTAGATCGCTAGCTTCATTGATCTCAACACGATTACAAGTTCTGTCCTCTAATTCCCTTCCTAGTCTCTCCGCGCCTGTAAGAGGCAATGCCCCCTCCCCTTATATAGGGGGGAGGGTGGCTTACGTAACAAGAAACCCTAATGGCATCTTTGACTGGACAAACTACTTTACAAAGCTACTTTACAAAGCTACTTTAATCATAGATGACACCGGGGTCTTCTTTAATCGTGAGGCCGACGTCCTCCGGCTTCTTTCTTCGTCATCTTCTTCTTTATCGTCAGCCCTTCGTTTAAAGCTACTTTGCTTAGCTCATCTTTGTCTTCTAGCTCGGAGAGGATCTTTGACCAGCTTTGCCGACAAGCCCTTCCTACCGGTGGCCCGGCACCGTTTCTATCCGGTTCCGGTATCCCTCTTAGGAAGATACCGGCTTAGCCTGTTTAGCCAAACGCCTATCCTAGACTCCGGCATGAACATCTAACCGGTATCCTGATGGCTCAAACCATCCGGTTTGGCATGCCTTTGGCATACCGGGGGTCATCCCCCCAACAGAACCCTTTCTTGCTTTCATCCATTCTAAACTTCTTTAGAATCTTGTCGAGGTATGTACTTTGTGAAAGCCCTATTAGGCGTCTTGATCTATCTCTATAAATCTTGATGCCTAATATGTACGCTGCTTCACCAAGGTCTTTCATTGAAAAACAATTATTCAAATAACCTTTAACACTGCTTAATAGTTCTATATCATTCCCAATCAATAATATGTCATCTACATATAATATCAGTAACGCTACAGAGCTCCCACTCACTTTCTTGTAAATACAGGCCTCACCATGAGTCCGTATAAACCTGAAGTCTTTGATCACACTATCAAAGCGTCGGTTCCAACTCTGGGATGCTTGCTTCAGTCCATAAATGGAACGCTGAAGTTTGCATACCTTGTCAGCATTTTTAGAATCGACAAAACCTTTGGGTTGTACCATATATATATAACTCTTCCTCAATGTCACCATTAAGGAACGCCGTTTTGACATCCATCTGCCAAATCTCATAATCGAAAAATGCAGCTATTGCTAACAAAATCCTCACAGACTTTAGCTTCGCTACAGGTGAGAAAGTCTCATCGTAGTCAACTCCTTGAATTTGTCGGAAACCCTTTGCGACAAGTCGAGCTTTATAGACAGTAATATTACCATCAGCATCCGTTTTTCTCTTGAAGATCCATTTATTCTCGACAGCCTTGCGGCTATCAGGTAAGTCTACCAAAGTCCACACTTGGTTATCATACATGGATCCCATTTTGGATTTCATGCCTTCTTGCCATTTGTTGGAATCTAGGCTCATCATTGCTTCTTCATACGTCGCAGGTGATGGGATTCGTAGCATAGAAAACAAAAAATTTCCTACCGCGAGAACGAAATCCAAGCCAAGATGCAATCTAGTAGACGGTAGCAACGAGGGGATAACGAGACTAACCCTTGAAGATTTACAAAGCCTACGAGATTAGATCTCGTTGTTGCAGAAGATGATCACTTGCCGCTTTCAAAAGCGCGTAGAAGATCTTGACGGTGCCACAATCGGGCAGCACCTCCGTACTCGGTCACACGTTCGGTGTTGATGAAGACGTCCTTCTCCCCGTTCCAGCGGTTAGCGGAAGTAGTAGATCCTCCTCGGAATCCCGCTAGCACGACGGCATGGTGGCGGTGGTGGTGGAGAAATCCTGCAGGGCTTCGCCGTAGCCGTGCAAGAGGGAGGAGGAGGAAGGGGCGGCTAGGGTTTGGGGAGAGGGGGCAAGGGCTGCGACTTGTGCACCTCTTGGGGCTCCCCTTGCCCTCCTTTTATAGGTGGAAAAGGTCCTTGGGTCGTCCAAGACCTGCCCCCAAAGTTTGGGAGAGTTCCGGTAGGTTTCTGTCAGCCGAAACCTACTAGAACTAGGACTCTTTTGCCAAATCCGAATCTGCTTTAGGGGAAACTTCTTAACCCTTAAGGAAAACATGGATACACCAATTATGGAACCCTACGGACTTCCTTAGACAGCCCGGGTCGTCCCGGACACTTCCGGAACCTTCCACAACATTCCAGACTATTTCGGTCCTTCCAAAACCTTCTAGAAGCTCCGGTCAAAACACCGAACTTTTTCTGAACCCCGGAAAATGACTTCTCATATATGAATCTTATTCTCCGGACCATTCCGGACCTACTCGTGATGTCCTGGATCCCATCCGAGACTCCGAACAAACATTCGAACTCCATTCCATATTCCATATCTACTTAAAACGACATCAAACCTTAAGTGTGTCACCCTACGGTTCGTGAACTATGCAGACATGGTCGAGACTCTTCTCCGACCAATAACCAATAGCGGGATCTGGAGATCCATAATGGCTCCCACGTATTCAACGATAACTTAGTGATCGATTGAACAATTTACATACGATACTGATTCCTTTTGTCACGCGATATTTTACTTGTCCGAGGTTTGATCAACGGTATCTCTATACCTCGTTCAACCTCGTCTCCGACAAGTACTCTTTACTCGTACCGTGGTATATCATCTCTTGTGAACCATTCACATGCTTGCAAGCTAATTAGATGACATTCCACCGAGAGGGCCCAGAGTATATCTATCCGTCATCGGGATGGACAAATCCCACTGTTGATCCATATGCCTCAACTCATACTTTTCGAATACTTAATCCCACCTTTATAACCACCCATTTATGCAGTGGCGTTTGATGTAATCAAAGTACCCTTCCGGTATAAGTGATTTACACGATCTCATGGTCGAAGGACTAGGTAACTATGTATCGAAAGCTTATAGCAATTTGAACTTAATGACGTGATCTTATGCTATGCTTAATTGGGTGTGTCCATTACATCGTTCTCATAATGACATAACCTTGTTATTAACAACATCTAATTTTCATGATCATGAAACTATGATCATCTATTAATCAACAAGCTAGTTATGCAAGAGGCTTACTAGGGACTCCTTGTTGTTCACATAACACACATGTATCAATGTTTCGGTTAATACAATTATAGCATGGTATGTAAACATTATCATAAACACAAAGATATATAATAACCATTTATTATTGCCTCTTGTGCATATCTCCAACAGTCTCCCACTTGCACTAGAGTCAATAATCTAGTTTACATTTGTAAAGATATAACACCTTGGCCTTCCGGTGCTTTATCATGTTTTGCTCACGGGAGAGGTTTTAGTCAATGGATCTGACACACTCAGAAACGTATGTATTTTGCAATTCATTTGCGTCTTAACACATCACTCATTTTCCAAATGAGTCGACATTAATATGTTTGGTCTTCTGGTGGAACCTTAATTCCGTGGTCTGAAATATGTCACTAATATTGTCACACACAATATAGCTTCAAAGTTCTGACACTATCGGAACTACACCAAGTTCTCAAAGAACTTCTTGACTTAACATCCTCGCTCATTGTCAAAATAATGACATACTCTGCCTTCGTTTGTAGAATCCGTCACAACATTTAGAACTCATCTAAATCTAGCATAGACAACTTCTAGCTCATTGTGCTACCTTTTAAACTACACTTAGCCTAATTTGAGATTGAAATTTATTTTTATATGTGATCAAACTAATATCGGTGCAACACTTTACAGAGATTTGTTTGTCATTACCCCATACAAAACTATCCTTAGTTCTTCTAAAGTACTCAAGGATATTCTTACTGTCGTCCAATGATCATCACATGAATCATTCTGGTACATGCTCATAACACTTTACAGTACAGGACATCTGTTTGTGTACATATTATTCGTGATCTATAATCACTCATGTGCTTTGACTTAAACTTATTATGTGTTTCAATCTATCTTCGTAGATCTTGACACTAAATATGTTTTAGTCCATTTCCTTTCATTGAAATTAATTCTCAATGAAACCTTTTAATCAAGTATATAATTACATTATTTATAACCAACTATATGTCATCTACATAAGTATTATAAATATGTCTCAGCACTCCCACTTAATTTCTTGCATATGCAAGCATCTTCATCGTTTCTGATGAAACCAAAAACTCTTTGACTATTTCATCCGGTGAAGATTCCAACTCCGCGATACTCACTTCATCCAATTGAAGTTTGTATACCTATCTAGTATTCCACGGACCAGCAAAACTCTTGGTTGTATCTTGTATACTCCTTTAATACACACTTCTGTTAAGTAATGTATTTTGCCATCCTACTAGCATATCTCATAAAAGAAATATGTAGCGATTACTAGAATAATCCACATAGACTATAAGCATTGCTACGGAAGATCTAATCTTATCGTTGTCAACTCTTTGAACTTTATCGGAAACAACTTTTCGACAAGTCGAGCTTCTTCAAGCATATTCCATCCAAGTCCATCAATTTTATAGATTCATTTACTTTCAAAAAGTATTCATCTATCATGGATTTCATGGCGCATGGCCATTTTAACGGAGTCAGGGCCCATCATAACTTCTTTGTTTGTAGTTGGTTTATTATTGTTCAAAATCAATCCTTTGTCCACAAATCATTTATTTGATCACAAAGTAAACCATACCTACAAGGTTCAATAAGTACTTCGATCTCCATGGCTAAAAGCACTTTGTAGTCATGGGAGCCATGATCGTGTGGCCGCTTCCGGAACCATTTTCCGATGCTGCGCTACTCTGATCATTATGCTCAGGTTCATAAACCTTATCAAGTTCTATTGTCCTCCCACTCAAATACTTCGCTAGAAAACAATTTCTTGGAAATAAGCAAGTAACATTAACAAACACTTTTGTCTTTTACTTCATAGAGGAAAGAATTCCCAATCAATTCGTTGGGATGACCAACAAAGACATTCATCCGATTTTGATTGTAAACTCTTAGACCAAAATTTAAAGAAAGGACTATTAGGGTTTATACCCATGCCATAACTTGTATGGTGTCATTTCAACGGATCATGATGATGCTCTATTTAGTGTAAAAGCGGTAGTCTCTAAAGCATAATCCACAAAAATATAATGGCATCAATATTTTATCTCATCATTGACCCAACAAGGTTTGGATACATCTCTCGGATACTCTATCATCACTATGATACTCCAAGAAACGTGAGTTCTAGAACAATTTCATAACTCTCTTAGATGTTCGCTAAAAATAGTAATTCAAATATTTCCACTATGATCCAATCATAGATATTTGACTTTTCTATTACGATGATTTCCACTTCATGCTGAAATTTATTTGAATCCATTCAAATGTTTCAAACTTCTTCCTTATCGAATATATCCACATATATATACTCAATTCATTGTTGGAAGTTTTCATGAAGTAGAAGAATCTCCCGCACACAACTATGCCTTGTGAACCATATACATCATCATGTATGTTTCCACTAAGTTAGTTGCCGGTTCAAATCTTGGCCTATGAACGGTATTTCAGTCATTCCTTTTTTTAGAAAAGATTTGCAAGCGCCAAATGATTCAAAAATCAAATGACTCCAAAAATCCATTTGCATGGAGTTCCTTCATGCGTTCCTCTCTAACATGACCTAAATGGCGGTTCCACAAATAAGTGGAATTCAAATCATTTGCCTTATGGAATTTTAGTGTCAGTGTTATGTATGTGTGTTTCACCATTAAGATTTATAATAACTTATCCATCGTACATGGAGTAATGTCATAATTTGAACAACTCATTGTTTTCATTTGACCAGAGCAGAATAACAATTATTAAGTTCTTTATTATAAATTCTAAGGGCTAGGTATAATGCCAATGACAAACATAATAACACTTTATTATGTTCCGTACGTGCATTATTACCATATTCCTTATCAGCCACTTAGGCCATCGTATTCTTGTATTGCGTTGTACTGTATGACATCTCATACCAACCAATCTGGTACAAATACCCAAGAATTTCTTTATGTGACCAAACAAGGAATACATAACATGTATATCATTTATATACACCTGAGCTAGACTTTCTAGTCTTTTCTTTCTTTCTGCCAAAATATCTTTTGTAGTTTCTCTTTTAGTTTTCCTCATTCTCAGAAAACACTTCATCTTCAATAACTTCTAGGTCTATTGGTCAAATACCAATAACTTTGAGGTTTTTACTTTGAAGTTTGATCATCATATGACAAGTGTTCTAGATTTCACTATTAGTAACTTTATAATATGATGAACAATTTCACTCATAATTTTATCCATTATATCATGATGACTTTTCGAGACCATGTTTGGACATGCTAGGCTCGTAAAGTTTAACCCCAGTATTCGTATGTGCAAATCTGGCTTGCACCCGTTGTATGCACACGTAGAATCTATAACACCCGATCATCACGTGATGCTTCGAAACGACGAGTCTTAGCAACGGTGCATACTAAGGACGATCACTTCATGGATATGCGAATATCGTCAGTGCCCCAATAGTTGGAGGATTGGGATGCCTTGCGTCTTCAACCTTCGTACATTCCCATAAAACTTATGAGTTTATGTAGTCTCACCAAATTATATTCTATCATCTTGCAATAAGGTCTTAGATATCTCATATATATCATACCTTGATTATTTCTGAAAACTAAATTTTCAGCTCCTTACTTTTCAAACAGATTTGAACTTCAAGTTTCACGGAGACAAGATAACTTTAGGTACTAATTGAAACCATAGTTCTTTGAATCAACAATGTGAGGTTTACTAAAAGTTTGCAATAGGACTTAATCATTTCTTGATTCTTTAACAATACGGTACGAGTCCGTAAATTTTCTTGTCAGATTTTAACAGTATTTCTATCTTAATTACAAGACTAGCGCATGGTAGAATACGGATGCCAATACTACAAAATTAATTCAAAATACTACTCAAACTATGTTTATGATAATATGTTTATCTTTTAATCTAATTACTAATGAACTCCTACTTAATACAACATCCCTCATAGTTGTTAAGTGGTACACGATCCACATCCACTACACCAAAACCGATCATCACGTGAGATGATGTAGCTTCAATGGTGAACATCAACATGTTGATCATATCATCCATATGACTCGTGTTCAACCTTTCGGTTTCCGTTGTCCCGAGGCCATGTCTGTACATGCTAGGCTCGTCAAGCAAACCCAAGTATTCTGCGTGTGCAACATGGCTTACACCCGTTGTATGTTGAGTTTATCACACCCGATCATCACGAGATGCTTCAAAACGATGAACAATGCAACGGTGCATACGAGGGAAGAACACTTTATTATCTTGATATTAATGTGAGGGATCATCTTTTAATGCTACCGTCGCGTTCTAAGAAAAATAAGATGCATAAAGGATTAACATCACATGCAATTCATATGTGATATGATATGGCCCTTTAGTCTTTGCGCCTTCGATCTTCATCTCCAAAGCACGGACATGATCTCCATCATCAACGGGCATGATCTCCATCATCGTCGGCGTAGCGTCAAGGTCCATGGCGTCGTCTTCATGGTTGTTCACCTCATGTAGCAACTATTACAACTACTTTGAAATACTACTCAACATGAAATTTAAAGACAACCATAAGGCTCCTGCCGGTTGCCACAATACAATTATAATCATCTCATACATATTCATCATCACATCATGGCCATATCACATCACCAAACCCTGCAAAAACAAGTTAGACGTCTCTAATTTGGTTTGCATATTTTACGTGGTTTAGGGTTTTCGAGTAAGATCCAATCTACCTACGAACATGAACCACAACGGTGATACTAGTGTTGTCAATAGAAAGAGTAAATTGAATCTTCACTATGGTGGGAGAGACAGACACCCGCAAAGCCACTTATGCAATACAAGTTGCATGTCGAACATGGAGCAAGTCTCATGAACGCGGTCATGTAATGTTAGCCCGGGCCGCTTCATCCCACCATGCCGCAAGATGCAAAGTACTCGAACTAAAAACAACAAAGCATCAACGCCCACAAAACAATTGTGTTCTACTCGTGCAACCAATATATGCATAGACACGGCTCTGATACCACTGATGGGATTCGTAGCATAGAAAACAAAAATTTTCCTACCGCGAGAACGAAATCCAAGCCAAGATGCAATCTAGTAGACGGTAGCAACGAGGGGATAACGAGACTAACCCTTGAAGATTTCCAAAGCCTACGAGATTAGATCTCGTTGTTGCGTAAGATGATCACTTGCCGCTTTCAAAAGCGCGTAGAAGATCTTGACGGTGCCACAATCGGGCAGCACCTCCGTACTCGGTCACACGTTCGGTGTTGATGAAGACGTCCTTCTCCCTGTTCCAGCGGGTAGCGGAAGTAGTAGATCCTCCTCGGAATCCCGCTAGCACGACGGCATGGTGGCGGTGGTGGTGGAGAAATCCTGCAGGGCTTCGCCGTAGCCGTGCAAGAGGGAGGAGGAGGAAGGGGCGGCTAGGGTTTAGGGAGAGGGGGCAAGGGCTGCGACTTGTGCACCTCTTGGGGCTCCCCTTGCCCTCCTTTTATAGGTGGAAAAGGTCCTTGGGTCGTCCAAGACCTGCCCCCAAAGTTTGGGAGAGTTCCGGTAGGTTTCGTCACCGAAACCTACCGTAACTAGGACTCTTTTGCCAAATCCGAATCTGCTTTAGGGGAAACTTCTAACCCTTAAGGAAAACATGGATACACCAAGTATGGAACCCTACGGACTTCCTTAGACAGCCCGGGTCGTCCCGGACACTTCCGGAACCTTCCACAACATTCCAGACTATTTCGGTCCTTCCAAAACCTTCTAGAAGCTCCGGTCAAAACACCGAACTTTTTCCGAACCCCGGAAAATGACTTCCCATATATGAATCTTATTCTCCGGACCATTCCGAACCTCCTCGTGATGTCCTGGATCCCATCTGAGACTCCGAACAAACATTCGAACTCCATTCCATATTCCATATCTACTTAAAACGACATCAAATCTTAAGTGTGTCACCCTACGGTTCGTGAACTATGCAGACATGGTCGAGACTCTTCTCCGACCAATAACCAATAGCGGGATCTGGAGATCCATAATGGCTCCCACATATTCAACGATAACATAGTGATCGATTGAACCATTTACGTACGATACCGATTCCTTTTGTCACGCGATATTTTACTTGTCCGAGGTTTGATCATCGGTATCTCTATACCTCGTTCAACCTCGTCTCCGACAAGTACTCTTTACTCGTACCGTGGTATATCATCTCTTGTGAACCATTCACATGCTTGCAAGCTAATTAGATGACATTCCACCGAGAGGGCCCAAAGTATATCTATCCGTCATCGGGATGGACAAATCCCACTGTTGATCCATATGCCTCAACTCATACTTTTCGAATACTTAATCCCACCTTTATAACCACCCATTTACGCAGTGGCGTTTGATGTAATCAAAGTACCCTTCCGGTATAAGTGATTTACACGATCTCATGGTCGAAGGACTAGGTAACTATGTATCGAAAGCTTATAGCAATTTGAACTTAATGACGTGATCTTATGCTATGCTTAATTGGGTGTGTCCATTACATTGTTCTCATAATGACATAACCTTGTTATTAACAACATCTAATTTTCATGATCATGAAACTATGATCATCTATTAATCAACAAGCTAGTTATACAAGAGGCTTACTAGGGACTCCTTGTTGTTCACATAACACACATGTATCAATGTTTCTGTTAATACAATTATAGCATGGTATGTAAACATTATCATAAACACAAAGATATATAATAACCATTTATTATTGCCTCTTGTGCATATCTCCAACAGCAGTGTCTTCATCATTGTTGTCCACAATCATGACATTTAGACAGGGATCATACCAATCAGGAGTGGTACGCTCCCTCGTCGATCTGCGAGGTTCAGTTGCTTCCTCGTTCAAAGTTCCATGATCATTATAATTTGCTTCCTCTCCTATCGGTGCAGACTGCACAGGAACATCTTCCGGTACTGCGCTACTCTGATCTACGAGAGAAGGTTCAATAACCTCGTCGAGTTCTACTTTCCTTCCGGTCACTTCTTTAGTGAGAAACTCCTTCTCAAGAAAGGATCCGTTCTTGGCAACAAAGATTTTTCCTTCGGATATGTGATAGAAAGTGTACCCAATTGTTTCTTTAGGGTATCCTATGAAGACGCATTTCTCCGCTTTGGGTTCTAGCTTGTCAGGCTGTAACTTCTTTACATAAGCTTCGAAACCCAAACTTTAAGGAACGACAGCTTAGGTTTCTTCCCAAACCATAATTCATACGGTGTCGTTTCAATGGATTTAGATGGTGCCCTATTTAAAGTGAATGCGACTGTCTCTAATGCATAACCCCAAAACGATAACGGCAAATCAGTAAGAGACATCATAAAACAAACCATATCTAAGAGAGATCGATTACGACGTTCGGACACACCATTGCGCTGTGGTGTTCCCGGCGGTGTCAACTGTGAAATTATTCCGCATTTCTTTAAATGCATGCGAAACTCATAACTCAGATATTCGCCTCCATGATCAGAACGCAGAAACTTAATCTTCTTGTTACGTTGATTTTTCTACTTCACTTTGGAATTCCTTAAACTTCTCGAAATTTTAGGACTTATGTTTCATGAAGTAGATATACCCATATCTACTCGGATCATCCGTGAAGGTTAGAACATAACGATAACCACCGCGCGATGCTACACTCATTGGTCCGCACACATCGGTATGTACGTATGATTTCCAACAAGTCTGTAGCTCGCTCCATTGTACCAGAGAATGGAGTCTTAGTCATTTTTCCCATTAGACATGCTTCGCATCTATCAAGTGACTCAAAGTCAAGTGACTCAAAGTCAAGTGACTCAAGAAGTCCATCGGAATGGAGTTTCTTCATGCGCTTCACTCCAATATGACCAAGACGACAGTGCCACATATAAGTAGAATTATCATTTAATTTAATTCACTTAGCATCAATGTTATGAACATGTGTATCACTACTATCGAGATTTAACAAGAATAAACCATTCATCTCAGGCGCATGACCATAAAAGATATTATTCATATAAATAGAACAACCATTATTCTCTGACTTAAATGAATATCCGTCTTGCATTAAACAAGATCCAGATATAATGTTCATGCTCAACGCAGGCACCAAATAACAATTATTAAGGTTTAAAACTAAACCCGGAGGTAGATGTAGGGGGAGCGTGCCGACGGCGATCACATCGACCTTGGATCCATTTCCAACGCGCATCGTCACCTCGTCCCTCGCTAGGCTTCATTTATTCCGTAGTTCCTGTATCGAGTTACAAATGTGAGCAACCGAACCAGTATCAAATACCCAGGCACTACTACGAGAACCAATAAGATAGACATCTATAACATGTATATCAAATATACCTTTCTTTTTCTTGACAAGGCCGCTCTTCAGATCACCCATGTACTTGGGGCAATTACGCTTCCAGTGCCCCTTCTCCTTGCAGTAATAGCACTTAGTATCAGGTTTAGGGCCAGCCTTAGGCTTCTCAGGAGGCGCAGCAACTTTCTTGCCGCCCTTCTTGAAGTTTCCCTTCTTAGGTTTTCCTTGCTTCTTGAAACTGGTGGTCTTGTTGACCATCAACACTTGGTGCTCTTTCTGTATCTCAATCTCAGCAGATTTCAGCATGGAGAAGAGTTCAGGTAACTCTTTGTTCATGTTTTGCATGTTGTAGTTCATCACAAAGTTCTCGTAACTTGGTGGCAGTGATTGGAGGACACGATGAATACCCATCTGGTTAGGAATCACTATCCCAAGTCACTGAGCTTCTTCGCATGCCCGGACATAGCGAGCACGTGCTCACTAACGGAGCTGCCCTCTTCCATCATACAGCCAAAGAACTGTTTCGAGGCCTCATAGCTTTCCACGGCCGCATGAGTTTCAAAGATAGCTTTTAGCTCATGGACCAGCTCATAAGGATCGTGGTGCTCAAAACGCTTTCGGAGCTCAGCCTCTAGGCTGCACAGGATGACACACTGAACTTGAGAGTACCGAATCACCCGAGTCTCGTAAACATTCTTTACTTCCTCAGATACTGCAGGTGGTGGTGGGGGACCTAGCGGTGCTTCGAGCACAAATTGCACATTTCCACCATTGAGGAAAATCCTCACATGATGGAACCAGTCGGTGAAGTTGCTACCATTACTTTTAAGCTTTTCTTTCTCTAGGAACTAGTTAAAATTGATGGAGGGGGACACCATGATCTACAACATATTTGCAAAGAGTTTAGACTAAGTTTATGATAAATTGAGTTCAAATTTTAATTCTTAAATTAACTAGGTGAACTTCCACTCAAAACAACATCCCTCGCATTGTCTTAGTGTTCACACGAACCAAATCCACTACACCAATTCCGATCATCACGAGAAAAAATGTAGCTTCAAAGGCGAACACTCAAAGTGTTCATCATATCATTCATATGACTCATGCCCTACCTTTCGGTATCCCGTGTTCCGAGACCATGTCTTTACATGCTAGGCTCGTCAAGGCAACCTTAGTATCCGCGTGTGCAAAACTGGCTTGCACCCGTTGTATGCACATGCAGAATCTATCACACCCGATCATCACTTGATGCATCGAAACGACAAGTCTTAGCAACGGTGCATACTAAGGATGAACACTTTATTATCTTGATATTTAGAGAGAGGGATCATCTTATAATGCTACCGTCGCTATCTAAGCAATACAAGATGCATAAAAGGATTAACATCACATTCAATTCATATGTGATATGATATGGCCCTTTTGTCTTTGCGCCTTTGATCTTCATCTCCAAAGCACAGACATGATCTCCATCATCAACGGGCATGATCTCCATCATCGTCGGCGAAGCGTCAAGGTCAATGGCGCCGTCTTCATGGTTGTTCTCCCATGTAGCAACTATTACAACTACTTTGAAATAATACTTCAACATGAAATTTAAAGACAACCATAAGGCTCCCGCCGGTTGCCACAATACAATAATGATCATCTCATACATATTCATCATCATATCATGGCCATATCACATCACCAAACCCTGCAAAAAAAGTTAGACGCCTCTAATTTGGTTTGCATATTTTACGTGGTTTAGGGTTTACGAGTAAGATCCAATCTACCTACGAACATGAACCACAACGGTGATACTAGTGTTGTCAATAGAAAGAGTAGATTAAATCTTAACTATGGTGGGAGAGACAGACACCCGCAAAGCCACTTATGCAATACAAGTTGCATGTCGAGCGTGGAGCAAATCTCATGAACGCGGTCATGTAAAGTTAGCCCGAGCCGCTTCATCCCACCATCCCGCAAGATGCAAAGTACACGAACTAAAGACAACAAAAGCATCAACGCCTACAAAACCATTGTGTTGTACTCGTGCAGCCAATCTATCCATAGACACGGCTCTGATACCACTGATGGGATTCGTAGCATAGAAAACAAAAAATTTCCGACCGCAAGAATGAATAACAAGCCAAGATCCGATCTAGAAGATGGTAGCAACGAGAAGATCATGAGACTAACCCTCTAAGATTTCCAAAGCCTACGAGATTAGATCTCGTTGTTGCTGAAGATGATCACTTGCCGCTTTCAAAAGCGCGTAGAAGATCTTGACGGTGCCACAGTCGGGCAGCACCTCCGTACTCGATCACACATTCGGTGTTGATGACGACGTCCTTCTCCCCGTTCCAGCGGGCATCAGAAGTAGTAGATCCTCCTCGGAATCCCGACAGCACGACAGCGTGGTGTCGGTGGCGATGGAGATCTCCGGCAGGGCTTCGTCTAAGCTCTACGGGAGAGGTGGGAGGAGGAGGCGGCTAGGGTTTGGGAGAGGGGGCGCCGGCCTGGGAGCCCTTGCGGGGTGCGGCTGGCTTTGGTATGGCCGACCCCCTCCCTCTCCTCCTCTATATATAGGTGGAATCCCTAGGGTTTGCCCAAAGTGTTCGAATAAGACCCCAATTCAAAAACTTCCATATGGGCGAAACCTAGAGGGATAGGGACTCCTCCCTTTCCGCCTTTGTTGGCTGGCCAAGGAGGTGGAGTCCACCATGGAGGCCACCCTCCCACTTGGTTGGCTGGTTAGGGTTGGTGGAGTCCAACCGGGACTCCACCTTCCATGGTGATTTCTTCCGGAAGGTTCTAGAACATTCTAGCGCCTTCCATAAATGCATCGGATCATTTCCAAACTTGGAAAGTGTCTTCCTATCTATGAATCTTATTCTCCGGACCATTTCGGACCTCCTCATGATGTCCTGGATCCCATCCGAGACTCCGAACAGAATTCAAACTCCATTCCATATTCCATATCTACTTAAAACGACATCAAACCTTAAGTGTGTCACCCTACGGTTCGCGAACTATGTAGACATGGTCGAGACTCCTCTCCGACCAATAACCAATAGCGGGATCTGGAGATCCATAATGGCTCCCACATATTCAACGATAACTTAGTGATCGATTGAACCATTTACATACGATACCGATTCCCTTTGTCACGTGATATTTTACTTGTCCGAGGTTTGATCATCGGTATCTCCATACCTTGTTCAACCTCGTCACCGACAAGTACTCTTTACTCGTACCGTGGCATATCATCTCTTGTGAACTAGTAACATGCTTGCAAGCTAATCATACGACATTCCACCGAGAGGGCCCAGAGTATATCTATCCGTCATCGGGATGGACAAATCCCACTCTTGATCCATATGCCTCAACTTACACTTTCCGAATACTTAATCCCATCTTTATAACCACCCATTTACGCAGTGGCGTTTGATGTAATCAAAGTACCCTTCCGGTATAAGTGATTTACATGATCTCATGGTCGAAGGACTAGGTAACTATGTATCGGAAGCTTATAGCAAATTGAACTTAATGACGTGATCTTATGCTACGCTTATTTGGGTGTGTCCATTATGTCATTCATCTAATGACATAACCTTGTTATTAATAACATCCAATGTTCATGGTCACGAAACTATGATCATCTATTAATCAACAAGCTAGTTATACAAGAGGCTTACTAGGGACTCCTTGTCGTTTACATAACACACATGTATCAATGTTTCGGTTAATACAATTATAGCATGGTATGTAAACATTTATCATAAACACAAAGATATATAATAACCACTTTATTATTGCCTCTTGGGCATATCTCCAACAGTATTGGGTGTTGTTCGTATACTCCATAACACGCTAGGCAACTCCTGTGGCCAAGTGTGTCGAGCTTTCTCCATAGGTGTTAACAATCGTTTCTTGATACCATTGCAGATGATGCCGTTTGCTTTCTCGACTTGACCATTGGTTTGCGGGTGCGCAACTGATTCAAAGTGTAGTTTTATGCCTACCTCTGCGTAATATGCCTTGAATTCCTTGGAGGTGAAATTGCTGCCGTTGTCCGTGACAATGTTGTGTGCTGACGTGGGAGTTGGATTGCAACGGCGCCAGAAAGTAGCTTCCTTGTGACGGTAAAGCACTCGTCCGTTGGGAACCCCAAGAGGAAGGTGTGATGAGTACAGCAGCGAGTTTTCCCTCAGTAAAGGTTTATCGAACCAATAGGAGATGAAGGCCACGTGAAGGTTGTTGGTGAAGGAGTGTAGTGCGGCGCAACACCAGGGATTCCGGCGCCAACGTGGAACCTGCACAACACAATCAAAATACTTTGCCCCAACTTAACAAGGTGAGGTTGTCAATCTCACCGGCTTGCTGTAAACAAAGGATTAAACGTATGGTGTGGAGAATAATGTTTGCTTGCAAAGAACAACAGAGAACAATGATTGCAGTAGATTGTATTTCAGATGTAAAAGAATGGACCGTGGTCCACAGTTCACTAGTGGTGTCTCTCCAATAAGATAAATAGCATGTTGGGTGAACAAATTACAGTTGGGCAATTGTCAAATAGAGAGGGCATAACAATGCACATACATATCATGATGACTACTATGAGATTTAATTAGGGCATTACGACAAAGAACATAGACCGCTATCCAGCATGCATCTATGCCTAAAAAGTCCACCTTCGGGTTAGCATCCGCACCCCTTCCATTATTAAGTTGCAAACAACAGACAATTGCATTAAGTACTGTGCGTAATGTAAACAATACAAATATCCTTAGACAAAGCATTGATGTTTTATCCCTAGTGGCAACAACACATCCACAACCTTAGAACTTTCTGTCACTCGTCCTGCAGTTCAGTGGAGGCATGAACCCACTATCGAGCATAAATACTCCCTCTTGGAGTTACAAGTATCAACTTGGCCGAGCCTCTACTAGCAACGGAGAGCATGCAAGATCATAAACAACACATATATGATAGATCAATAATCAACTTGACATAGTATTCCATATTCATCGGATCCCAACAAACACAACATGTAGCATTACAAATAGATGATCTTGATCATGATAGGCAGCTCACAAGATCTAAACATGATAGCACAAGAGGAGAAGACAACCATCTAGCTACTGCTATGGATCCATAGTCCAAGGATGAACTACTCACGCATCAGTCCGGAGGCGGGCATGGTGATGTAGAGCCCTCCGGTGATGATTCCCCTCTCCGGCAGGGTGCCGGAGGCGATCTCCTGAATCCCCCGAGATGGGATTGGCGGCGGCGGCGTCTCAGTATGTTTTCTCGTATCGTGGCTCTCGGTACTAGGGCTTTCGCGACGGAGAGATTCAATAGGCGAAGGGGCAGAGTCGGGGGACGCTCGAGGGGCCCACCCCATAGGGCGGCGCGGCCAGGGGTGGGGCCGCGCCCGCCTAGGGTGTGGCCGCCTCGTCGCCCCTCTTCGTCTCCTCTTCGGACTTCTGGAAGGCTCCGTGTAAAATAATGCCGTGCGCTTTTGTTTCGTCCAATTCCGAGAATATTTCCTGTGTAGGATTTCTGAAACCAAAAACAACAGAAAACAAGAACTGGCCCTTCGGCATCTTGTTAATAGGTTAGTGCCGGAAAATGCATCAAAATGACATAAAGTGTATATAAAACATGTGAGTATTTTCATAAAACTAGCATGGAACATAAGAAATTATAGATACGTTTGAGACGTATCAAGCATCCCCAAGCTTAGTTCCTACTCGCCCTCGAGTAGGTAAACGATAACAAGGATCATTTCTGAAGTGACATGCTACTATCATAATCTTGATCAATACTATTGTAAAGCATATGAGATGAATGAAGTGATTCAAAGGAATGGTAAAGATAATGACTAAACAACTGAATCATATAGCAAAGACTTTTCATGAATGAAAAATAGTACTTTCAACTTGAAAGTACTATTCATGAGTCTTATGCAAGACTTATTGATGCTTGTCTTGAAAGTTTCAAGACAAGCATTAATAAGTCTTGCATAAGAGTTAACTCATAAAGCAATAAATTCTTAATAGAAGGTTTTGAAGCAACACAAAGGAAGATATAAGTTTCAACAGTTGCTTTCAACTTCAACATATATATCTCATGGATAATTGCCAACACAAAGTAATATGATGAGTGCAAATAAGCAAGTATGTAAGAATCAATGCACACGGTTGACAAAAGTGTTTGCTTCTAAGATGGAAAGAAGTAGGTAAAATGACTCAACATAAAGTAAAAGAAAGACCCTTCGCAGAGGGAAGCAGGGATTACTCATGTGCTAGAGCTTTTATTTTGAAAACATGGAAACAATTTTGTCAACGATAGTAATAATTCATATGTGTTATGCATAAAACATCCTATAAGTTGCAAGCCTCATGCATAGAATACCAATAGTTCTCGCACCTTGTCCTAATTAGCTCGAATTTCCATGGATTATCATTGCATTACATATGTTTCAACCAAGTGTCACAAAGGGGTACCTCTATGCCACCTGTACAAAGGTCCAAGGAGATAGATCGCATTTGATTTCTCGTTTTTGATAAATCTCAACTTGAGGACATCCATACCGGGACAACATAGAAAACAGATAATGGACTCCTCTTTAATGCTTAAGAATTCAACAACAGATAATATTCTCATAAGAGATTGAGGATTAATGTCCAAGCTGAAACTTCCGCCATGATACATGGCTTTGGTTGGCGGCCCAATGTTCTTCTCTAACAATATGCATACTCAAACCATTTAATCATGAAAAATCACCCTTACTTCAGACAAGACGAACATGCATAGCAACTCACATGATATTCAACAAAAGTGTAACAGTTGATGGCGTCCCCAGAAAAAGGGTTACCGCTCAACAAGCAACTTATAAGAAATAAGATACATAAGCGACATATTCTTTACCACAATAGTTTTTAAGCTACTTTCCCATGAGCTATATATTGCAAAGACAAGGAATGAAATTTTTTAAAGGTAGCATGCAAGCAATTTACTTGGAATGGCAGAGAATTACCACATAGTAGGTAGTTATGGTGGACACAAATGGCATAAGTTTTGGCTCAAGGTTTTGGATGCACGAGAAGCATTCCCTCTCAGTAGAAGGCTTTAGCTAGCAAGGTTGTTTGAAGCAAACAAAAGTATGAACCGATACAACAAAACTTACATAAGAACATATTGCAAGCATTATAAGACTCTACACTGTCTTCCTTGTTGTTCAAACACCTTTACCAGAAAATATCTAGACTTTAGAGAGACCAATCATGCAAACCAAATTTCAACAAGCTCTACAGTAATTCTCCACTAATAGGTTCAAACTACATGATGCAAGAGCTTAAACATGATCTATTTGATAGCTCAAAACAATTGCCAAGTATCAAATTATTCAAGATAATATACCAATTACCACATGAAGCATTTTCCGTTTCCAACCAAATAGCAATAAACGAAGCGGTTTTCAACCTTCGCCATGAACATTAAAAGTAAAGCTAAGAACACCGGTGTTCATTATGAAAAAGTGGAGCGTGTCTTTCTCCCACACAAGGAATGCTAGGATCCGAATTTATTCAAACAAAAACAAAAATAAAAGCATACAGACGCTCCAAGTAAAGCACATAAGATGTGACGGAATAAAAATATAGTTTCACTAGAGGTGACCTGATAAGTTGTTGATGAGGAAGGGGATGCCTTGGGCATCCCCAAGCTTAGATGCTTGAGTCTTCTTGAAATATGCAGGGATGATCCACGGGGGCATCTCCAAGCTTAGAATTTTCACTCTTCTTGATCGTATTATATCATCCTCCTCTCTTGATCCTTGAAAACTTCCTCCACACCAAACTCAAAACAATCTCATTAGAGGGTTAGTGCATAATCAAAAATTCACATGTTCAGAGAGGACACAATCATTCCCAACACTTCTGGACATTACCCATGGCTACTGAAATTTAATGGAGCAAAGAAATCCACTCAACACAGTAAAAGTGGCAATGTGAAATAAAATGCAGAATCTGTCAAAACAGAACAGTCCGTAAAGACGAATTTTTTAGAGGCACTTAACATGCTCAGATGAAGAAGCTCAAATTGAATGAAAGTTGCGTACGTATCTGAGGATTACTCATGAGTTTTTGCAGATTTTTCTGAGTTTCCTATAGAGAGATCTACTCAAATTCGTGACAGCTAGAAATCTGTTTCTGCGTAGAAATCCAAATCTAGTATCAACCTTACTATCAAAAACTTTACTTGGCACAACAATGCAATAAACATGAACAACTTCCAAGACACAACAAAACAGTAGCAAAATAAAACATGGGTTATCTCCCAAGAAGTGCTTTCTTTATAGCCATTAAGATGGGCTCAGTAATTTTAATGATACTCTCGCAAGAAATAAGAGTTGAAGCAAAAGAGAGCATCAAAAGCAAATGAGAAACACTTTTAAGTCTAACCCGCTTTCTATGCATAGAAATATTGTACACAAATAAATTCATGAAGAACAAAGTGACAAGCATAGGAAGATAAAACACGAGTGACTTCAAAATTTTCAGCATGTAGAGGGGTGTTTTAGTACCATGAAAATTTCTACAACCATATTTTCCTCTCTCATAATAATTTCTAGTAGCATCATGAACAAACTCAACAATATAACTATCACATACAGCATGCTTTTCATGATCTACAAACACATAATTTTTATCAAGCTCAAAAATAGTGGGATCAAAACTTTCAAACCCACTTTTTAAAAATCTATAACAAGACGATTGATCATTCTCAAGAGATATGGGACTCCTAGATAAAGTCAAGACCTCTCCAATCCCATTTTCATTAGTAGTACAATTAATATTATCAAGTAACATAGGACCATCATCTAGAGCTTTATCATAAGCATTTGCTAAGCAAAACTCTTTAGTACCATGCATTTCGATATCGAGCACAAACAAAGCATTATCATAAGATTTATCAAAATAGCATGGATTATCATAGATAACAGTAGCATAATTATTCTCACAAGTTTTACTCATAGGGAATATTTCAAGAGAATCCACAGGAACATAACATTCATCCTCCTTTGGTAAGCATGGAGGACAATCAAATAGTGTAAGAGATAAAGAGTTACTCTCATTAGAAGCTTGGCATGGGTAGCTAATCCATTCTTCCTCCTTTTGTTCATCACTCTCCTCCTCTTTTTCATCCAATGAGCTTTCAGGTTCATCTATTTCTTCTTTCACAGGTTCCTGCAAATTGTGAGTGCATTCTTGTGTATGAATGAATATCTCTTTATAATCAAATGATATAAGGATTATTCCTGTAATGTTCTATGCAATAATCAAGGATAGAAGAGACATAATTTTTAAAGTCCTTATAAGCAATACAAGTTTCATAATTTTTAGCCATGAAGGAATCTATCTCAGAGGCTCCCATAAATAAAACAAATTGTTCTACTTCTTCGAACCCAAGATGAATATAGTTATTCCAATGATAGTTCACAATTAAAACTTCTTCACTAAAGCCACATTGGAATTTAAGATGTTTAGTATCCTGTTTAGAGCAAGATTTTAGCGATTGTATTCAAATTTTCTACCACGACACTCATGACTTTACCCTTTCTTGATTCTCTATAATTCATATATAATTCTATAAGCTCCATACAGGTTGTGGGTTCTTCCATAACAACAGTTTTTAATTTTTCGGTTTTTGAAATTTTTAAGGATTTTCGGGTATATAAGGAAAAATAAAACAAGACAAAAACAAACTAGACAAAAGTAAACTAAGCAAAATAAAATAAAAACAGAGAGAGAGGTAGAGTGTACTCCCCAGGTGACAGAGTAACAAGTACAGGACTAGACATGATAACAAAATAAATTAAATGCAAGTAACTAATTTTTGTGTGTTTTTGATATAAAGAAAGCAAACAAGACAGAAAATAAAATAAAGCAAGACAATAAACAAAGTAAAGAGATTGGGTGTGAGAGACTCCCCTTGCAGCGTGTCTTGATCTCCCCGGCAACGGCGCCAGAAAAGTAGCTGCTGACGTGGGAGTTGGATTGCAACAGCGCCAGAAAATAGCTTCCTTGTGACGGTAAAGCACTCGTCCGTTGGGAACCTCAAGAGGAAGGTATGATGAGTACAGCAGCGAGTTTTCCCTCAGTAAAGTTTATCGAACCAGTAGGAGATGAAGGCCACGTGAAGGTTGTTGGTGAAGGAGTGTAGTGCGGCGCAACAGCAGGGATTCCGGCGCCAACGTGGAACCTGCACAACACAATCAAAATACTTTGCCCCAACTTAACAGTGAGGTTGTCAATCTCACCGGCTTGCTGTAAACAAAGGATTAAACGTATGGTGTG
The DNA here is from genome assembly GCF_022539505.1 of Lolium rigidum. Lineage (NCBI taxonomy): Eukaryota > Viridiplantae > Streptophyta > Magnoliopsida > Poales > Poaceae > Lolium > Lolium rigidum. The sequence goes on from NC_061514.1 coordinate 305,934,361, forward strand.
GAGAATAATGTTTGCTTGCAAAGAACAACAAAGAACAATGATTGCAGTAGATTGTATTTCAGATGTAAAAGAATGGACCGGGGTCCACCGTTCACTAGTGGTGTCTCTCCAATAAGATAAATAGCATGTTGGGTGAACAAATTACAGTTGGGCAATTGACAAATAGAGAGGGCATAACAATGCACATACATATCATGATGACTACTATGAGATTTACTTAGGGCATTACGACAAAGAACATAGACCGCTATCCAAGCATGCATCTATGCCTAAAAAGTCCACCTTCGGGTTAGCATCCGCACCCCTTCCGGTATTAAGTTGCAAACATCGGATAATTGCATTAAGTACCGTGCGTAATGTAAACAATACAAATATCCTTAGACAAAGCATTGATGTTTTATCCCTAGTGGCAACAGAGCACATCCACAACCTTAGAACTTTCGTCACTGTCCCAGATTCAATGGAGGCATGAACCCACTATCGAGCATAAATACTCCCTCTTGGAGTTACAAGTATCAACTTGGCCAGAGCCTCTACTAGCAACGGAGATCATGCAAGATCATAAACAACACATATATGATAGATCAATAATCAACTTGACATAGTATTCCATATTCATCGGATCCCAACAAACACAACATGTAGCATTACAAATAGATGATCTTGATCATGATAGGCAGCTCACAAGATCTAAACATGATAGCACAAGAGGAGAAGACAACCATCTAGCTACTGCTATGGACCCATAGTCCAAGGATGAACAACTCACGCATCAGTCCGGAGGCGGGCATGGTGATGTAGAGCCCTCCGGTGATGATTCCCCTCTCCGGCAGGGTGCCGGGGGCGATCTCCTGAATCCCCCGAGATGGGATTGGCGGCGGCGGCGTCTCAGTATGTTTTCTCGTATCGTGGCTCTCGGTACTAGGTTTTTCGCGATGGAGAGATTAAATAGGCGAAGGGGCAGAGTTGGGGGACGCTCGAGGGGCCCACCCCATAGGGCGGCGCGGCCAGGGGTGGGGCCGCGCCCCCTAGGATGTGGCTGCCTCGTCGCCCCTCTTCGTCTCCTCTTCGGACTTCTGGAAGGCTCCGTGGAAAATAAGACCGTGGGCTTTTGTTTCGTCCAATTCCAAGAATATTTCCTTTGTAGGATTTATGAAACCAAAAACAGCAGAAAACAGGAACTGGCGCTTCGGCATCTTGTTAATAGGTTAGTGCTGGAAAATGCATCAAAATGATATAAAGTGTATATAAAACATGTGAGTATTGTCATAAAACTAGCATGGAACATAAGAAATTATAGATACGTTTGAGACGTATCACTGTGAAGGACACCAAATCGAAAGACCATGCCCTTAACGAAGCTTACCACCGATGCTGCATCTGCCGAAGTTACTGGTACTGCCTCAATCCATTTAGTAAACTTGTCGACAGCCACAAGCATATATACGTATCCTCCTGGCCAAGCCTTATGTAATTTCCCCACCATGTCGAGACCCCATTGTGCAAAAAGCCATGACAAAGGTATTGGCATTAGCTCTGCAGCCGAAGAATGAGGTTTTGCCGCAAACCTTTGGCACTCTTCACAGGTGCGCATTATGTCTTTTGCATCTTCTATTGTAGTTAGCCAGTAAAATCCTTCCCTGAAAACCTTGGCTGCTATTGCTCGACTGCTTCCGTGGTGTCCGCATATTCCTTCGTGTATATCCTTCAGTATAACTCTTCCTTCTTCCGGTGTTACGCATCTCTACAATACTCCCGATATACTTCGCTTGTACAGCTCTCCCTTGACCACGGTAAAAGCTTTGGATCGCCGAATAACTCGTCTTGCTTCTACTTAATCTTCGGTATCTCCTTCCTTAGGATATATGCTACGTAAACTTGCATCCAAGGAACTTGCACCATCATAACTTTGTGTGATTCCTCATCATCTTCCGATGTGTTTGCTTCTGATCCTGCTGGAGCCCCCAAGTCTTTCTCAAGCTTCTCTTTCTTCTTTGGCTGTTTCGATGTTTTCTTCGCCTTAGTTGATCTTTCACTTATCTCCTCCCAAAATACGCCTGGTGGTATTTCTAAGCATTGCGACCCGATGTTTGCCAAAACATCGGCTTCATCGTTGCTGAGTCTGCTAATATGGTTCACTTCACACCCATCAAAGAGTTTCTCGAGTTCATTGTATACCTCCTTGTATGCTATAATGCTATCGTTGACTGCATCGCACTGGTTCATCACCTGTTGAGCCACCAGTTGGGAGTCGCCGAAAATTTTCAATCGAGTTGCTCCACATGCCTTTGCCATCTTCATCCCATGTATGAGCGCTTCATATTCCGCCTCATTATTAGATGCATTGGGGAACGTCATCCGCAGTACATATTTCACCTTATCTCCTTGGGGTGACACTAATATCACGCCTACTCCAGCTCCTTCTAACCTCTTGGACCCGTCGAAGTTCATGGTCCAGGTACTCGACAAATCTGGGGTCCCGTATTTTGCAGCTCCATCCACTCTGCGACGAAGTCTGGCAAAATTTGCGACTTTATTGCTTTTCGTTTTTCATACGTGATGTCCCGAGGGGAAAGCTCTATTCCCCAAAGGGAGACACGGCCTGTAGCTTCTGGATTGTTTAAGATGTTTGATAAAGGCGCCTCATTGACCACTACTATCGGATGTGCCGAAAAGGAATTTTCTTGCGGTTGTAAACACTCCATACGCCAGCTTCTGATACTGCGGGTACCGCTGTTTTGAAGGCGATAAAACTTCACTGATGAAATATACCGGCCCCTGTACTCCATGGATTTTTCCTTCTTCTTCCCTTTCTACCACAAGAACTGTGCTGACCACTTGAGGTGTGGCCGCGATATACAGCGGGAGAGGTTCTATTTCTTTTGGCGCCACCAGTATTGGGGGTGTCGAGATTGTGCGCTTGAGGTGTTCGAAAACCCTATCCGCTTCTTCGTTCCACTCGAACTTTTGTCCTTGTTTGATGAGCGCGTAGAAGGGCACCGCTTTTTCTCCTAGCCTGGCGACAAATCTGGTCAGAGCTGCGACACGTCCCGTCAACTGTTGTATCTCCTTAAACTTTGTCGGCTTTCTCATTGTCACAATTGCTTCTATTTTCTCAGGATTCGCCTCAATTCTTCTGGCTGACACCAAGTATCCAAGGAGCTCTCCCGCAGGAAAGCCAAAGGAACACTTCGTCGGGTTTAGCTTGAGACGAAACTTGTCAAGGTTGTCGAAGGTTTCCTTGAGATCATCAATCAGAGATAACCCCTTCTTTGTTGTAATTACGACATCGTCGATGTATACTTGAACGTTCTTCACAATCTGCGTGGCGAGACACTTTTGCATCATCCTTTGATTAGTAGCTCCCGCGTTTTTCAACCCGAAAGGCATCGTTCTATACCAGAACACACCATAAGGTGTTATGAAAGCTGTTTTGACCTCATCCTCTTCTTTTAAGAAGATCTGGTTGGAACCAGAATACGCGTCCAGGAAGGAAAGACGTTCACATCCCGCTGTGGAGTCGATAATTTGATCGATCCTTGGGAGGGGAGAGTTGTCAACACCCGGATTTTTAAGTCCAGATGCCTATTATGTCATTCATCGCAATCCCAGGAATATTGTTGTTGCGAGGCATAATAGTTAAGTATCACGGTCATCATTTATTACAAACCATATTGTCTTACATTTGGAATCACATCATCCATATTACACGAATAGTTGATCTAGTGATCAACGAACAAACACAAGTTCATAGCGGAAGCGTAAAGATAAAGGGACTCTCGAGTCCACAGGCCAACGCTTGACGTCGGAAGACTCCTAGTTGTCGTAGGCGTCCTGCTGGTCATCTCCGTGATAGTTCTGTTCATCTTCATATTCTGGCCATTTGAATAGCCAGGGACAAAGCCGTAAGTACATTGAGTACTTGCAAACTAACACTAATGTAAGTGCTACACTTGAGTAAAGGGGTGCTAAGCTCTAGTTTAATTTGCATAAAGCTAGTTTTAGTTCACAAGTATTTGAGCAAAGACTTATCCCTGAGCTAACTATCTCGGTGGGATCATTAGTGTCATTCCCACAACTCTTTTGTGATTCAAGCAAGTCACCACGTTTAAAACATTCATTTCACCAAGTACTTTCAAAAATCTAACACCGGAAACTGTATGGCCTTTCCAATCGTCCGTAACCATGGACACGGCTATTTGAATAGATTTACACTCTGCAGAGGTTGCACACTTGTGCCACAACATTTGATTTCATCCGTCAGGATAACCCTGAATCATCGTAACACAGTACGCGCATCATCAACCATAACCTTTCACTTACAAACCCTAGTATGAGCACCTCCCCCCATGAGCTTGGCCTCCCAGTGAAGACCAACTGTCAACCTGGGAACTGCACAGGGCTTGGCCTTACCATTCACCTCAATTCACATCATTTCTCAACAACGGAGGCAGCCTCAGCATAACCCCTATGATGTGTGTTCAGAGGGAACCCATACTAAGATACATAAATTTCCAGTTAAGCCCTACCCATAATCAGGTATTGTGGGGGTACTCAAAATTGGAAAGGTATCGCATCCAAACTAATATCAGTTTTATATAAAAAATCACCATCTTCTCTTGTCATAAACCCTTTCCAAAAAATCATTCAATGGAAGGACTCCTCATTCCAAGGTTTCAAATTCATCTCAAAGTCACAAGTTCCCATCTAAAGTAATCAAGTTTTAGTATTTTAGCACTAGCACTAATCATGAGGGGTGCTATCTTGCTTGGCTAGCTTGAGACTAACTTTGCTACACTAAGAATCTTAAACACTTAGATCAAGCTAACTTATCCAAGTAACTTTTTGAAACAAACCAGTAAACTTGTAAAGGAAAAACTTAGGATAGGCTCATGTTAAGAAAGGTAAGAGTTATGGTGCCTTTCCCCAATGGGGCTTTGCACTTGCAAGAGTATGAGCTTGCCTTGGTAGTTCTCAAGGCTCTCTTCTTCTTCCTCTTGGTAGTATCCTTCCTCCTCCTGGTAGTCTCCGGTGCTAGCGTCTAAATTTATATACGAGTATAATTACTCACTAACTCAATGGCTATTCCAATCATCAAATACATTCACACACACTAGGCTAAGCACACAATTAATTCAATTTAGGTGCATTGGTGGTGTGGCTTGGAGGAGAAATGAATTCCTCTTATTTCATACGTGAGAGTTAATTTCCATAGGGTTCTTGAGGAATACTTTCCTCTCATTGAAATCTTCTTAAGATTTAATTTCTCAAACAATAATACATGAACTTATGTTGACCCAAGTCAACCAGTCATTATGATCATTTAAGAAAATGATTTAAATGAGGTAGACCACCTCATACCCTCTTAATCCTCCTATAATTGATTTAAATCTTCAAGTAGTTCATATAAGAATGTTTGACCAGGGTTCAAACATCACATGAATTCACTTGAGACAAGATTTAAATGAAGTAAAATACTTCATATGATTTACATAATAGTTTTGGACAATATGAAATAAAGAAACTAGCCATATTGTCCATTAATTAAACTAGGGCATGATCATGCAAAGTGACCACACCATTTTCTTGCAGAAACAATTAGTGTAAGTCAAATGTGAGCTATTAGAGTTGGAATTAACTTAATATCTATTTTGGTTGATTTTTAGGAATTATTTGAATAGGGAAAAGTCCCTGCCTTCATCTTTTTGTCAGATTAATTCTACAACAGATCTCAAGGTGAGACCAGTGCCAAGTTGTATAACTTTTTCATAGCTTTCCAACCATATGAAATTTGTCAAATTTGGCCAAGCCAAACAGATTCTATGAATTTCCAAAGTTGGGTCCAGTATTGAATTTGAACTAAATTATTTAAACTCGATTTGAATTAAAAAGGCCGGCGGGAAACATAGTTGGGACTAATTGGATTAAAACGGCCCAAGGCCAGCCCACCACGCGTCCACGCACGCGCGGGCTTCCTGATAGTGGGCTCCACCCGTCAGCGAGTCAAAAACCCAAAGCGGTATGAAACAAAGGGGTGCGTTGGATTAGAACACGATCGGACGGTTCACGAGCGTCGTCGTCGACGGTGAGAGAGGGGCTCGCCGGCGGCTCAGGTAGGGGGTCGGAGGGCTTACGGTGTCTCTAGCTAGGGTTGGCAATGTGCTCGGTGAAGTTGTGGACGACGGCGAAGCTCCTGGTACCGGCGGCGGCTCCAGGGGCGGCTTCCTTCTCCGGCGATCGTCGGCTACTGTGGGCGGCGGCGAGCTAGCAATTGGGAGCTTCTGGTGGCTAATCGAGCATGGTGAGGTGACGAGGAAGTCGAGGAAGGGGAGGGGAGTGTTGCGGTGTGAAGGAATCGTCGAGGCGATGCCTCCTTTTATAGGCTCGAGGTTGGCCGTGGGTGTTGCGGCAAGGTCGACAAGGGCGCGGCTTCTCCGGCGGCGTAGAGGGCTAGGCGAGGGCGCGATCATGTTCACGACATCATGGCGGTGCTGAGAGCGTGAACGGCACGGCAAGGGGGTGCGTGTGATGGTCGGGTCCTTGCATGTACTGGCGCGACCGTGGCGGGCGCGCTCGTCCTCTCCAGCGACCGTAGGTGCTAGGTGGTGACGACGGCGTGTCCGGCGAACTCCGCGTGGCGAGAGAGGTACCAGGGCGCGCGGATATGGTCGGGGTACGGCGAGATTCGGCGAACGCCGCGTGGCCGTGTCGCGCGCGTCTGTGCACCGTGACGTCGCCCATGCCGCTCGCGTCGTACCTGGAGCGTACTGGGCGCGTCCATGGCGGGTCGTGGCGTCGTCCTCTCGGTCAATGGCGAGTACGGGCGATCTTGTGGGATCATGGGCGAGCTGTTGACATGGTGGCGAGGCCGGGAGAGGTAGGGAGAGAGGGGTGGTGCATCGAGGTGAACGTGGCCGGCATGGCCATGGCCAGTCATGTTCTGGTCGTGTCCAAGTGGTTTTCTTGCATGGGCTAGTTGTATTAGGGTCAAGAGATCATGGTTAGGTCCAGTGGTGGTCAAGACAAGGCTTGGTTTGATCAAAGTTTGAAAATTGGGAATCTTGCCATTGTTTCAAAGTCCCATCTTTGCTAGCCTTTAACTTTTGATCCAAGATGAATTTGGTGTGATGATCTTCACAGAAGTTGTTCACCTTGCGGAGTACTTGGTTGTGGTGCAAAGACTTGTGCTGGTTTAGTTTGAAAATTTTGAAATACAGAGGCTCAAAGTAGTGACCAGCGAGTAAAAGTCAAAAATGACCATTATTCCATGTGATCAAGATTTTGATTTTTGATTTGGTTCAAAAGTGTTTCTTTGATTCTCCAAAGTTGTAATAACTATTAAATAGCATATTACAAGTAGTGGTGAAGATCAAATGGGTTTGGGGTCAAAGTTTGCAAAAATGGCATAAGCCATATGTTAGGGTTTTTAGGGTTTTCCTCTTATTTGATTTCTTTCTCTTTTTGATTTATTTGGTTGGTGATCTTCACTTGATCACTTTAGGGTTTTAGAGTTCATCACATAAGCAATTAAACAATCATCATGGCATGTCACTCAAAATGCACAAGTCCTATGCAGGGTACTATATGCAATTGAAAAGTTTTTGTTTCTTCTGAAATTTGAATCTCTGAAACTTTGCTTCTCTCTTTTATAGAAATTTGGGATGTTACAAACCCTTCCCCCTTACAAAAGATCTCATCCCGAGATCTTAAAGAAAATTAGGTGCTAAAGAGATCTGGGTATTCTTTCTTCATGTCTTCCTCTCGCTCCCAAGTAGCTTCGTCTTCAGTATGGTTGCTCCACTGTATCTTCAGAAACTTGATGCTTCGGGTGCGAGTGGTTCTGTAAGCTTCCTCCAGGATGCGAATCGGCACTTCGCGGTACATCAGATCTTGGTTGATGTCCAATGATCGGTGATCGATGTTCTTGAACACTTCGGTCTTCTCGGGGACTTCAAGGCACTTCCGGAGGAGTGAGATGTGAAACACGTCGTGCACAGCCGACATTTCCTCAGGTAACTCCAGTTGATAGGATACTTCGCCTCGGTGACTGAGAACTTTGAAGGGTCCGACATATCGGGGTGCAAGCTTTCCTTTCAGCTGAAATCTCTGCATTCCTTTCAGGGGGGATACCTTGAGATAGACAAAATCTCCAATCTCGTAGGTCATCTCTCGGTGTCTCTTGTCAGCGTAGCTCTTCTGCCTTGATTGCGCTGTCTTGAGGTACTCGCGGATCTTGTGCACTTTCTCTTCGGCTTCACGAAGAACATCGGGTCCAAATACTTGGCTTTCTCTGACCTCCGACCAGTTCAGGGGGGTACGGCACTTCCTTCCGTACAAAGCTTCAAAGGGGGCCATCTGTAAGCTGGCTTGGTAGCTATTGTTGTAAGAGAATTTTGCATAAGGCAAGCAGTCTTCCCACTTGGATCCGTACTCCAGTACACATGCTCTCAGCATGTCCTCCAGTATCTGGTTGACTCTTTCCGTCTGTCCATCGGTCTGCGGGTGATAGGCGGTGCTGAAATTCAGACGGGTTCCTAGTCCTTCGTGCACTTTCTCGCCGTAATCTTGAGGTGAATTGCGATCCTCTATCTGACACTATAGACTTCGGGGTTCCGTGCAGGGCGACTATTCTGGAGATGTACAGTTCAGCTAACTTCGGGCCTTGGTAGGTGGTCTTGACGGCGATAAAATGAGCTACCTTGGTCAATCTATCAACCACTACCCATATAGAATCACTGCCTTTGCTGGATTTGGGCAAACCTGTGATAAAGTCCATTCCTACCGAATCCCACTTCCATTCTGGAATCTGTAGGGGTTGCAACAGTCCTGCGGGTCACTGATGTTCTGCCTTGACTCGCTGACAGATATCTCACTTGGCGATGTAGCTTCCGATCTCCCTCTTCATTCCATGCCACCAAAATTGTTCCTTCAAGTCTTGATACATCTTGGTACCTCCGGGGTGGATTGAGTAAAGGGTGTCATGAGCTTCCTGCAGTATGACTAGCTTCAGGTCTGAGTCCGATGGTACACAGAGGCGTCCTTTGTACCAAAGAACTCCGGCTTCATCAACATTGAATCTTGGTGCTTTCCCTGCAGCTATCTGTTTCTTGATTCCGTCAATGCTGGCATTTCCCTTCTGGGCTTCCTTGATCTGACCAATCAAGGTGGACTGAAGCTCTATGCTGGCTAGGAATCCTTCACTGACTAGTTCCATTCTGAACTGCTCAAATTCTTGGTAGAGACTAGGTTGTTCTTCTGCTATCATGGAATTTAACTGACACGGCAGTCTACTCAGCGCATCTGCTACTACATTGGCCTTGCCGGGGTGGTAGTGAATTTCCATATCATAATCCTTGATTAACTCTAACCATCTTCTTTGCCTCATATTCAGTTCCTTCTGGGTGAAGATATACTTCAGGCTCTTGTGATCCGAATAGATCTCGCAGCGATTACCCATGAGGTAATGACGCCATACCTTCAGTGCTAACACTACAGCTGCAAGCTCGAGGTCATGGGTTGGATAGTTCTGCTCATGCTGCTTCAGTTGCCTAGACAGATAAGATATCACCTTGCCCTCTTGCATCAACACACATCCAAGACCAATCTTGGAAGCGTCACAGTAGACGTCAAATGGCTTGGTGATGTCCGGCATGATCAGGATTGGGGCTGATGTCAGTCTACTCTTGAGTTGTTGGAAACTCTCTTCACATTTGTCCGTCCATTCGAACTTCTTGTCCTTCTTCAGCAGTTGGGTCATTGGTCGAGCGATGCTCGAGAAGCCTTCGAAAAATCTGCGGTAATATCCGGCTAATCCAAGAAAAGCGCGGACCTCGGTCTGGGTGGTTGGGGCTTTCCATTCTGCAACAGTCTTGATCTTCGCGGGATCTACGGCAATTCCTCCTGCAGACAAGATATGTCCCAGGAATCCTACTTCTTTCAGCCAGAATTCACACTTGCTGAACTTAGCATACAACTGATGCTCCCGAAGGGTATCTAGGACAGCTTCCAAGTGTTGCTCATGTTCTTCTTCAGACTTGGAGTAGATTAGGATGTCATCGATGAACACAACGACAAACTTATCTAGGAAGTTCATGAAGATCTTGTTCATGAGGTTCATGAAGTATGCGGGGGCGTTGGTCTGTCCAAATGACATGACATTGTACTCGTACAATCCATATCTGGTGGTAAAGGCAGTTTTGGGGATATCCGATGCACGAATCTTCAGTTGATGGTATCCAGTCCTAAGATCAATCTTCGAGAATACTATGGCACCGGTCAGCTGGTCAAACAGATCTTCTATCTTCGGCAGGGGGTATTTGTTTTTGATGGTGACATCGTTAAGCTTACGGTAATCCGTACATAAACGACTGGCACCGTCCTTCTTATCCACAAACAAAACTGGGGATCTCCAAGGCGACGCACTCGGTCGAATCAGACCTTTGGCTAGTAATTCATCCAGTTGCTTCTTCAGTTCTATTAGTTCTGCTGGGTTCAGGCTATAGGCTCTCTGGGCTATAGGATCTGGGGGCATATCGACAAACGACCCTGATTTGATCCAGAGTTGGCTTGGCTACACCTTGGTTGCAGGTAAATTTTCTGGGTAGTCTCTCAGATACATGTTCTACTATGACACCGGTGCTACTGGTCATGGTGATGGCTTTCTTAGCACAATCAATCAATCCATATTGTTTGGCCATCCAGTCCATTCCCAGTACAACTTCCAAACCTTTGGTTCCCATAATAATCAGATTGGCCAAGAACTCTACTTCATGTATTATGATGGGTACATTTTTGCAAAATTTTCTGGCTTTGGTGGTTGATCCGGGAATTTGAACTATCATGACATGCTTCAAGCTGATGGGTTGAATTTTACTTGTGGATGCAAAATCTTCCGTGACAAAAGAATGAGATGCTCCGGAATCAAACAATACTCTGGCAGGAACTGAGTTGACGGAAAACATACCCAGTACAACATCTGGTGCTTCCTGGGCTTCTTCGGCGTTCATGTGTAAGAGGCGGCCGTTGCGGTTGTTGGGGTTGTTGGGGGCGAACTTCTTGCCGGTGGAGACGCGGCGTTGCTGCTGAGCAGGTGCAGCGGTGTTTCCAGCGAGCTTGGCGAGCCTCTTGGGACACTCGTTGGAGTAGTGTCCCACCACTCCGCACTCATAGCAGGTGATAGTAGACTTGTCCTTGGGGGCGACGGGGACGGCGTTGCTTCCGGTTCTGGGGGTAGTGTTGGCGTTGTTGTTGTTGTTGTTGGGGTTGGGAGCTCTGGGCGGAGCGCGGTTGAAGTTGTTGTTGTTGTTGTTGTTGTTGTTGTTGTTGTGGCCTCCTGGCCTGGAGTTTCCTCCACTCCGGTTCTGATAACCGGGGCGCGAGTTCTGCATAGGGGGCTTGTTGTTGTTTCTCGGAGTGAAACCTCCGCTTGAGCTGGGGCGATACTTCGGGGCATTGCTAGGCCCACTCTGGTGCATCATGCGGCGTTTGCGGTTCTCATTTGCTTGGTTCAGCTTGCCCTCCATCTGGATGGCGGAGTCAACAAGGGCTTCAAGGTCGGCGAAGGGGATGTTGACGAGAACAGTCTGCATCTCATCATGCAGCCCGTTCAGGAATCTCTCCTGCCTCTTCTCAGTGGTGTCGGTCTCATCGGGGGCGTACCTTGACAGGGTAAGGAACCTGTCGCGGTATTCTACCACCGTCATGCGACCTTGCTTCAGTTCACGGAACTCATCCCTCATCTTCTTGATAAGACCCGGGGGTACATGGTACTTGCTGAACTTGAGCCTGAAATCTGCCCAAGTCATGACTTGACCACCGTTCATGGCACGGGTGCTAGTCCACCATGCTCGGGCTGGTCCGGCAAGATAGTGAGTTGCAAACAAGACCTTCTCATTGGCTTCCACTCCGGCGACTTCCAAGTTGTTCTCCATAGTTTGGAGCCAGTCATTGGCATCGAGTGGTTCTTCAGTCTTGCTAAACACCGGAGGGTTGGTGTTCTGGAAGTTCTTGAGCTTTGATCCGGGGTGATCATGATTCCCATGGCCTTGGTTGGCAAGGTTTTGCAGTGCGACGATGTTGGCTTGACGTTCAGCTCTTTCAGTCTCCCTGTCTGCCAGCAAGGTTTGCAGCAGTTGCATCATGGCATCATTGTTGTTGCGATTTGGAGGGGCCATCTGGATATACAGAAGATCATAAGATAAGAGGGAAAATTCTATGGTTTATTTTGGGTAAGTTCAAAACTTTAAAACTTGCATACTTTTGATGACACACAACATTCATTCATTCATCATGACACATTACAAACTAACATCAAACACTTCCCATGGTTTTAAGAACCATTCAACATGCTACGATACAAGGGACGGGATACAACTCACACCTACATCAGTGCTCAGGTGCAACTACCCTCATCCTCAACGTCGATAGGGACGACGTCGTCAGGTCCTGGCTCCAGGAAAGCGTAGTCCTCCTCCTCGGTGAACTCGTCCTCCTCAAAGTCGTCGTCGTCGCTCAAGAAGGCTCCTCCTCCCTGAAGGTCGATACCGGCATCATCCTCCTCCATCTCCTTCAGCTGGTCCTCCTGGGCCTTTACAGTGGCCTCCAACGATGCTATCTGGGCGCGAAGGCGCGCAATAGTAGCATCCTTCTTGGCGCGCTGTAGGCGGAGCTTCTCGCGCTCCCTGGCAAGATGCTTGATGGCATCGGCATGCATTGCCAGAGCAAGGTGAGTCTGGTTGGCGTACATGCGGGCATTGTCCAGATCCTGCTGTGTGTGGTACAGCATGAAATCCAGATGCTCAGCATGGTGCCTCATCTCAGGGTGAGGCTGCAGCTCCATAGGTACTCCAGCGGCATCACGCCTCACAAGGTGAGCATAGCGAGACGCAAGTAGGCGCACCACGTTCTGTCCACAGAGACGTGCAAGTCCCTCCTGCAGACCACGTGCAAGTCCATCGAGCCAGTTGCTCTCACGGAAAGAGAAGAGGATCCTCTCCGAAGTAGGAGACTCCATCTTCCCCCTCAAGTCTGCGGTGATGATCCACTGCAACTCCCCGCCAGGCTGGTCGTTAACCTGGATCCCGTGGAACTCGGGGTGGGGGCGTCCAAGGAAGTCCGAGACAGCGTTGAGGTCGTGCTCAAAGATCAGGCTCCCACCGTTCCCAAGCTGGTAAAACTTGGCGTTGAGGGGTTCATTCGGCTCCATCTGAAAGCGAAAAGGATGAGTAAGTTAGAGAGTGAAGAAGTGTGGCAAGATTTTAAATAGATTCAGTATAAGAAAGAGCATGAGTCATCAAATTTTGAAAAAGTCGCAAAGGCAAGAATATGAGTACATTTGCATAAATATTTTCTTCGTTTGATTTCAAAGTTAAGTTTTTGTGAACGTCCATTCTAACTAGGGTCTTCTAAGGTCAAACAATGGCTCTGATACCAACTTGTCAACACCCGGATTTTTAAGTCCAGATGCCTATTATGTCATTCATCGCAATCCCAGGAATATTGTTGTTGCGAGGCATAATAGTTAAGTATCACAGTCATCATTTATTACAAACCATATTGTCTTACATTTGGAATCACATCATCCATATTACACGAATAGTTGATCTAGTGATCAACGAACAAACACAAGTTCATAGCGGAAGCGTAAAGATAAAGGGACTCTCGAGTCCACGAGCCAACGCTTGACGTCGGAAGACTCCTAGTTGTCGTAGGCGTCCTGCTGGTCATCTCCGTGATAGTTCTGTTCATCTTCATATTCTGGCCATTTGAATAGCCAGGGACAAAGCCGTAAGTACATTGAGTACTTGCAAACTAACACTAATGTAAGTGCTACACTTGAGTAAAGGGGTGCTAAGCTCTAGTTTAATTTGCATAAAGCTAGTTTTAGTTCACAAGTATTTGAGCAAAGACTTATCCCTGAGCTAACTATCTCGGTGGGATCATTAGTGTCATTCCCACAACTCTTTTGTGATTCAAGCAAGTCACCACGTTTAAAACATTCATTTCACCAAGTACTTTCAAAAATCTGACACCGGAAACCGTATGGCCTTTCCAATCGCCCGTAACCGTGGACACGGCTATTCGAATAGATTTACACTCTGCAGAGGTTGCACACTTGTCCCACAACATTTGATTTCATCCGTCAGGATAACCCTGAATCATCGTAACACAGTACGCGGATCATCAACCATAACCTTTCACTTACAAACCCTAGTATGAGCACCTCCCCCCATGAGCTTGGCCTCCCAGTGAAGACCAACTGTCAACCTGGGAACTGCACAGGGCTTGGCCTTACCATTCACCTCAATTCACATCATTTCTCAACAACGGAGGCAGCCTCAGCATAACCCCTATGATGTGTGTTCAGAGGGAACCCATACTAAGATACATAAATTTCCAGTTAAGCCCTACCCATAATCAGGTATTGTGGGGGGTACTCAAAATTGGAAAGGTATCCCATCCAAACCAATATCAGTTTTATATCAAAAATCACCATCTTCTCTTGTCATAAACCCTTTCCAAAAAAATCATTCCATGGAAGGACTCCTCATTCCAAGGTTTCAAATTCATCTCAAAGTCACAAGTTCCCATCTAAAGTAATCAAGTTTTAGTATTTTAGCACTAGCACTAATCATGAGGGGTGATATCTTGCTTGGCTAGCTTGAGACTAACTTTGCTACACTAAGAATCTTAAACACTTAGATCAAGCTAACTTATCCAAGTAACTTTTTGAAACAAACCAGTAAACTTGTAAAGGAAAAACTCGGGATAGGCTCATGTTAAGAAAGGTAAGAATTATGGTGCCTTTCCCCAAGGGGGCTTTGCACTTTGCAAGAGTATGAGCTTGCCTTGGTAGTTCTCAAGGTTCTCTTCTTCTTCCTCTTGGTAGTATCCTTCCTCCTCCTGGTAGTCTCCGGTGCTAGCGTCTAAATTTGAATATGAGTATAATTACTCACTAACTCAATGGCTATTCCAATCATCAAATACATTCACACACACTAGGCTAAGCACACAATTAATTCAATTTAGGTGCATTGGTGGTGTGGCTTGGAGGAGAAATGAATTCCTCTTATTTCATATGTGAGAGTTAATTTCCATAAGGTTCTTGAGGAATACTTTCCTCTCATTGAAATCTTCTTAAGATTTAATTTCTCAAACAATAATACATGAACTTAAGTTGACCCAAGTCAACCAGTCATTATCATCATTTAAGAAAATGATTTAAATGAGGTAGACCACCTCATACCCTTTTAATCCTCCTATAATTGATTTAAATCTTCAAGTAGTTCATATAAGAATGTTTGACCAGGGTTCAAACATCACATGAATTCACTTGAGACAATATTTAAATGAATTAAAATACTTCATATGATTTGCATAATAGTTTTGGACAATATCAAATAAAGAAACTAGCCATATTGTCCATTAATTAAACTAGGGCATGATCATGCAAAGTGACCACACCATTTTCTTGCAGAAACAATTAGTGTAAGTCAAATGTGAGCTATTAGAGTTGGAATTAACTTAATATCTATTTTGGTTGATTTTTAGGAATTATTTGAATAGGGAAAAGTCCCTGCCTTCATCTTTTTGTCAGATTAATTCTACAAAAGATCTCAAGGTGAGACCAGTGCCAAGTTGTAGAACTTTTTCATATCTTTCCAACCATATGAAATTTGTCACATTTGGCCAAGCCAAACAGATTCTATGAATTTCCAAAGTTGGGTCCACTATTGATTTTGAACTAAATTATTTAAACTCGATTTGAATTAAAAAGGCCGGCGGGAAACACAGTTGGGCCTAATTGGATTAAAACGGCCCAAGGCCAGCCCACCACGCGTCCACGCAAGCGCGGGCTGCCTGACAGTGGCTCCACCCGTCAGCGAGTCAAAAACCCGAAGCGGTATGAAACAAAGGGGTGCGTTGGATTAGGAACACGATCGGACGGTTCACGAGCGTCGTCATCGACGGCGAGAGAGGGGCTCGCCGGCGGCTCAGGTAGGGGGTCGGAGGGCTTACGGTGGCTCCAGCTAGGGTTGGCAATGTGCTCGGTGAAGTTGTGGACGACGGCGAAGCTCCTGGTACCGGCAGCGGCTCCAGGGGCGGCTTCCTTCTCCGGCGATCGTCGGCTACTGTGGGCGGCGGCGAGCTAGCAATTGGGAGCTTCTGGTGGCTAATCGAGCATGGTGAGGTGACGAGGAAGTCGAGGAAGGGGAGGGGAGTGTTGCGGTGTGAAGGAATCGTCGAGGCGATGCCTCCTTTTATAGGCTCGAGGTTGGCCGTGGGTGCTGCGGCAAGGATGACAAGGGCGCGGCTTCTCCGGCGGCGTAGAGGGCTAGGCGAGGGCGCGATCGTGTTCACGACGTCATGGAGGTGCTGAGAGCGTGAACGGCGCGGCAAGGGGGTGCGTGTGATGGTCGGGTCCTTGCATGTACTGGCGCGACCGTGGCGGGCGCGCTCGTCCTCTCCGGCGACCGTAGGTGCTAGGTGGTGATGACGGCGTGTACGGTGAACTCCGCGTGGCGAGAGAGGTACCAGGGCGCGCGGATATGGTCGGGGTACGGCGAGATTCGGCGAACGCCGCGTGGCCGTGTCTCGCGCGTCCGTGCATGGTGACGTCGCCCATGCCGCTCGCGTCGTACCTGGAGCGTACTGGGCGCGTCCATGGCGGGTCGTGGCGTCGTCCTCTCGGTCAATGGCGAGTACGGGCGATCTTTTGGGATCATGGGCGAGCTGTTTGACATGGTGGCGAGGTCGGGAGAGGCAGGGAGAGAGGGGTGGTGCGTCGAGGTGAACGTGGCCGGCATGGCCATGGCCAGCCATGTTCTGGTCGTGTCCAAGTGGTTTTCTTGCATGGGCTAGTTGTAGTAGGGTCAAGAGATCATGGTTAGGTCCAGTGGTGGTCAAGACAAGCATTGGTTTGATCAAAGTTTGGAAATTGGGAATCTTGCCATTGTTTCAAAGTCCCATCTTTGCTAGCCTTTAACTTTTGATCCAAGATGAATTTGGTGTGATGATCTTCACAGAAGTTGTTCACCTTGTTGAGTACTTGGATGTGGTGCAAAGACTTGTGCTGGTTTAGTTTGAAAATTTTGAAATACAGAGGCTCAAAGTAGTGACCAGAGAGTAAAAGTCAAAAATGACCATTATTCCATGTGATCAAGATTTTGATTTTTGATTTGGTTCAAAAGTGTTTCTTTGATTCTCCAAAGTTGTAATAACTATTAAATAGCATATTACAAGTAGTGGTGAAGATCAAATGGGTTTGGGGTCAAAGTTTGCAAAAATGGCATAAGCCATATGTTAGGGTTTTTAGGGTTTTCCTCTTATTTGATTTCTTTCTCTTTTTGATTTATTTGGTTGGTGATCTTCACTTGATCACTTTAGGGTTTTAGAGTTCATCACATAAGCAATTAAACAATCATCATGGCATGTCACTCAAAATGCACAAGTCCTATGCAGGGTACTATATGCAATTGAAAAGTTTTTGTTTGTTCTGAAATTTGAATCTCTGAAACTTTGCTTCTCTCTTTTATAGAAATTTGGGATGTTACAAAAGTGATCCTTTGGACAATGTTTATTGAGACACGTGAAGTCGACGCACATGCGAAGGACGTCAATGTTTTTCTTCGGGACCAGAACTATTTTAGCGACCCATGTGGCCTCTGTGTGCAGCTCCTTGATGAAGTTTGCTTCTCAAAGTCGATTAATTTCTGACAGCATAGCTTTGCGGTTTGGTTCCGAAAAACATCGCAAAGTTTGTTTAATTGGCCTAGCCATTGGATCAAAATTAAGAGGGTGCTCGGCAAGTTCCCTGGGTACTCCTGGCATGTCAGCTGGACACCATGCGAAGATTTTCCAGTGCTCACGGAGGAACTCAACGAGCGCGCTTTCCTATGCGCTATCCATGTTTGTTGCGATAGCTGTCGACTTCTTAGGATCTGTCGGGTGAATCTGTACTTCCTTTGAGTTCTTGGTGGTGTCAAAGGTTGGCTCCTTCAGTGGCCTCCCTCCGTCAGGCAGCACATCATAATCAGTTGTTAGCCTTGACGCCATATATTCTGCTTGCATCCCAAAAGTTTCTGATAGCCGATGAAAATCCTTGTCGCATTTATCTGCGCCGCGAAACTGCCTTTTACTGTGATTGGGCCCTTGGGTCCAGGGAGCCTCCACAACATGTATGTGTAATGTGGTGCCGCCATAAATCTGGCATAGGCGGGTCATCCTAGGAGAGCATGATACTATGATGGGAAATCCACAACTTCGAATTCCAGCTTCTCTCTTCTGTAATTCTCTCGGGTTCCAAACTGAACGTCGAGATTGATCTTTCCCAATGGATAACTTGGCTTCTCCAGGGTGATACCATGGAAACGCGTGTCGGTTGGTGTTAAATTCACCAAGGATATGTTCATCTTCCTCAATGTATCTGCATACATGAGGTTTAAGTTACTGCCTCCATCTATGAACACCCGTGAAATGTTGAATCATGCAACTTGCTGCGGGTGGTCCGCTATGGTGAACCCGATGTCCTGCCCCGACCAATTCAGGTACTCGATCGTTGGTGGAGGCATCTTCTCTGCCATATAAACTTGTCGCGGAATCACTTTTTGAGTTCTATTGGAGGGTCTGCCCTTCTGAATCATCGAGACTGCCCCATTGGTGTCGATATAAGGTCAGTTGGTTGGAGCTGCCGCCAATTGTAACTGGTGTCGATTTTCGTCTGTAATTGCGGGTGGAGGTGGAAGGTGAATTTCACTCCTTGGCCCCTGGGGGTTTCTGTTCGCTGCCTGTGCATTAGTATGCCCTGCAGTCCTTCTGCAGGTGCCCCGACTGCCTCTTCCCATTATTATTGAGAAAGCAGTGCATTTGGCATGGTCCGTTCAGAAGATACTCGGGTGATACATATGGCCTTTGGAACCTTGGTCCATTATTTTGCCTGCTGGGACAGGGAGCGTCACTGCGCTGCTCATTACTCCTCTGATAATCATATCGATTATTACCTCCACTAGTTACTCGGAAGCCAGCCGATATTTGGCCAGGACCATCATAATCTGAGAACTGGCGAGAAAAGCGTCGTCTATTTTGATTATTTCGGTTGCGGTCGTCCTCAAGCGACCTATGCCATTTGTTTTGAACAACATCTTCTCCATCTGCCAAACGATTCGCTATTTCCATGAGCACTACTATTGTTTTCGGATTGGTCCTTCCCAAATCTGCGATTAGGTCCTTCCTTCTGATCCCAGCAACAAACGCATCTATTGCTCTTTCGTCAGATATGTTCTCTGCCGAATTTCTGATGATGTTCCATCTCTAGATGTACGTCCTCATTGGCTCATCATACTTATGTCTGCAGTCCCTCAGCTGCTCTATCGACGCGGGTTTCTTGCATGTGGATAGGAAGTTCTTCATAAACATGTCCTCGAAAGTTTCCCAGCTGTCGATGGATCCAGGTGGTAGCTTTTTTATCCATGAACTCACTGCTCCACTTAAGTGTAGCTGGATGCTCTGCATGGCAGTTGCTTTGGTTCCACCCGTCAATTTTACTGTCTCCAGGTAGTCGAATAACCAGTCCTCAGGATCTTGCAAACCATCAAACTTCTTGTAGTTGTTGGGAAATTTGAACCCAGATGGGTGATACGTCTCAAACGTATCTATAATTTCTTATGTTCCATGCTAGTTTTATGACAATACTCACATGTTTTATACACACTTTACATCATTTATACGCATTTTCCGGCACTAACCTATTAACGAGATGCCGAAGCGCCGGTTCTCGTTTTCTGCTGTTTTTGGTTTCGTAAATCCTACAAAGG
Source organism: Lolium rigidum (assembly GCF_022539505.1). NCBI lineage: Eukaryota > Viridiplantae > Streptophyta > Magnoliopsida > Poales > Poaceae > Lolium > Lolium rigidum. The sequence goes on from NC_061514.1 coordinate 305,954,172, forward strand.
AAATATTCTCGGAATTGGACGAAATCAACGCCCGGGGTCTTATTTTTCCACGGAGCTTCCGGAAGACCGAAGAGCATACGAAGTGGGGCCACGAGGTGGCCAGACCACAGGGCGGCGCGGCCAAGGAGGGGCCCGCGCCGGCCTGTGGTGTGGGCCCCTCGTCAGCCATCCGACTCTGCCCTTCCGCCTACTTAAACACTCTGTCGCGAAAACCCTATTACCGAGAGCCACGATACGTAAAAAGTTCTAGAGACGCCGCCGCCGCCAATCCAATCTCGGGGGATTCAGGAGATCGCCTCCGGCACCCTGCCGGAGAGGGGAATCATCTCCTGGAGGACTCTACATCACCATGATCGCCTCCGGACTGATGTGTGAGTAGTTCATCCTTGGACTATGGGTCCATAGCAGTAGCTAGATGGTTGTCTTCTCCTAATTGTGCTATCATGTTAGATCTTGTGAGCTGCCTATCATGATCAAGATCATCTATTTGTAATGCTACATGTTGTGTTTGTTGAGATTCGATGAATATGGAATACTATGTCAAGTTGATTATCAATCTATCATATGTGTTGTTTATGATCTTGCATGCTCTCCGTTGCTAGTAGAGGCTCTGGCAAAGTTGATACTTGTGACTCCAAGAGGGAGTATTTATGCTCGATAGTGGGTTCATGCCTCCATTGAATCTGGGACACAGTGACAGAAAGTTCTAAGGTTGTGGATGTGCTTGTTGCCACTAGGGATAAAACATCGATGCTTTGTCTAAGGATATTTGTGTTGATTACATTACGCACCATACTTAATGCAATTGTCTGTTGTTTGCAACTTAATACTAGAAGGGGTGCAGATGCTAACCCGAAGGTGGACTTTTTAGGCATAGATGCATGCTGGATAGCGGTCTATGTACTTTGTCGTAATGCCCTAAGTAAATCTCATATTACCCATCATGATATGTATGTGCATTGTTATGCCCTCTTTATTTGTCAATTGCCCAACTGTAATTTGTTCACCCAACATGCTATTTATCTTATTGGAGAGACACCACTAGTAAACTGTGGACCCCGGTCCATTCTTTTACATCTGAATACAATCTACTGCAATCATTGTTCTCTACTGTTCTTCGCAAACAAACATCACTTTCCACACCATACATTTAATCCTTTGTTTACAGCAAGCCGGTGAGATTGACAACCTCACTCGTTAAGTTGGGGCGAGTATTTGGATTGTGTTGTGCAGGTTCCACGTTGGCGCCAGAATCCCTGGTGTTGCGCCGCACTACACTCCGTCACCAACAACCTTCACGTGGTCCTTGACTCCTACTGGTTCGATAACCTTGGTTTCTTACCGAGGGAAAACTTGCTGCTGTACGCATCACACCTTCCTCTTGGGGTTCCCAACGGACGTGTGCTTCACGCGTTATCAAGCTCTTTTTCTGGCGCCGTTGCCGGGGAGATCAAGACATGCTGCAAGGGGAGTCTCTCACATCCAATCTGTTTACTTTGTTTTTGTCTTGCTTTACTTTATTTTATTTACTGCTTTGTTTGCTTTCTTATACCAAAAATACAAAAAATTAGTTACTTACTTTACTTTATTTAGTGTCTTGTTTGCTTTCTTCATATTAAAAACACAAAAAAAATAGTTACTTGCTTTACTTTATTTACTGTCTTGTTTGCGTTCTCTATATTAAAAACACAAAAAAATTAGTTACTTGCATTTACTTTATTTACCTTTTGTTTATTTCATCATGCTTTCCTCTAAGTTCACTCTGAAAGATATACCGGTAGGGCAAGGGTCTATCATTGGAAGAGATCATATAGAAGAATTTTTTACTCATGTTAGTATGGTTGAAGATTTTGAAGATAGACACTTGGTAAAAGTTGTTCCTACTTATGAAAGTGCTACTGCCTCTTTAGTACACATGTTGGAAGCTAGATTTGTTAATCTCAACCCTATAATGCAACATATGTTTCTTACACTCTATGATATGGAAGAAGGAGAAAAGAAATATTTTTTTAGAAACCCTTCTTAAAGAATTCGGTGATGTAGCTAGAGAAGCTAGAAAAGTCTTTATTAAACATAAGATGCTTGGCTTTTATACCAATTTTGCAAATACCCTTGAAAAGATGGAAAAAGATAGACTAAAGTACACTAATAAAGTCAATTGTGAGGGGGAGATTAAAGTACCAATACCTTATAAGCTCATAGGAATGCATGATGCACTAGAAAAGAATTTTGATTGGATTGTTCCTGAAAATTTATTTGAGGAAGATAGTAAGCCTAAGAGCAACGAAAGAGGAGTTACTTACATAGACAAGATACAATGCATTGTTGAGAAAGCTCCCAACTCCGATGTTGATGCTTCATCTCCTGATAATACTTTATTCACACTTTCTGCGCCTAGTTGAAAGGCGTTAAAGAAAAAACGCTTATGGGAGACAACCCATTATTTTACTTATGCACTTTTGTTTTATATTTGAGTCTTGGAAGTTGTTACTACTGTAGCAATCTATCCTTATCTTTATTTTATTGCATTGTTGTGCCAAGTAAAGTCTTTGATAGTAAGGTTGATACTAGATTTGGATTACTGCGCAGAAACAGATTTCTTGCTGTCACGAATTTGAGTAGCCCCTTCTGTAGGTAACTCATAAAAATCTTCCAATATACGTGAATGATCCTCAGATATATACGCAACTTTCATTAAATTTGAGCGTTTTCATCTGAGCAAGTTAAGTGCCGCTAAAAAATTTGTCTTTACATATTGTTCTGTTTTGACAGATTCTGCCTTTTATTTCACATTGCCTGTTTTGCTATGTTGGATGGATTTCTTTGTTCCATTAACTTTCAGTAGCTTTTTGCAATGTCCAGAAGTGTTAAGAATGATTATGTCACCTCCGAATATGTGAATTTTTGATTATGCACTAACCCTCTAATGAGTTTGTTTTGAGTTTGGTGTGGAGGAAGTTTTCAAGGATCAAGAGAGGAGGCTGATACAATATGATCAAGGAGAGTGAAAAATCTAAGCTTGGGGATGCCCCCGTGGTTCATCCCTGCATATTTCAAGAAGACTCAAGAATCTAAGCTTGGGGATGCTCAAGGCACCCCCTTCTTCATCGACAACTTATCAGGTCACTTCTAGTGAAACTATATTTTTATTCCGTCACATCTTATGTGCTTTACTTGGAGCGTCTGTATGTTTTTATTTTTGTTTTTGTTTGAATAAAATCGGATCCTAGCATTATTTGTTTGGGAGAAAGACACGCCCCGCTGTTTCATACGAACACTGGTGTTCTTAGCTTTACTTTTAATGTTCATGGCGAAGGTTGAAACTGCTTCGTTCATTGTTATATGGTTGGAAACAGAAAATGCTTCATGTGGTAATTGGTATATTGTCTTGAATAATTTGATACTTGGCAATTTTTGTGCTCAAATAGATCATTTTTAAGCTCTTGCATCATGTACTTTGCACCTATTAGTGAAGAACTACCATAGAGCTTGTTGAAATTTGGTTTGCATGATTGGTCTCTCTAAAGTCTAGATATTTTCTGGTGAGGTGTTTGAACAACAAGGAAGACACTGTAGAGTCTTATAATGCAAGTTTTGCTGTACCGGTTCATGCTTGTGTTTGCTTCAAACAACCTAGCTAGCCCAAAGCCTTGTATTGAGAGAGAATACTTCTCGTGCATCCAAAATCCTTGAGCCAAAAACTATGCCATTTGTGTCCACCATACCTACCTACTACATGGTATTTCTCTGCCATTCCAAAGTAAATTGCTTGAGTGCTACCTTTAAAATTCCATTCTATGTCTTTGCAATATATAGCTCATGGGAAAATAGTTTAAAAACTATTGTGGTAAATAATATGTATCTTATATATCTTATTTCTTATAAGTTGCTTGTTGAGCGGTAACCATGTTTCTGGGGACGCCATCAACTATTTCACCTTTGTTGAATATCATGTGAGTTGCTATGCATGTTCGTCTTGTCTGAAGTAAGGGTGATTTATCATGATCAAATGGTTTGAGTATGCATATTGTTAGAGAAGAACATTGGGCCGCTAACTAAAGCCATGTATCATGGTGGAAGTTTCAGTTTGGACATTAATCCTCGATCTCTTATGAGAATATTATCCGTTGTTGAATGCTTATGCATTAAAGAGGAGTCCATTATCTGTTTTCTATGTTGTCCCGGTATGGATGTCCTAAGTTGAGATCTATCAAAAACGAGAAATCAAATGCGATCTATCTCCTTGGACCTTTGTACAGGCGGCATAGAGGTACCCCTTTGTGACACTTGGTTGAAACATATGTTATGCAATGATAATCCATGTAAATCCAAGCTAATTAGGACAATGTGCGATCACTATTGGTATTCTATGCATGAGGCTTGCAACTTATAGGATGTCTTATGCATAACACATATGAGTTATTACTACCGTTGACAAAAAAAAATCTATGTTTTCAAAATAAAAGCTCTAGCACAAATATAGCAATCCATGCTTCCCTCTGCGAAGGGCCTTTCTTCTACTTTATGTTGAGTCAGTTTACCTACTTTTTTTCTATCTTAGAAGCAAACACTTGTGTCAACTGTGTGCATTGATTCCTACATACTTGCTTATTTGCATTCATCATATTACTTTGTGTTGACAATTATCCATGAGATATACATGTTGAAGTTGAAAGCAACTGCTGAAACTTATATCTTTCTTTGTGTTCCTTCAAAACTTTCTACTAAGAATTTATTGCTTCATGAGTTAACTCCTATGCAAGTCTTATTGATGCTTGTCTTGAAAGTACTATTCATGAAAAGTCTTTGCTATATGATTCAGTTGTTTAGTCATTATCTTTACCATTGCTTCGAATCACTTCATTCATCTCATATGCTTTACAATAGTATTGATCAAGATTATGATAGCATGTCACTTCGAAATTATCCTTGTTATCGTTTACCTACTCGAGGGCGAGTAGGAACTAAGCTTGGGGATGCTTGATACGTCTCAAACGTATCTATAATTTCTTATGTTCCATGCTAGTTTTATGACAATACTCACATGTTTTATACACACTTTACATCATTTATACGCATTTTCCGGCACTAAACTGTTAACGAGATGCCGAAGCGCCAGTTCCTGTTTTCTGCTGTTTTTGGTTTCAGAAATCCTACAAAGGAAATATTCTCGGAATTGGACGAAATCAACGCCCAGGGTCTTATTTTTCCACGGAGCTTCCACAAGACCGAAGAGCATACGAAGTGGGGCAACGAGGTGGCCAGACCACAGGGCGGCGCGGCAAAGGAGGGGCCCGCGCCGGCATGTGGTGTGGGCCCCTCATCAGCCCTCCGACTCTGCCCTTCCGCCTACTTAAACTCTCCGTCGCGAAAACGCTATTACCGAGAGCCACGATACGGAAAAAGTTCGAGAGACGCCGCCGCCACCGCCAATCCCATCTCGGGGGATTCAGGAGATCGCCTCCGGCACCCTGCCAGAGAGGGGAATCATCTCCCGGAGGACTCTACATCACCATGATCGCCTCCGGACTGATGTGTGAGTAGTTCATCCTTGGACTATGGGTCCATAGCGATAGCTAGATGGTTGTCTTCTCCTAATTGTGCTATCATGTTAGATCTTGTGAGCTGCCTATCATGATCAAGATCATCTATTTGTAATGCTACATGTTGTATTTGTTGGGATCCGATGAATATGGAATACTATGTCATGTTGATTATCAATCTATCATATGTGTTGTTTATGATCTTGCATGCTCTCTGTTGCTAGTAGAGGCTCTGGCCAAGTTGATACTTGTGACTCCAAGAGGGAGTATTTATGCTCGATAGTGGGTTCATGCCTCCATTGAATGCGGGACGAGTGACAGAAATTCTAAGGTTGTGGATGTGTTGTTGCCACTAGGGATAAAACATCGATGCTTTGTCTAAGGATATTTGTGTTGATTACATTACACACCATACTTAATGCAATTGTCTGTTGTTTGCAACTTAATATTGGAAGGGGTGCGGATGCTAACCCGAAGGTGGACTTTTTAGGCATAGATGCATGCTTGGATAGCGGTCTATGTACTTTGTCGTAATGCCCTAAGTAAATCTCATATTACTCATCATGATATGTATGTGCATTGTTATGCCCTCTTTATTTGTCAATTGCCCAACTGTAATTTGTTCAGCCAACATGCTATTTATCTTATTGGAGAGACACCACTAGTGAACTTTGGACCCCGGTCCATTCTTTTACATCTGAATACAATCTACTGCAATCATTGTTCTCTACTGTTCTTCGCAAACAAACATCACTTTCCACACCATACATTTAATCCTTTGTTTACAGCAAGCCGGTGAGATTGACAACCTCATTGTTAAGTTGGGGCAAAGTATTTTGATTGTGTTGTGCAGGTTCCACGTTGGCGCCAGAATCCCTGGTGTTGCGCCGCACTACACTCCGTCACCAACAACCTTCACGTGGTCCTTGACTCCTACTGGTTCGATAACCTTGGTTTCTTACTGAGGAAAAACTTGCTGCTGCACGCATCACACCTTCCTCTTGGGGTTCCCAACGGACGTGTGCTTCACGCGCTATCAATGGGACCCGAGTTTTACGAACTCGTCGAGTGAAACAAGGGAGCCCGCACATGTCCTCCTCATCTACTTCTGGTGAATGTCGATGTTCTCTCCTTTCTTGCCGCGCTCTATCGACCCGTGCATGTGTCACTATATCTCTCGCATCACCCGTTCTTGGAGGATCTTGCACTACCACCGTTGGTCGTGGACTATTTTGCCTTGGAGCACCTTTGGGAGGTGTACTTGTGCTTGCGAACGCTGTTCCCATGACTCCAACTCCTGCCATAGCCATATTGTACAACGCTTCTTTTGGATCTCTGAGAGGTGGCCTGGATGCCAGTATATAAGCCTGAGTCGCCATGTATCCAGCTTCCGTTGTTTTGGGAACAATGTTTCCTCTTGTGTCCGACATAAAAGACATGTCGAGGTTTTGGACCAGATGCTCCCTCTCGCCCTCAGGTATGTGCTGCAGCCGAGATCTTCCTCTATTACGAGCTGCTCTGTGACTATCTCCCGAAGTTCCTGATTGTCGACTCAGCTCAGCTCTTCGCCTACTTGACGCGGAAGCTGCTGCTTTTATCTGCTCAAGTATCACCCTTTGTTTCTCCAGCTCTCGACCAGCATGCGCGAGTCTATATTGGTATGCTTGCAACTCCTCCACCGTAGCGGTGGTGGTCAGCGGATCTGTACCGTTCAAGGCTGTTGTTGCTCTGTCCCAAGCTGCTTGCGGGAGTTGCAACCTCTGGCGTGGTGTAGTCCCGACATACTTGTTACCTAAACCTTGCGTAAGATCAGCGGGATCGATGTATGGATTTCCCAAATCATCGAAAGCCTCTGATGTTTCGTCCTCTGGGACGACTTGACTCACCAATCACGTAGACTTGGTGGTATGTTGGTCCTGAGTGATCATCTTCTGGTCGGTGACACCGTCGTAACGATCGGCGAAGACCTCCCGAATAAGCGCAGATTTGTCGATGAAGTTGAAGCTATCGACGCTTTCCGAGTCGCTGTCCAGATCGGAGTCCGTGAACGACCCGAAAGACATCCCGCCAAACATATTGGCGAGATCTCCGCCGACGGCGGGCTTGATGCTGCTTGTCGACGAGGTTTATTCGCTCGACTTGGTTGACGATGATGATCCCGAGAAATCAGAACTAACCGCTAACAGTCCCGAACGGATCGGTGCCGCTAAACAATGTGATCCTTCTCTCCCATCGCAAAAGTAGAAGCTCCCGAACTTCATCTCCCTTGGCTCTACCAGATAGGCATATGCATCCAAACGGGTGGGCGGGTGAGGAACAAAATCAACGAGACCAGTTTTGATCGGTTTACCTCCGTCCATAGCATTTTTTTGCCACCGAAGATGTCAACGATGTTGAACGTGCCATCGAGATCAGCTCCTTGTCGCCTCTAATCCCCACAGACGGCGCCAATTGACAAGGTATTAACTTTTCAATGCCTAGAAGTTGTAGACTAGGGTTTTTGTGGAAGTAGAGGGCAAGTAGATCTCGAGGGTTTCAGCCGGAAAAGTACTCAACTGCTAGAAAACTAGGGTTGTGTTGACAATGAAATCGATCCTTTCTTTCTCCCTCGACTCCCCCTTATGTACAAGTTACAAACAACGAGAGACTCTTCGAGTTCGTCCCGTATTGGTTACAAGTCTTTATTCCTAATACAACTCTATCTTTCCATATCGACACTTAATTGGGCTTCCGAGCTTCATATTCTTCGAGTCATGGGCCTTCAGTAAACCCCGGGTACCTTCTTCGGCAGGCCCATTGGGGATGCCCATGTCAGCCGACGAACAAGTCGCAATGTTTCTTCATGTCGTGGGTTATAACAAGAGGTTCAGAGTCATCCATAGTACATTTAGGCGATCCACAGAGACTATCTCTCGGTATTTCCAGCAGGTGTTGTACGCAATTGGGGAGCTCAGAGGTGATGATCAAGCTAGCATCAACGAACACACCACCCAAGATCAAGAACAGCTACAGGTGGTTCCCCTATTTCAGGGTGAGTACAAAATCATATTCGTTCTACCTATCAGATGTGTGGTACTGTCAGAAACATGATTGTGTGCTAATATTTTGATAGGATTGCATTGCTATTCATGGTACTCATGTGACTGCAAAGGTACCGAGATCAATGTCTGCAACATTCAGTGGGAGGAAGAACTACACCAGCCAGAACGTGCTAGCAGCTATGGATATATTTCGATATGAGGTTCACGTACGTGCTTGCTGGGTGGGAGGTTCAGCTCATGATATAAGCATCATGGTCGACAGCTTGTCAAGTCCTGATGGGTTGCAAATCCCTGAGGGTAAGTGCTACCTTGGAGATGCTGGATATGCATACCGACCTAGTATTCTACCCCCTTCAGGAAAACAAGGTACCACCTCAACGAGTTCTCTACGAAGCTGTTCGCACACGAACACGTCACCGTGTACCCTCGACGCCGAGCGCGATGCGCGGCAACACGCGCTGAGGGAGACTCGCCGGAAGCGCGATACGCAAGACAGTCCGGCGGGCGCTTTTGAGACTCGAAACCCCGCTCGCCCGGGAGGGACCCCGTCAGGGCTTGCGGCGGCTATGGGCTGCCCTAGGTCGGCCTAACCGCCCCTAGAACCTCGTGGATTCGCAGCCTCCAATCCTGTAGAACAACGAAGAACGAGAAGAAAGATACAAGGGGAGAGAGATAAAAGTAGATGAACACGAAAAAGTAGTAGATGTGTTTGTTCGATTAGTGTTGGTTCAATCGGCCGTCACCCCTCATGTATATAAAGGGCGGCTGGACTTTCCGTGCAAGATGAAGGGTTGGATTCACGTCCAAAACCCTAGATTGGGTCCAATTCGGATGGTTTGGTCCGAACTTTCTATAACTATTCGGTCAAAAACGTATCTGCACATTGCGGGCTCTTTGCGAAGCAGTAAACGGCCTCAAATCAAAATCTCGTAAACAACAAAGTTGTTCGTCTAAAAAAAACGAAGAATTTTCATGTTGACCATTTTTCAATCCGAGTTCATCTTGAGCGTCTCATCAAGGTCGCAAGAAAACATATCAATTCTGACGTTTTCGTCTCTTTTCCAATTTGCCTCGCGCCTTACCCTAGAGGCCTCTATGGTCGGGCGCCCCACCTCGAGTAATTCGAGTTCCAGCAGTATTTTAGCTCCACAAATTGCATACTAACTCGGATCGCGATGACTCAAAAACCAAAGTTGCTTGTTTCGACGAGACGCAAAACTTTCGTTTATATCACTTCTTCATTTGAGGTCATGTCAAAGGAGCTGTAGTGGAAGCCTTCATATATCGATCCTCGAGATCACCTCTGACTGCTAGCATAATCGGCTATCAAGCCGGATCATGGCACAACCTAGAATGGTGGACATGGTGTCTCCTAATTGAGCAATATATCTGTCACGCCGAACACCGAATTATGTTTTTGATTAGCCATCGGCCCAAAACGAGTATCAACATATGCTCCCCTGTTTTCTGGCAGAGCTTGCATGCCAGAAAATAACTTTCTCCACCTTTTGCCCAGGACGATGTCAACACTCCATCGGCCATTGGTTCTCAGGACGATAATTCTATATCGGCCATTTATGTTCAGGTTGGTCGCCACCTTGGTAGAACTTCTTCAAATAATCACCTTTGAGAACAACCAGTTCATCTTAACGATTGATGGATATTCCAAATACTTTCAAGTACATCTCCCATAGCGATCCTTGCTTGATCTTCATCCAAGCACTTCAAAAGAATACCGTCAACTGTTCGGCTATAAAGCTTATCGTCCATTAATGCATACTTAAAAGCTATCTGCCGAATAGCTCTATCCGTTCTCTTGCTAGGATCCTGCAAATATTTAACAATATGTCTTTCCAATCTTCTTGTTCATCTGCACTAGATCATTCATTAGTGACCGAATCAATGGGATTTAATTCGGTCTTACCTATGATAGCGAGAGCAAACATCGGCCTATGAGATATATGAAAAAACGCCACGATTAACATGGTAGCCAGATGCTTGTTGTGCTAACTCATTTGCATTCCAAATGTCTTGCCTAGATATATGAGCAATGCTAAAGTAATCTAAGGTAGAAAATATATCTAGAGATTTATCAAAATACATATTAAGTGACTCGTCGAAACATTGGCAAACCTTGGATTTTTGTTATACTACTACCAATGAATCACTAGAAGCCTCAATATGTGTATCACCTTGTCTCGTGTTTTAATAGGACTAGGGACGATGTTAACACGCCACATCGTCCATGATTAGGTAATTCTCTCAGGGCGATAGGATAAGTATCGGCCATGTGTTGTTTGCCTCAAAGGCATGTATAATCCACCAAAGTATGTATAGCCGAAATAAACAAAATAAAACAACTCTGATTATGAACTCTAAACATTTCGGCCTCTCAGATTAGCAACAAAATTGCAACTAACCAAATGAATAACGTTTTGGTAATACCCTTTGATGATGTAAATAATTATAATGCATCCACGGATTAAAATAGGACCATGGAGGGTAACTGATCATACCTGAGGATATGCTACATGGCATAGGCATAAATGGCATGGCTGAATAATATGTATGATGTGCTGACCGAAACCTCTTAGTATATGATAGAAAATTCTTTCTTGATCGTTTGCTAGCCTCGGTCTTTTCTTCATTCATCCTTATCGCTATTCTTGCAATAGGAACTTGCACATCCTCCTTACTTTGAGGTCCTTCCTTAGTGTAAAGGTACATTGCCCCTATGTGTGGTTTTGGTAATTAATGACAACCCCTATGGACTAATGTTCTCATTGAGTTTATATGAAGGAATATTCCATAGGTACTACTTGCTCTCCATGTGTTGGATTCAAGTATGGATGCCATGAAGATAAAGGTATATCTTGTGTATTGGCATCAAGATCATCGGTATGAAGATATATATATGTGATATGATCAATAAGAAGAAATGAAGATGGAGTTCTTATGTGGAACTCAATATTAGCCATGCTCTATCTTATGAGAGTATGAGAAGATACAAGGTTAAGTCGGGCAAGTTCAAGATGAGCATCTCAAGTGGATCACATGCTTGAAGCTTGCCATCCATTCGGTGATAATGGACATGTGAAGATGTGCATCAATAGAGCTTTCCCATCATGGTGTATGGGGGAGCATTTGTGAGTCTTCACGAAGCGACGATGATCAAGTTGAGGCATTCCGGTTTGAGAAGAGCTTGAAGAGCTATCATCAAGATCAAGCGGGAAGGGCAGCCGGTTGGCGACAATCGGAGTTCCATTTGTTGGGGTTCCATTCGTCGTTATCTTTCCAACAAAATTGGTTTCATGTCAATCGGAGTTCGGGAGCAATAGTTATTAAAGAAAAAGAAAAAAGAGAAAATATAAAAGGAAAAAGAAAAGAGGAGGAAGGGCAGCCGGTTGGCGACCGGTCCGCCGGGCTGCACGCCGGCCCACCCGGGGCAGCCGGTTGGCGACCGGTTCGCCGGGCCGCACGCCGGCCCACCCGGTCGACCGGCCAGCCACCGGCCCACGCACCGGCCTGGCCCGGCCACCCTCCCGGCCCGACCGGCCTCGCCACCAGTCCGCAGCTGGCAGGCCCAGCTGCCCCTCCGGTCCAGCCGGGATCCGCTCCGGGCCGCCTCCACGCGCCGAAGGCCCACGCGGCCTGAGCCTCTCCCCCGCGCGGCCGCAGCCTTTCTGCCGCCTGTGCGCCGTCTCCGCTCCGCCCGGTCGGTGGCTCGGTTGGGCCGGACTGCTGACCGGCCTCCTCGGCCCAGCATCCGGTCAACCGGCCTGGGCCACCGGCTGGGCTATTTTTCCTGCGATTTTAAGAGCTGTTTTCTCCCCCAACGGTTATTTTTCTTCTTGGACTATAAATAGGCCTTCTTCCACCTTTAGACCTTACTTCTTCCCTTTTCTCTCACCTCCATTGTTGCATTTGAAGAAGTTGCTCTCTCTCTTGTTCCCCCCCATGATTCTTGCTCATATTTGAGGATTTGAGAGAGGAGATCTAGATCTACACTTTCACCAAACCATTTCTTCTCTAAGTGAGGGAATCTCTTGGGATCTAGATCTTGGAGTCTTTGGTTGACTTTCCCCCTTGTTCTTCCTCTCCAATCTCATCCTAGCATTTGTTGTTTGGGTGGGATTTGAGAGTGAAGGATTTTAACACCTCTAGTGTTCTTGCTTTGCATCATTGCATAGTGTTGAGCTCTCCACCACGATTAGTTCGAGTGAGAGACCGTGAGCTTGTTACTCTTGGAGGGAAACCTCCTAGTTGGCTTGGCGGTTGGTGCTCCGGTGATCTCTTCAAGAAGATTGTGAAGAGGCCCGGGCTTCTCCTTCGTGGAGTGATAACCCACAAGTATAGGGGATCGCGATAGTCTTCGAGGGAAGTAAAACCCAAATTTATTGATTCGACACAAGGGGAGGTAAAGAATACTTATAAGCCTTAACAACTGAGTTGTCAATTCAGCTGCACCTGGAAAAGCACTAGTAACGGGGGTGATGTGAAAGTAGCGAGTAATATGAGAGCAGTAGTAACGAGTAACACGAGCAGCGAGTAATAGCAATATGAGAGCAATGGCACCGGAAAATAGTTGATACTACTTCCAATGACATGTAGAACAAGTATATAATGATGAGAGATGGACCGGGGTTCCCAGCGATCTACACTAGTGGTAACTCTCCAATAAGTGACAAGTGTTGGGTGAACAAATTACAGTTGGGCAATTGATAGGAATCAAAGCATTAAGAAAGAACATCAGGCTTATTAATTATGTAGGCATGTTTTCCGTATATAGTCGTACGTGCTCGCAATGAGAAACTTGCACAACATCTTTTGTCCTACCAGCCGGTGGCAGCCGGGCCTCAAGGGAAACTACTCGGATATTAAGGTACTCCTTTTAATAGAGTACCGGAGCAAAGCATTAACACACCGTGAAAACATGTGATCCTCACATCACCGCCATCCCCTCCGGTTGTCCCGATTCTTGTCACTTCGGGGCCTTTGGTTCCGGACGGTGACATGTGCATACAACTTGTAGATACAATCTAAGCAATAATTATAGAGCTTAAATCTAAGATCATGCCACTCCGGCCCTAGTGACAAGCATTAAGAATAACAAGATTGCAGCAACAATAACTTCACAAACTTTATAGATAGACTAATCATAATGTATCATCCATCGGATCCCAACAAACACAACACCGATTACATCGGATGAATCTCAATCATGTAAGGCAGCTCATGAGACCATTGTATTGAAGTACATGGGGGAGAGTATACCGACATAGCTACTTGCTAGAACCCGTAGTCCATGGGGGAACTACTCACGGAGCATGGCGGAGGCGGTGGCGTTGATGGAGATGGCTTACGGGGGCACTTCCCCGTTCCGGCAGGGTGCCGGAACAGAGTTCTGTCCCCCGAATTGGAGTTTCGCGATGGCGGCGGCGCCCCAGTAACGTTTCTGGAGTTTCGTCAATTGGTACGGTGTTTTTAGGTCGAAAGGGATTTTATAGGCGAAGAGGCGGCGCAGGGGGCACCTAGGGGCGCCACACCCTAGGCCGGCGCGGCCTGGGTCTGGCCCGCGCCGCCATGTGGTGTGGTGGCCCCCTGGCCCCTCTCCGACTCTTCTTCGGTGTTCTGGAGCCTTCCGGGAAAAATAGGAGGTTTGGCGTTGATTTCGTCCAATTCCGAGAATATTGCCCGAACAGCCTTTCTGGAACCAAAAACAGCAGAAAACAGGAACTGGCACTGTGGCATCTCGTTAATAGGTTAGTTCCGGAAAATGCATGAAAACATCATAAAGTGCAAGCAAAACATGTAAGTATTGTCATAAAACAAGCATGGAACAACAGAAATTATGGATACGTCGGGGACGTATCAGCATCCCCAAGCTTAGTTCCTGCTCATCTCGAGCAGGTAAACGATAAAAAGAATAATTTCTGTAGTGACATGCTACTTACATAACCTTGATCATACTATTACAAAGCATATGAAATTAATGAAGTGACTCAAGGCAATGATCTATAGTTGCTAACAAGTAGATAACATATAGCAAAACTTTTCATAAAGAGTACTTTCAAGACAAGCATCAAAACATTGCACAAGAGTTAACTCATAAAGCAATAGATTCAAAGTAAAGGCATCGAAGCAACACAAAGGAAGATATAAGTTTCAGCGATTGCTTTCAACTTTCAACATGCATATCTCATGGATATTGTCAACATAGAGTAATATGATGAATGCAAATATGCAAGTATGTAAGAATCAATGCACAGTTAACACAAGTGTTTGCTTCTAAGATGGAAGGAAGTAGGTAAACTGACTCAACATAAAAGTAAAAGAATGGCCCTTCGCAGAGGGAAGCATTGATTGCTATATTTGTGCTAGAGCTTTGGTTTTGAAAACATATAGAGAGCATAAAAGTAAAATTTTGAGAGGTGTTTGTTGTTGTCAACGAATGGTAGTGGGCACTCTAACCCCCTTGCCAGACAAACCTTCAAAGAGCGGCTCCCATTTTATTTTTATTTTTGGGTGGCACTCCTTCCAACCTTTCTTTCACAAACCATGGCTAACCGAATCCTCGGGTGCCTGCCAACAATCTCATACCATGAAGGAGTGCCTTTTTATTTTAGTTTTATTATGATGACACTCCTCCCAACCTTTGCTTACACAAGCCATGGCTAACCGAATCCTTCGGGTGCCGTCCAACAATCACATACCATGGAGGAGTGTCTATTTTGGTTAATTAATTCGGGACTGGGAATCCCATTGCCAGCTCTTTTTGCAAAATTATTGGATAAGCGGATGTAGCCACTAGTCCATTGGTGAAAGTTGCCCAACAAGATTGAAAGATAAACACCACATACTTCCTCATGAGCTATAAAACATTGACACAAATTGAGAAGCATTTTGAATTATTTAAAGGTAGCACTCAAGCAATTTACTTTGGAATGGCAGGAAATACCACATAGTAGGTAGGTATGGTGGACACAATTGGCATAGTGGTTGGCTCAAGGATTTTGGATGCATGAGAAGTATTCCCTCTCGATACAAGGCTTAGGCTAGCAAGGTTGTTTGAAGCAAACACAAGTATGAACCGGTACAGACAAAACTTACATAAGAACATATTGCAAGCATTATAATACCCTACACTTGTCTTCCTTGTTGCTCAAACACTTTTACCAGAAAATATCTAGACCTTAAGAGAGACCAATCATGCAAACCAATTTCAACAAGCTCTACAGTAGTTCTCCACTAATAGGTTTAAACTACATGAAAAAACTTAAATCATGATCTACTTGAGAGCTCAAAACAATTGCCAAGTGTCAAATTATCCAAGACATATGAGGCATTTTCTTTTTCCAACCAAATAATAATAAGTATTGTAGCTTCCAACTTTTATCATTGAACATTAAAAATAAAACGAAGAACAAGTGTTCATATGAAAAAGCGGAGCGTGTCTCTCTCCCAAACAAGGATTGCTAGGATCCGAATTTATTCAAACATAAACAAAACGAAAAATAAACACACAGACGCTCCAAGTAAAGCACATATGATGTGACTGAATAAAAATATAGTTTCGGGGGAGGAACCTGATAAGTTGATGAAGAAGGGGATGCCTTGGGCATCCCCAAGCTTAGACGCTTGAGTCTTCTTGAAATATGCAGGGATGAACCACGGGGCATCCCCAAGCTTAGACTTTTCACTCTTCTTGATCATATATCATCCTCCTCTCTTGACCCTTGAAAACTTCCTTCACAACAAACTTCTCATAAACTTCATTAGAGGGGTTAGTACTCAAAAAATTTGAATCCACCTTGCTCCTGTAGTGGCACATTGCAAGAACTCAATAAAACATTAGCTACAGCCCTCTACGTCTAGAAAACCTCGCTTAAAGTCCACAAGAGACAATGCAAAAACAGAGACAGAATCTGCCAAAACAGAACAGCCGAGTAAAGACGAATTTTAATAAAATACTTCCGTTGCTCAAATCAGAAAACTCAAAACTAATGAAAGTTGCGTACATATCTCGAGGAACACGCACGTAAATTGGCATAATTTTCTGAGTTTCCTACGGAGAATTAGACCCAGATTCGTGACAGATAGAAATCTGTTTCTCGCGAGAAATCCAAATCTAGCATCAACCTTCGATTAGAGGCTTCACTTGGCACAACAAAACACAAAACTAAGATAAGGAGCGGTTGCTACAGTAGTAAACAACTTCCAAGACACAAATATAAAACAAAGTACTGTAGCAAAATAACACATGGGTTATCTCCCAAGAAGTTGCTTTCTTTATAGCCATTAAGATGGGCTCAGCAGTTTTAATGATGCACTCGCAAGAAATAGTATTTGGAGCAAAAGAGAGCATCAAGAGGCAAATTCAAAACACATTTAAGTCTCACATGCTTCCTATGCAAAGGAATCTTGTACACAAATAAATTCATGAAGAACAAAGTGACAAGCATAAGAAGATAAAACAGGTGTAGCTTCAAAATTTTAAGCACATAGAGAGGTGTTTTAGTACCATGCAAATTTCTACAACCATATTTTCCTCTCTCATAATAATTCTCAGTAGCTTCATGAATAAACTCAACAATATAACTATCACATGCAGCATACTTTCCATGATTTCCAAACACATAATTTTTATCAAGTTCAAGAATAGTGGAATTAAAACTTTCAAACTTACTTTTATTAATAATATAACAAGGTAGTTGATCAATCTCAAGAGATATGGGACACATAGATAAAGTTAAATCCTCTCCAATCCCATTTTCATTAGTAGTATAATTAATATTATCAAGTAACATAGGACCATCATCTAGAGCTTTATCATAAACATTTGCCAAGCAAAATTCTTTAGTACCATGCATTTCGATATCAGGCACAAACAAAGCATTATCATAAGATTTATCAAAGTAGCATGGATTATCATATATAACAGTAGCATAATTATTCTCACAAGTTTTACTCATAGGTAATATTTCAAGAGAATCCACAGGAACATAACATTCAACCTCTTTCGGTAAGCATGGAGGACAATCAAATAGTGTAAGAGATAAAGAGTTACTCTCATTAGAAGGTTGGCATGGGTAGCTAATCCATTCTTCCTCCTTTTGTTCGTCGCTCTCCTCTTCTTTTTCATCCAATGAGCTTTCGGGTTCATCAATTTCCTCCTCTTTTTCATCCAATGAGCTTTCAGGTTCATCAATTTCTTCTTCCACCGGTTCCTGCAAATTGTGAGTGCATTCTTGTGCATTAATGTGTCTCTCTTTATAATCAAGGATATAAGGATTCCTACTGTAGCATTCTATGCAAGAATTAAGGATAGTAGAGACATAATCTTTAAGGTCCTTACAAATAGCACAAGTTTCATAATTCTCAGCCATGAAGGATTCTATCTCGGAGGCTCCCATAAATAAGACAAATTGTTCTACCTCTTCGAACCCATAATGAATATAGCAATTCCGATTATAGCTCTTAATAAAATATTCCTCACTAAAGCCACATTGAAATTTAAGATGTTTAGTATCCTGTTGAGAGCAACAGTTTATATCATGGCGTCTAAGCAAGATTCTAGCAATTGTATTTAATTTTTCTATCATAGCACTCATTATTCTACCAGTTCTTGATTCTCTATAACAATTATAACATTCCATAAGCTCCAAGTAGGTTGTTGGTTCTCCCATAATAGCAGTTTTTAATTTTTCGGTTTTTCAAATTTTTATGGATTTTTGGGTATATGAGGAAAATAAAACAAAACTGAAATAAACTAGACAAAAGTAAACTAAGCAAGTAATACTAGACAGAAATAAACTAAGCACAAGTAAACTAGGCGAAAGTAAACTAAGCAAAGAAAAATAAAACAAATTAAAAACAGAGAGAGAGGTAGAGTGTACTCCCCAGGTGAACTTATGAGTAGAGCTATGCCTCCCCGGCAACGGCGCCAGAAAACAGTCTTGATAACCCACAAGTATAGGGGATCGCGATAGTCTTCGAGGGAAGTAAAACCCAAATTTATTGATTCGACACAAGGGGAGGTAAAGAATACTTATAAGCCTTAACAACTGAGTTGTCAATTCAGCTGCACCTGGAAAAGCACTAGTAACAGGGGTGATGTGAAAGTAGCAGTAATATGAGAGCAGTAGTAACAGTAACACAGCAGCAGTAATAGCAATATGAGAGCAATGGCACCGGAAAATAGTTGATACTACTTCCAATGACATGTAGAACAAGTATATAATGATGAGAGATGGACCGGGGTTCCCAGCGATCTACACTAGTGGTAACTCTCCAATAAGTGACAAGTGTTGGGTGAACAAATTACAGTTGGGCAATTGATAGGAATCAAAGCATTAAGAAAGAACATCGGGCTTATTAATTATGTAGGCATGTTTTCCGTATATAGTCGTACGTGCTCGCAATGAGAAACTTGCACAACATCTTTTGTCCTACCAGCCGGTGGCAGCCGGGCCTCAAGGGAAACTACTGGATATTAAGGTACTCCTTTTAATAGAGTACCGGAGCAAAGCATTAACACACCGTGAAAACATGTGATCCTCACATCACCGCCATCCCCTCCGGTTGTCCCGATTCTTGTCACTTCGGGGCCTTTGGTTCCGGACAGTGACATGTGCATACAACTTGTAGATACAATCTAAGCAATAATTATAGAGCTTAAATCTAAGATCATGCCACTCCGGCCCTAGTGACAAGCATTAAGAATAACAAGATTGCAGCAACAATAACTTCACAAACTTTATAGATAGACTAATCATAATGTATCATCCATCGGATCCCAACAAACACAACACCGATTACATCAGATGAATCTCAATCATGTAAGGCAGCTCATGAGACCATTGTATTGAAGTACATGGGGGAGAGTATACCGTCATAGCTACTGCTAGAACCCGTAGTCCATGGGGGAACTACTCACGGAGCATGGCGGAGGCGGTGGCGTTGATGGAGATGGCTTCCGGGGGCACTTCCCGTTCCGGCGAGGTGCCGGAACGAGTTCGTCCCCGAATTGGAGTTTCGCGATGGCGGCGGCGCCCCAGTAACGTTTCTGGAGTTTCGTCAATTGGTACGGTGTTTTTAGGTCGAAAGGGATTTTATAGGCGAAGAGGCGGCGCAGGGGGGCACCTAGGGGCGCCACACCCTAGGCCGGCGCGGCCTGGGTCTGGCCCGCGCCGCCATGTGGTGTGGTGGCCCCCTGGCCCCTCTCCGACTCTTCTTCGGTGTTCTGGAGCCTTCCGGGAAAAATAGGAGGTTTGGCGTTGATTTCGTCCAATTCCGAGAATATTGCCCGAACAGCCTTTCTCGGAACCAAAAACAGCGAGAAAACAGAACCGGCACTGGGCATCTCGTTAATAGGTTAGTTCCGGAAAATGCATGAAAACATCATAAAGTGCAAGCAAAACATGTAAGTATTGTCATAAAACAAGCATGGAACAACAAAAATTATGGATACGTCGGGGACGTATCATGGAGCTTGTGAAGTGGTTGTGGAGCTTGCCATCTCCGGAGCGGAGGAAAAGCTAACCATAAGGAAAGGGCCATTATCCTTCGTGGGTGTGGTTCGGAGAATAGGGTGAGCCTTCGTGGCGCGGGGAATCCTTCGTGGGACCTCCACTCCTCCAAACGTGACGTACCTTGTTGCAAAGCAAGGGAACACGGGAATACATCCTCGTCTCCGCGTGCCTCGGTTATTTCTATACCCGAGCTCCCTTTCCTTGTGATAGCCATCGTGCTTGAAGTACATATATCTTGCTATCACTTGTGCTACATATATCTTGTGCCTATCTTGCTTAGCTCTAGTTGCCATTGTTACACTTAGTTGAGCTTAGCATATTTAGGGTTTGTGCTTGTAAACTAAACATTAGTTTAATTCCGCATTCTTACAAGACAAATCCGCAAGAGTTTGTAATTGCCTATTCACCCCCCCCTCTAGGCGACATCTCGATCTTTCAATTGGTATCAGAGCAAGGTCTCTCCTTGCTTAAGGCTTCACCGCCTTGAGAGTAAAGATGTCGGCTAGTATAGTGCACAATGACACAATTTTATTTAATGGCACAAATTATCTTTTGTGGCGAAATTGCTTGCTTTGTAATCTTCGGACCTTGTGTCCACATATAGAGCAATTTCTAGATGTTGGTTTTTCTCTTCCGATGGATTCTCAAAATCTATCTTTAGAGGATGAGAAAAACTTACATCTTGAAGCTCAAGTATCTAATGAGCTTTTATTCTCCTTGAGACCCGATTTTCGTAGGTTCTTGATATATATAAAGCGAAAATCGTCTCATGAGATGTGGATCAAGCTTAAGGAAATGTTTGGTGAATCCACTTCTCAATTGGTCGGTGGTGACTCCGAGGAGCTCTCTTCCCCTTCACATCATGAAGAGCTCCAAGTTGCTTCCACCTCCGGTCGTGATGAGTTATCATCTTCTTTCACTTCACCAACGTGTAGCAAGACACGAGGTAATGATATGGTGAGTGGTGAGGAAAATTGCAATATTGATATTGTGCTCAATAGTGATGATTCTTCATCTCTATCCCATTGTAATGCTTCCTCTTTGGACTTAAACACATCTAGCATTGAAAATGACCTACATGCTTGTGTTGATAGTCCTTTCATATCATGTGTAAATTGCTTACATAGATCTCATGAAGATATGCTTACCTTGTCTTGCCCCCATAATCAAAATGCTTATATTTCCTCTAGTTGTTTGTTGACTAACAATGTAGAGGAAACCGAACACTCTATGGATCAAGACATGTTTTCAAATGAGGATTCAAGAATATCTTCATCTCCATTCTCCGGTATGCACATGTGCCTTATGGCAAATGGATCAAAGGTATCTCCTACTTTGACTCCTAACACTTCCTCTAATGATGAGAGTGATGATGATGATAATGATGAAGAATATAATACCTTGGTGCATAATATGGCAACGATATATGCTTCTCTTCATGGTAATAAAAAGGCTCGTGCTAATCTCGAACACTCTATGGATATTTTGAATAAATATAAGGAAACCATAGTGAAGTTGGAGTCCCATGTTGAAAATGAGGAAATGAGATTCACTCTCCTCAAGCATGAGCTAAAAGATGAGAAGCATGCTAATTTCATGCTTACACAAAAAATTGAATCATATATGCATGAAAATGAGAAAACTATTGTTGATGCTTGTGCTACTAACTCTAATTCTTGTGAAGCATCGACCTTAAAGGAGAATGTTGAGCTAAGGGCTCAACTTGAGTTGCTAACTAGCAATTATAGGGAATTGGAAGAAAGTCATAAAAAGCTCTCAAGCTCTCATGATGAACTTCTAATTTCCTATGATGGGCTAAAGTTAGCTCATGAGGCAAGTATCACTAAGGTAACATCTTGTGAGCCTCATATGGATGTTAGCACAATCTCTACTACAAATGTTATATTGACATGTGCTAGTCCTTGTAATCCATCTAGTCAAACTAGTGATACACCTTGTGTTGGATTACTCACTTTGCCTTGTTGCTCTAACAATGAAGCTTCTACTTCCTCTAGTACTTGTATTTCTACTAACCATGTAGAGGAAATAAAAGAGTTTGAGGCCCAAGTCCTTTCTTTGAAGAAAGACTTGGAAAAGCGTCATGAAGGGAAATCCGCACTTGACAAGATGTTGAGTATGCAACAATCCCCCAATGACAAGAGTGGACTTGGATTCAACTCCAATAACAAGAACAAGTCCAAGAGCAAGAGCAACAAGAAGAAGGGCCAAGACAAAGTCAAGGATCCGGCCAAGTTGGTTTGTTTCAAGTGCAAGGTTGAAGGGCATCATGTTAGATCATGCCCATTGAAGAAGAAGAAGAAGCACTTGAGTGAGAAACAACAAGGGAAACGACCACAAGGTGAAGGTCAAGCTCATGCTCGACCTCAAGTTGAAGATAGGCCACTTCCCAAGAAGAATCAAGATATTGTTCCCCAAGAGAAGAAATCAATAAAGAAGAGAAAGGGGAACACTTGCTACTTATGCCGTGAGAAGGGGCACTTTGCTTCTTCTTGCTTAGGTGGTACCTTATCTAACCCTATAATTTTTGATGATGATTATTCTCTAGGGAAGGATAAGGATGGCAATGTGTTTGCCAAGTATGTTGGAACTCAAAGTGGTTTCAAGAAAAGAACCATTTGGGTTGCCAAGCCTATTGTGACTAACCTCTTAGGACCCAACTTGGTTGGGGACCAACAATCTCAAACTTGATCAATAGGTGCATGTGGAGGGCATTGGAGATTTGGCTACTTCATGAAGAATTAAGGGATCTTCATATATTATATTTTGACCAAGCCAAGTCGTATGGATTATCTTCTATATCTTATATCCAATGTTCCTCTTTGCGGTAACTTATACTCCAACTCATCATATTTATTGTAAGTTACTTGCCCCTTTGCATGTTTGGTTGTGTATCAAATATGTGTGTGTATGTGTTGCGTCTTACTTACCTATCTTGTGTATTCAAGTATGTTTGTTTGACTCATCATATACTTGTGTATTGTTGTGAGCCTAATGCATCTTGATGACATCTTATTTGGCTCTCTTTAAGTGATTAATGGAACATCCCATTTTGGGGGAGTGATATGCATTGTGCATCTCTCTTTCTCTAAAATGTGTGTACATGGGTACCACCACTTAGTATTGATATTACAAGATTATCTAGTCACTATGTGGTGTGTCATACTCATGAGAAATTCAAATTCTAAATGTCCATTAATCATCTCTAGTCGAATTTTTAGTTGCCTCTTGTTTAGAAGAAATGTTTTATCACGTTATGGGGGAGTAATATGTTTTGTACATATCACAAGCCTAGAAAATGTGAACATATGAGGTTATGCCACTTAGAGTTGATGCTCTTAATTATCTTGTTCCTAGGTGGCATGTTTGCTCAAACAAGCTCCACTTCTATTAAAAAGCTTTTATTGCTCATCTTATGGATTCTTGTTTGAGTAAGAAATTCTTGGTACGGTTTTCCTCAAATACATATCTCTATATTTTATTTGGGACACCGATTGCTTCAAGTTATTCTAATCATTGCCGTGCGTGATTGTTTGACTAGTTGAAGCTATCAAGAATCTTCATCCGTGCATAGTGCTTAATTCTATATACTTATCCTATGCCTTTTATTGTGAAGTTGATCCTTACTATCATTGTCAATTCACCACCGGAAAGTATTTCCAATATACCCATTGTCTTTGACAATTGATAACCTTGTATGTGGTTGAATTCATGGATCATCTTCACCTTGGATTGCTTCTTATTGTCTTATTTTATTTCCAACAAATCCTTGTTGCTCCCATGTGTCTTCCTTGTCTCTTTGAACAATCTTTTGATAAATTATCTTGATTCATATCAAGTGTTTGTTTTGGAAGACAAACCTTTTCTTTATGGTACATTGTGCCATTGTGAAAGGTGTAGAGGGTTTGGTTTATTTGTTCGAACCTTGCTCTTTTGGGGAGTTTGCTATCTCATTCCTTCTTACATATTCTATTAGCTTGAATGAGATAAATCTTTGAGCATGTTTGGTTTATTTCATCCTCTATGCTCAATGGTTTCTTCTTAGTTCACTTGTTGAACTTTGTTGAACAAATCTTTTGTGATTTGCTTCTTAGATATAATTTGGACAACAAATTTGTTTTGTGACACCTCTATGCCTTATTTAATTCCTTTGGTGTTTTGTCCAAAGTATATCTTTCTTGGATCTTTAAAAGTTTTGGTGCATGCTTATATGTAATTTGTTTATACTTGTAGCATGCTTGCTTTCTTTCGATCCATTATGTAGGATATACTCCATCAAATCCTAAATGGCTAAGATGTGCATGAAATTCAAACTTCATCTAAATATGCACATGTTTATATGGAGTGTGTCCTATATATTTTGGTTAGTCTAACCATGTTGGAACCAATGAGTTTGGGGACCAAGATGTACTTGAATGATGTTTTAGGTACATTGGAGATGCAATGGAGGCTTGTCTCATCTATAAGGAAGGTGTTGTCACCATATGAGGATTGGAGTTAAGCTAGGATGATCGATGAACTCTTATCTACTACATCAAGCCATTGCCATCTCGGTATCAAGTATCTTATTCATGCACTCTCATATAGCATCCAACCTCTTGTAGGTTGTATCTTGGCATGAAATTATTTATTTCGAAAATATTGCGGTTCTTGAAAAACCCTTTTAAAGTAAAACTTCTTATTGAACATTTTGAGTAATTTGAGAAGATGCATATGATAGGTTATATATATATATCATATTTTATGATTCACCTATCACAAATATGCCCTCTAGCAATTTATTGCATATCAATTCCTCAAAGAGCTCTTGTGTGCAATATTGATGAATTTGTGAAATAAATCCGTATTTGTGATACTTGTTGCCTTTCTCAAAACACTCCAACTAGCTCTACTTCCCTTATTGTTAGTTGTAATGTTTTTGAGGTTTAACTTGGTTGAAGTTCATTCATATATACCATAAGTGAAAATTGGAGCCATAGGCTATATATGCTTCTTAAGCAAACATCCTTTGGTATATTTTATGACTTCATCTTGGATATCTTGTTTTATCTATTTTGTTAACCTCTTGTGTGTGCATGTTTCTTTATGGATCACTTTGTCCACTTTAGAAACTCATATACATAAGAGTGTTAATCCATCACCTTGATATCCTTGATCTTTGCCGACCATCTTTTACCCCTTTTGTTTTTAGTGGGTTGGTAAAGAAAATTTATGAGTGCTTGGTTTATTTATTTTCTTCATGCACTCATATCTCGTAATTGTTGGATTAAAGTTGTTCTTGATAAGCATACTCTCTTTATCTTAGTTGTGTTCTAAATGATATATAGGGAGTGAGGATTCCATGTTTGTGCATATTGTATTCAAATGCAAACATTATAAATTATGCACGAACCTTGGGGAGCTTTCTTATTTTTTGAGCACTATATTTCTCTTATCATGATATCTTTGTTTGTCCAATTGGATCCTTGTTTGCTTGCTTTATTTGTTGAAGCTCACTTCACCATGTTATCTTTATGCAATCTTTGATCCTCAATATAGTTTGACTTCCTTCAAGTATTCATCATTGGATATGTGCACTTGATTCCACTCAAATTATGAGAAATGCACACTTTGGGGAGGAACTCACATTATATTGGCCTTCTAAATTTTTCACCCATTTTGACAATCGATGCCAATGGGGGAGAAGTTTAGAGGGTTTAAGGGAATGGTTTTATACTTAAGTTTGGTTTGTGCTTAGGTGTTTTGCCTCTCATGCATTCCATATTTATATGTCTTGCATGGTTGTATATATATAGTGGAAACTATCCCAAAGGTTAATCTTGACAATGTATGCAATGAATCCATGTTCATCACACGTGCATACATTGTGGGGGAGTTTTCTCTATATATATTGGTTCTACTCACATCCATTGCATTTGTTGTAGTTGTGTGAGTAGAGCCGGTTTTGATATGGGCTAGTAGCTTTGTGATACTTGACCATATCAAATACAACCTCTTGTATACAACTTATTCTCGGATAAGTTGCGTACTTGTCACTAATATTCATTATATAAACCCTCTTATTGTGGTTGTCATCAATTACCAAAATGGGGGAGATTGTAAGGGTACATTGCCCCTATGTGTGGTTTTGGTAATTAATGACAACCCCTATGGACTAATGTTCTCATTGAGTTTATATGAAGGAATATTCCATAGGTACTACTTGCTCTCCATGTGTTGGATTCAAGTATGGATGCCATGAAGATAAAGGTATATCTTGTGTATTGGCATCAAGATCATCGGTATGAAGATATATATATGTGATATGATCAATAAGAAGAAATGAAGATGGAGTTCTTATGTGGAACTCAATATTAGCCATGCTCTATCTTATGAGAGTATGAGAAGATACAAGGTTAAGTCGGGCAAGTTCAAGATGAGCATCTCAAGTGGATCACATGCTTGAAGCTTGCCATCCATTTGGTGATAATGGACATGTGAAGATGTGCATCAATAGAGCTTTCCCATCATGGTGTATGGGGGAGCATTTGTGAGTCTTCACGAAGCGACGATGATCAAGTTGAGGCATTCCGGTTTGAGAAGAGCTTGAAGAGCTATCATCAAGATCAAGCGGGAAGGGCAGCCGGTTGGCGACAATCGGAGTTCCATTTGTTGGGGTTCCATTCGTCGTTATCTTTCCAACAAAATTGGTTTCATGTCAATCGGAGTTCGGGAGCAATAGTTATTAAAGAAAAAGAAAAAAGAGAAAATATAAAAGGAAAAAGAAAAGAGGAGGAAGGGCAGCCGGTTGGCGACCGGTCCGCGGGCTGCACGCCGGCCCACCCGGGGCAGCCGGTTGGCGACCGGTTCGCCGGGCCGCACGCCGGCCCACCCGGCCGACCGGCCAGCCACCGGCCCACGCACCGGCCTGGCCCGGCCACCCTCCCGGCCCGACCGGCCTCGCCACCCGATCCGCAGTGGCGGGGCCCAGCTGCCCCTCCGGTCCAGCCGGGATCCGCACCGGGCCGCCTCCACGCGCCGAAGGCCCACGCGGCCTGAGCCTCTCCCCCGCGCGGCCGCAGCCTTTCTGCCGCCTGTGCGCCGTCTCCGCTCCGCCCGGTCGGTGGCTCGGTTGGGCCGGACTGCTGACCGGCCTCCTCGGCCCAGCATCCGGTCAACCGGCCTGGGCCACCGGCTGGGCTATTTTTCCTGCGATTTTAAGAGCTGTTTTCTCCCCCAACGGTTATTTTTCTTCTTGGACTATAAATAGGCCTTCTTCCACCTTTAGACCTTACTTCTTCCCTTTTCTCTCACCTCCATTGTTGCATTTGAAGAAGTTGCTCTCTCTCTTGTTCCCCCCCATGATTCTTGCTCATATTTGAGGATTTGAGAGAGGAGATCTAGATCTACACTTTCACCAAACCATTTCTTCTCTAAGTGAGGGAATCTCTTGGGATCTAGATCTTGGAGTCTTTGGTTGACTTTCCCCCTTGTTCTTCCTCTCCAATCTCATCCTAGCATTTGTTGTTTGGGTGGGATTTGAGAGTGAAGGATTTTAACACCTCTAGTGTTCTTGCTTTGCATCATTGCATAGTGTTGAGCTCTCCACCACGATTAGTTCGAGTGAGAGACCGTGAGCTTGTTACTCTTGGAGGGAAACCTCCTAGTTGGCTTGGCGGTTGGTGCTCCGGTGATCTCTTCAAGAAGATTGTGAAGAGGCCCGGGCTTCTCCTTCGTGGAGCTTGTGAAGTGGTTGTGGAGCTTGCCATCTCCGGAGCGGAGGAAAAGCTAACCATAAGGAAAGGGCCATTATCCTTCGTGGGTGTGGTTCGGAGAATAGGGTGAGCCTTCGTGGCGCGGGGAATCCTTCGTGGGACCTCCACTCCTCCAAACGTGACGTACCTTGTTGCAAAGCAAGGGAACACGGGAATACATCCTCGTCTCCGCGTGCATCGGTTATTTCTATACCCGAGCTCCCTTTCCTTGTGATAGCCATCGTGCTTGAAGTACATATATCTTGCTATCACTTGTGCTACATATATCTTGTGCCTATCTTGCTTAGCTCTAGTTGCCATTGTTACACTTAGTTGAGCTTAGCATATTTAGGGTTTGTGCTTGTAAACTAAACATTAGTTTAATTCCGCATTCTTACAAGACAAATCCGCAAGAGTTTGTAATTGCCTATTCACCCCCCCTCTAGGCGACATCTCGATCTTTCACTTAGGGACCCATGCCATGTTCTTTGTCTTCAACTTTGCGGCACTAAGCCGTTTCAGCTTTCTCTCTTGCTAGCTTGTTAAGCCGAGTGGGCATCCCGGCTGTGATTTAGTTTTTCACATTAGCGTTTCTTCCTTAGCCTCTGGCACTTTCAACTTTACTCGTTCAGATTTGGCACTTCGAGCTCCAGCATTTACTTGCTTCATCTCTTTGTCTTCTGTAGCCAAGGTCAACTTGACTAGCTCTTTTTTTATTTGAGATCGAATCTGAAACATCACACTTACGGTTATCCTTTTTCACTTGATAAACTTGCTTGACCGTCTTCTTCTTGTTCGTTGAGCTCCTAACCGATTCCTTTTTATTGAAACGGTCTTTTACATGTGATTGTTGTTCAGATTTTGACCTTCTTGGAGCTGCATAATTTGGGTTAGATGATCTATAGTAAGAAGGATAACGCGCCCTTGGGTCATACCTGTGATCCCATGATGGATATGGATAACAATCACCATAGGGAGGTATCCATGACATTGGCATTGGTGGCCTAAAGGGAGGATACGAAGCTGCTGCATTGAAGTTCTCCCATTGCCAATCCCGGTCTTTACACTTTCGCCTTGGGGGTGATCTCGATGACTTTGCAATAATTGGCCGATAAGAACTCCTTGCTTCACTCTCCTTCTTATATTTCTCCAATAACTCTGCGAAAGTGACTTTAGTTTTCTTACCCTTGTGCTTATCACGGCCTTTGTCCTGTTTCGTTTTGCGTCCATCGATCTTTGAATTTTGTTGTTGCCCCCCAGTGCTTGATGTCCTTGGTGTAGCTTCAATGGAACACCCAGCTTCAAGAATGTCTTCAACATGCTCTTCAATAATTTCTTCACTTGAAAGCTTGATCCCATTATCTTCCATGTGTACCTTCTCATCATCATATGAATCGGCTATAGGAAACCAATCCATTAACTTTTGATAATTCATACCAATCGAAATAGATTGGCTACATGTTTGTGTTTCAACAAATTGCAATCGTCCTTTATCTACAGCCGATTGTACTATTTGATGGAACATGATGCAATTATAAGTACTATGCTCAAACGAATCATGCAACTTGCAATAGATTCGTCCTTGTGCTAATGGCTCAACATTGTGATCAAGGATTCTAATGTAATCACTCCTCAATAATACATCAAAGATATGATCACACATGGTCAAACTAAAGGTACATCTTTTATCTTCCAGCCGATCTTGCTGTGAGAACGGCTTTGAAATTAAGCAACTGAATGGCTCAGATTTTACATCACCCCATTCAGCTATGTGTTGATTTTTATACTCTTTTTCCGATGTGTTTGAATAATTTGTTATAGTATCATCGGCTTTATCACAAGACACTAACCTTGGCTTTGAATTTCTGAAACCAAAATAGTTATAACACACATGTCTCACTTGAGACCAAATGTAAGCCAAGTATGAAGTAAGCAAAGCTACCCATGTAGATATAAAATTCAAATAAATTATGTGGAAAGCCTTGGCTGTAATAATTTTTCACTATCGGTCTTTCTAAATGGTACAACATGTTGACCGATATGTTGTGTAGCAATTATATTTATAACAAATAAATTACTTCTCCTCATTGGTCTTTCAAAGTTTCTTATGAAAATCTTGCTAATAGATGCATCGAAAATATGGTTTTGACCAAATTGAAAAATAAGTAAATTATTTGCTGGATATACCTCTTTGAAGACGTTGGGACAGTATGATAGTCGCATGACCTGAACAATATATTTACCCACCTTTGGATTATTCTCCAATGTCTTTTCTTCTTGCTGTTCTGAATTTTGTACCTCTTCACTTTGATGCTCTTCATCAAGAGAACATTGTTCAGCCATATTTTTCTGCTCTTTACAATCATCGGTTTCATCGGCACAAAATTCATAGGGCGGCATGTAAGCTCACTTACATCCAGAAAAGTCAAGCATGGTTGTTTCACACTCACCATACTCTTGCTCAATGAAGCTTGCATATTTTGATTCACTAGAATCAGCACATGTACTTTTTGATTCGGCTTCTATAACCGAATGAACCATACTAGCTGAGTCATTCTTATTTTTTTCATGGATCTTATTACTTTGCAAAGCTTCTTCTTCTTGCTTTGGTTTTGTAGAGGGTTCAACTTGTTTGCTGCATGGAGAAAGGGACTTGATTTTTTCAACTTGAGTAATATTGTCTTGGTGATCTTTTTTGAGGCTTGCAAGAAACTCATGCAGATCTTCATCTTCATACTTTTTCTCAAGTTTCCTCTTATGCTCCTCAAATTCCTCGTTGCGCCTCTTTCTTAGTACTTCATAGGCTTGGCGATATTCTGCTGGAAATTCCTCAAAAGTCGGCGTGGTGAAGTCGCTGACACTATTCCCTGTGATCATTGGCTTGACTTTCTTTGTATTGGCCATAAATTTTTCTTTTGCCTCAGCCCAACTTGGATAGGTTTGCCCCCCTATGTGCTCTGTTTCTTTCAGCAATGATGTGTCACCGAAATCTGGCAATTGTGCGGAACAAAACTTGATATTGAATGCTTGGCGCTCCTCTTCACGTCTCTTTTTGTATGCCTCATACGCTTGTATTGCTGCAATATCATGTGGTCTTTCTTGTAGTTCTAGGTGAAGAGCATTAAGCTTCTTGAACTCAGCTGCAAGTTTTCCCTTCCAATCATTGTTCTCATACGCTGCAGCACTAGATGAAGGCACCCGAGCTTCTATTGAATTTCCACTTATTCGGCTATAACCATTGTGGAGGTGTGGAGCCGAATTATGGATATCTCCAGTTGCATATGGTGCTGAAAAGTTAGTAACATAAGGTGCAGCATATGGTGATTCAGGGTAATTGGCCAAATAGCTAGTAGTAACATGTTGATACGTCTCAAACGTATCTATAATTTCTTATGTTCCATGCTACTTTTATGATGATACTCACATGTTTTATACACATTATATGTCATATTTATGCATTTTCCGGCACTAACCTATTAACGAGATGCCGAAGAGCCGGTTGTCTGTTTTCTCGCTGTTTTTGGTTTCGAAATCCTAGTAAGGAAATATTCTCGGAATTGGACGAAATCAACGCCCAGGGTCCTATTTTTCCACGAAGCTTCCAGAAGACCGAAGGAGAGATGAAGTGGGGCCACGAGGTGGCCAGACACTAGGGCGGCGCGGCCCAGGTCTTGGCCGCGCCGGCCTGTCGTCTGGGCCCCTCGTGTGGCCCCCTGACCTGCCCTTTCGCCTATTTAAGCCTCCGTAGATAATAGCCCCAGTATAGAGAGCCACGATACGGAAAACCTTCCAGAGACGCCGCCGCCGCCAATCCCATCTCGGGGGATTCAGGAGATCGCCTCCGGCACCCTGCCGGAGAGGGGAATCATCTCCCGGAGGACTCTACACCGCCATGGTCGCCTCCGGATTGATGTGTGAGTAGTTCACCCCTGGACTATGGGTCCATAGCAGTAGCTAGATGGTTGTCTTCTCCTCATGTGCTTCATTGTCGGATCTTGTGAGCTGCCTATCATGATCAAGATCATCTATCTGTAATGCTATATGTTGTGTTTGTTGGGATCCGATGGATAGAGAATACTATGTTATGTTGATTATCAATCTATTACCTATGTGTTGTTTATGATCTTGCATGCTCTCCGTTATTAGTAGAGGCTCTGGCCAAGTTTTTACTCTTAACTCCAAGAGGGAGTATTTATGCTCGATAGTGGGTTCATGCCTCCATTAAATCCGGGACGAGTGACAGAAAGTTCTAAGGTTGTGGATGTCTCTGTTGCCACTAGGGATAAAACATTGATGCTATGTCCGAGGATGTAGTTATTGATTACATTACGCACCATACTTAATGCAATTGTCCTGTTGTTTGCAACTTAATACTTGGAAGGGGTTCGGATGATAACCTGAAAGTGGACTTTTTAGGCATAGATGCATGCTGGATAGCGGTCTATGTACTTTGTCGTAATGCCCAATTGAATCTCACAATACTCATCATGTCATGTATGTGCATTGTCATGCCCTCTCTATTTGTCAACTGCCCAACTGTAATTTGTTCACCCAACATGCTATTTTTCTTATGGGAGAGACACCTCTAGTGAACTGTGGACCCCGGTCCATTCTTTTACATCAAATACAATCTACTGCAATACTTGTTCTATTGTTCTCTGCAAACAATCATCATCCACACTATACATCTAATCCTTTGTTACAGCAAGCCGGTGAGATTGACAACCTCACTGTTTCGTTGGGGCAAAGTACTTTGATTGTGTTGTGCAGAGTTCCACGTTGGCGCCGGAATCCCCGGTGTTGCGCCGCACTACATCTTGCCGCCATCAACCTTCAACGTGCTTCTTGGCTCCTACTGGTTCGATAAACCTTGGTTTCTTGCGAGGGAAAACTTGCCGCTGTACGCATCACACCTTCCTCTTGGGGTTCCCAACGGACGCGTGCTGTACGCGTATCAAGCTCTTTTTCTGGCGCCGTTGCCGGGGAGATAAAGACACGCTGCAAGGGTAGTCTCCACAATCCAATCTCTTTACTTTGTTTTTGTCTTGCTTTATTTTATTTAATACTTTGTTTGCTGCACTAAATCAAAACACAAAAAAAATAGTTGCTAGTTTTACTTTATTTACTATCTTGTTTGCTATATCAAAAACACAAAAAAAAATTTAGTTACTTGCATTTACATTATCTAGTTTACTTTATTTACTATTGCTAAAATGAATACTCCTGAAAATACTAAGTTGTGTGACTTCACAACCACAAATAATAATGATTTCTTATGCACACCTATTGCTCCACCCGCTACTACAGCGGAATTCTTTGAAATTAAACCCGCTTTCATCGAATCTTGTTATGCGAGAGCAATTTTACAGTGTTAGTTACGATGATGCTCGCTGCCCATCTCAATAATTTTGTTGAACTTTGTGAAATGCAAAAGTATAAAGATGTAGATGGTGACATAATAAAATTAAAATTGTTCCCTTTCTCACTAAGAGGAAGAGCTAAAGATTGGTTGCTATCTCTGCCTAAGAATAGTATTGATTCATGGACTAAATGCAAGGATGCTTTTATTGGTAGATATTATCCCCCTGCTAAAATTATATCTTTGAGGAGTAGCAGAATGAATTTTAAATAATTGGATACTGAGCATGTTGCACAAGCATGGGAAAGAATGAAATCTTTGGTTAAAAATTGCCCAACCCATGGACTGACTACTTGGATGATCATCCAAACCTTTTATGCAGGACTGAATTTTTCTTCGCGGAACCTATTGGATTCAGGTGCTGGAGGTACCTTTATGTCCATCTGTCAACACCCGGATTTTTAAGTCCAGATGCCTATTATGCCATACATCGCAATCCCAGGAATATTGTTGTTGCGAGACATAACAGTTGAATATCATAGAGTCATCATTTATTACACACATAATCGTCTTACAAAGGTAGATCACATGATCCAATATTACAATAGTAGTTGATCTATCGATCAACGAACATCACAAATAGCGGAAGCGAAGTAGTAGTGGCTATCTAATCCACAGGCCAACGCTTGACGTCAGGAGCGGTCCTAGTTGTCGTAGACGTCCTGCTGTCCATGTTCCTCGTACTGTTGTTCTCCTTCAAAGTCTGGCCATTTGAATAGCCAGGGACAAAGCCATGAGTACTTTAAAGTACTCGCAAACTAATACTAGTGTAAGAACTATCAATTCTAGTAAGGGGATACTAAGCTCTAGGTTTATTTGCATAAAGCCAAGTTTATTTCATAAACATTTAGTAAAGATGCTTGAATCCCTAGACTAACTCAAGTGGGAACATTAGTGTCATTCCCACCACTCGGTTGTGATTTAATTCAAATTCACCATTCACCTTTTCAAATTTAAAACACAAGTCATATGTCACATTTTTTGAAAATGGTCTGATGACGGAACGAGTATGGCCTTTCCAACCGTCCTTAACCGTGGACGCGGCTATTCGAATAGGTTTACACTCTGCAGAGGTTGTACACTTGTGCCACAACTTTTGATTACATCCGTCGGGGGTAACCCTGAATAATCGTAACTCGATACGCGGATCATCAACCATAACCTTTCACTTATATATGCTAGTATGAGCACCTCTCCCCATGAGCTTGGCCTCCCAGGTGAAAACCGCAGTCAACCCGGGAACTGCACGGGGCTTGGGCCGGACATTCACCTCTTCTTTAACGTCGTTTCGTTGTGTTGTGGAGGCAGCTTTGGGCATAACCCCGATGACGCTTGTTTAGAGGGAACCCATACTAAGACATATAAACTTCCAGTTAAGCCCTACCCATAATCGGGTATTGCGGGGTACTTGTAAATTGGAATGGTATCGCATCCGAACCCAACCATCGGTTTTCGTAAAATTCACCCGAGTCTTTCACCAGTCATATTCACCTTCAAAATCTTTCAATAGAATGACTCATCATTCCAAGGTTTTCAAAGTCATTGGTTTTCACAAGTTCCCATCTCTAATAGTCAATTCTAATCTTTAGCACTAGCAAGCTAGTCATGAGGGGTGCTAAGTAACCTGGATTGCTCTAGGCTAAGTTTGATACTCTTGCACTACTCCATAACTAAACAAAAATGAATCATGAATCAAAAAGTAACTTTGATAAATAAACTCAAGTAAAGCTTTGATAAACCAAAGTCAAAAACTTGTAAGGTAAAAACTTGGGATAGGATCATTAAGCATAAATTAAATGGGGATGAGGCCTTGCTCTTGTAGAGCTTTGCCTTAGGGTATCTTGCAAGAATATTAGCTTGCCTTGGTTGGTGTATGGATCAAAATGTTCCTCCTTCTTCTCCGTAGATGTTCTCGTCGTCCCCTTCGTAGCCTTCGGTACTAGCGTCTATAAACGAATACGAGGATACAATCACCACACAAAACTTGCATGCTAGACTAAACACACCAAAGATTCACACAAGCCTATGCTAGCATCACATCTTATTAGCATGGTGATTTACTTTGTTTTAAAGAAAACAAAAATTTCCTCCCATTATAATTATTTATTAGTATAACTCTTTAATGCTTTGGAGGAAATAGTTTCCTCTCATTACAATATTAATTAAAGTTTCTATTTATTTATTTGGAGAACTAATCTCCTCTCATTAAATATTGTTAAGATTTAATTTCCTCAAATACTAAGGTATGAGCACATGTTGACTAAGGTCAACACTTCACACTTATTATTTGAGAAACATGATTTAAATGAGGGAATACACCTCATGACATTTAATACCAACATAGTAATGATTTAATATCATCAAATAATTCCATATGAGAGTTAATAGACCATGGTCTCTACCTCATGTAGAATTACTTGAGACAAAGGTTTAAATGAGAGGGATACCTCTCATATGATTTAATAATTAGTTGGAACAATTTAAATGCTACTATGGCAATCATTTAATATCACTAAGTAACCAAACATGAGGCTTATCAGCACCAAGGTCAGTACCTCTATTTGAATTACTTAGGATCACAATTTAAATGAGAGAAAGCTCCCATACTATTTAAATAATTTTAGGTGTATGTGTTAAATGGACTAGAAATGGCTCCATAGCCATTATTTGAATCTAGTCCATGATCATGCAAAACAACTATGCTATAATTTTGCATAAACAATTAGATTATGTCAAATGTGATTTATTGGAGTTGGAATCAACTCAAAATCATTTATAGATAATTTTTAATATTTATTTGAAGTTAGAAAAGGCCCTGCCTTGTTATTTTTGTCATTCAAAATTTAATACGAATTTGGATATGAGGCCAGTGCCATCATTTAGATAATTTCATGAGCTTTCTAAATATATAAAATGGGTAAAATTTGGTGCAGTAGATTTCGAGCTATTCAAATTTGAAGTGGGCAGCAGTATTTGAATTTGAACTAATTGGATTAATTATGTTTGAATTTTTGGGCCAGGCGGGAAAAGCTAACGGGCCGAAACGTTTTAAACTACACTGCGCGGCCCAGCAAGCAACGGGTGCGGGTGGGCTGCGCTGACAGGGTGGGGGCCACCTGTCGGCGCCTCTTTAAACGCCGAAGCGGTATTTTCTATCTCGACCGTAGGATTAGAACGAGGATCAACGGCAGGGGAGCGTCGTCGTCACCGACGGGATTCCGACGAGGTCACGGCGGCGGTAGGGGGTCGGAGAGCTTACCAGGCCGTTGCAGGTCTCTGGCAAGGTGCGCGGAGAAGCTGTCGTCGACGAGGAGGCTACTGGCGCAGTTGTGGAGCTCGGGGAGGCGTCAATCGAGGCGGAGCTTCGCGGGCTCCGGCGGACTCGAGCTCGCAATTCGAGCAGCTCCGGCGAGCTCCGGTGAAATTGACGGTGTAGGAATGCTTAGTGAGGAGAGGGGAGCAGATGGTGTGAAGATAGCGTCCCGGAGTGGTCTCTATTTATAGTGTCGAGGTGAGCCGAGGGGTGCTGCAAGGGCGCGGCCATGGCGCGGCTCCTGTGGTGCTCCAAAGGGCAAGGCGAGGACGGGTACGTGTAGGCGTCGTCCTGGAGATGCTCAACGACTAGCTAGGGCAGAGAGGGGGAGATAGGATTGCTCGATTTCTTGCAGGGAGCATCTCAGTACCCGCGGTACTTCGGCGAGGAGGACGACGGTGACGAGGCTCTGGCGGTGCTTGAGCGTGTCTAGCGCGTAGGGTGAGTGGAGTGGCTAGTCGACGCGGCCGTAGGGATGCAGGGCGAGGACAAGCACGCTCGAGTGCACGGCGTCTCGGCGCACGCCGAGCGCGCTCACCGCGTGCCCGGGCGTGTACTGCGGGGTTTTGGCATGGCTGTTCCGATCAAGTCCGTGCACGATCGATCGAGTGAGCGGTACCTTTGGTGTCCTTATGCATTGCAGATGCTCCAGGACAAGGGCACGGGTTAAAATGCTGGCTGGTGTTGGAGATGCCAAAGTGGCCGGCATGGTGGAGTTGTGCATAGTTTAGGGTTTTTCCTTGGCTTTAATCGACCATGCAAGTACTGGGCTAGAGGCAGGGGGTGTAGAACTAGCTAATGATCACATTTGCAAAGGGGTTTAGGGAAGAAACTGCTGGACAAAAGCATGTAACACATTTCTGAATTTAGGCCTGCCAAGTGTTTGACACAATGCCCGCAAGAGAAAAATATTTAAATTTCGAAATTCTTTTTGGTGAATCTCAAAGATATAATTAATGTAAGGTATTGGTGGTGGTGGCACTCAATTTGGAAAAAAATTTGCAACTTCTCAAATTTGGGATGATCTTGTTTTTATTCTCAGATCCTATTTTGGCAATTTAATTCGGGTCAACCTAGTCAACTCTAGCCATGGTGGTCAACATGAAAAGTACTCACCTTGACATGGTCTTGGATGACATGGCTTTGGTTGGCAAAGTTTAGTTTAGGATTTGAGAAATACAGGGGGGTAAAGTGGTGAAGAAAATAATTTTGGCCCAAATGACCATTATCATATGTAAGATGAAATCTTGATTTCCTTTGATTTGATTCTTGATCCAATGATGCAATTGTGTTAGTTTATCATATTTAAGTTTTTTTAGAAGCAAGGAAGCAAGCAATTATGGCCTTGGTGAAGGATTTGCATTTCTACATAAGGTGTATGTAAGTGATGCATGGGTTTTTCATTTTCTTGACTTCTCCTTATTTTAGGGTTTTGTGATCTTGATTAGGGTTCACATAGAAATAGATCAACATGCTAAAATTCATCATGGCAATTGCACAAAAGAAATATTACTTATATGCAAGAAACTATATGTGGCACTATATGCATATGTTGCATTTGAGTTTTAAATTTGACTTGGCTTGACCCAAATGGTGTGGTTGAGTGTTGAAATGGTATATAGGAGTGATCCACCATTCATAACAAATATTAGGGTCAAGGTTCCCAAATTCATAAATTTGCATTTTACTCACATATGCCTCTATGACATTTTTAGTTTCTTTTTAATTTCTTTGGTTTCACTTTGGATTTGGTTTGATAAGTGCTAGGTAGAGTGTATGAAGGTTTTTCCAAACTTCTAAACAAGGTAGGAGGGTCTAGGGTTAAGATTTATAAAAATAGCCATAGGCACATATGCCTTTTTATTTATTTTAGTTCCTTCTTATTTGATACTAT
The DNA here is from genome assembly GCF_022539505.1 of Lolium rigidum. Taxonomy (NCBI): domain Eukaryota; kingdom Viridiplantae; phylum Streptophyta; class Magnoliopsida; order Poales; family Poaceae; genus Lolium; species Lolium rigidum. The sequence goes on from NC_061514.1 coordinate 305,992,664, forward strand.
TTAGTTTTGAGAAGATTAGGGTTTAGGGTTTTGGAACTAGGTTCAATGCCATAAATAAACAATCATGGCAATATCACAACATATAAGCATGCTCACTATGCACCAAACTTAATTTAATAAAAGTTTTTGTTGGTTCTCATTTTTGAAAAAAAAGGAAATTCATTTTCTTTTTGTTTTAAAATTTTGGGGTGTTACAAACCCTTCCCCCTTAAACAAATCTCGTCCCGAGATTTTAAGAAAAGTTAGGTTCCTAAGAGAGATTGAGCATTTTATTAACAGGAAGACATACTTGGCATGGTCCGTGGTGCTTCCCGAGCTTCGGTGGCATTCAAGCGGTAGTAACGACCGTTGCGGTTGTGTGGGTAGTTTGGGGCAAACTTCCTTCCAGGCTATGCGACACAGCTGCTCGCTCGGGCGACTGCGGCGGTATGGAGGGCAGTCCTAGCAAGCTTCTTGGGGCATTCATAGGAGTAATGACCCACAGTTCCACATTCATAGCAGGTTACCGTTGACTTGTCCTTTTGGGTAATGGGTACAGCGTTGCTTCCAGTCCTTGGGGCATTGTTGGCGGCTTTTATCGGGCACTTTCTAGAGTAATGACCAGTAACACCACATTCATAGCAAGTCACAGTGGACTTGCCTCTGGGGGCATGATTGGGTATTGAGATGAGCTGCTCCAGTGATGCTATTCGGACGCGGAGGCGAGCAATGAGGTAGTCCTTCTTGGCGTGTTGATGACGAAGTGCCTTGCGCTCCATGGCAAGGATGTTGATGGTGTCAGTCATCTTGGCGTGCTCAAGGTGCATCTGGTTGGCTTGGGCACGGGGGTTGTTGCGGGTAGGAGGGGCCATCTGAATAATAAGGTGGATCATAAGATAAGCGGGGAATTTCTATGGTTTGTTTGAGATAAACTTGAAAAGTTTCAAAACTTGAGTAGTGTTGAGGGGGTACAACCAACAACACTTTTTCATTCATACCAAACATCAAATATTACAAAGCTAACACACCGTTGGTTTTAAGAACCATTCACCGCTCTACGATACAAGGGGATCCTGATACATACCCACACCTACACATGTGAACTAGTGCAACTACTCATCCTCATCATCCACATCGATCGGGATGATTCCATCCTCTCCGGCCTCCAGAAACTCATAGTCTTCCTCTTCAGTGAATTCATCCTCCTCGAAGTCCTCATCATCACTCAGGAAGGCTTCTCCTCCCTGAATGTCTTCACCGTCTTCATCCATCCCATTCAGCTGATCTTCTTGAGCCTTGACAGTGGCCTCCAAGGATACTATCCGGGCGCGAAGGTGGTCGATGGTAACGGCATTCTTGGCACGCTGCAGACGGAGTGACTTGCGGTCCTTGGCGAGCAGCTTGATAGCATCGGCATGATGAGCCAATGCCATGTGGGTCTGGTTGGCGTAGGCACGCGAGTTGTCCAGCTCTTTCTGGGTGTGGAACAGCATGAAGTCCGGGTGATCCACATGGTGCCTCAGCTCGGGGTGGAGCGGCAGGTCCATGGGTTCTCCATCGGAGTCACGCCTTGCGAGATGCGCAAAGCGCTCTCCCCGGATGGCGGCCTCATTCTGCCCGCATAGACGGGCAAGTGCTTCCCGAAGAGCACGTGTCGGTCCGTCCAGCCGCTTGCCTTCCCCGAAAGAGAAGAGGATCCTCTCGAAGTAGGAGGCTCCATCTTGCCTCTCGGATCAGCGGTGATCACCCACCGAAGCTCCCCACCGTGCTGGTCGTTGACCTCAACTCCGTGGAACTCGGGGTGGGGGCGTCCAAGAAAGTTCGACAGGGCATCAAGGTCCCTCTCGAAGCTCAAGTCTCCGCCATTCCCAAGCTGGTAAAACTTGACGTTGGTTGGCTCCATCTGAAAGGGAAATAGATGAGTAAGTTTAGAGAGTGAACAAGTGTGTCAAAATTTTATGTAGGTTTATAAAGAAGAGCATGACTTCTTATTTTTAACAAGATCTCAAAGATACGAAAGTGACTAAGTTTTTCCAAATATATTCACTTCATTTGTTTTTGAACTTAGGTTTTTCAGAACGTCCATTCTAACTAGGGTCTCCTAAGGTCAAACAATGGCTCTGATACCAACTTGTCAACACCCGGATTTTTAAGTCCAGATGCCTATTATGCCATACATCGCAATCCCAGGAATATTGTTGTTGCGAGACATAACAGTTGAATATCATAGAGTCATCATTTATTACACACATAATCGTCTTACAAAGGTAGATCACATGATCCAATATTACAATAGTAGTTGATCTATCGATCAACGAACATCACAAATAGCGGAAGCGAAGTAGTAGTGGCTATCTAATCCACGAGCCAACGCTTGACGTCGGGAGCGGTCCTAGTTGTCGTAGACGTCCTGCTGTCCATGTTCCTCGTCTGTTGTTCTCCTTCAAAGTCCGGCCATTTGAATAGCCGGGGACAAAGCCATGAGTACTTTAAAGTACTCGCAAACTAATACTAGTGTAAGAACTATCAATTCTAGTAAGGGGATACTAAGCTCTAGGTTTATTTGCATAAAGCCAAGTTTATTTCATAAACATTTAGTAAAGATGCTTGAATCCCTAGACTAACTCAAGTGGGAACATTAGTGTCATTCCCACCACTCGGTTGTGATTTAATTCAAATTCACCATTCACCTTTTCAAATTTAAAACACAAGTCATATGTCACATTTTTTGAAAATGGTCTGATGACGGAACAGTATGGCCTTTCCAACCGTCCTTAACCGTGGACGCGGCTATTCGAATAGGTTTACACTCTGCAGAGGTTGTACACTTGTGCCACAACTTTTGATTACATCCGTCAGGGGTAACCCTGAATAATCGTAACTCGGTACGCGGATCATCAACCATAACCTTTCACTTATATATGCTAGTATGAGCACCTCTCCCCATGAGCTTGGCCTCCCGGTGAAAACCGCGATCAACCCGGAACCGCACGAGGCTTGGGCCGGACATTCACCTCTTCTTTAACGTCGTTTCTGTTGTGTTGTGGAGGCAGCTTTGGGCATAACCCCGATGACGCTTGTTTAGAGGGAACCCATACTAAGACATATAAACTTCCAGTTAAGCCCTACCCATAATCAGGTATTGCGGGGGTACTTGTAAATTGGAATGGTATCGCATCCGAACCCAACCATCGGTTTTCGTAAAATTCACCCGAGTCTTTCACCAGTCATATTCACCTTCAAAATCTTTCAATAGAATGACTCATCATTCCAAGGTTTTCAAAGTCATTGGTTTTCACAAGTTCCCATCTCTAATAGTCAATTCTAATCTTTAGCACTAGCAGACTAGTCATGAGGGGTGCTAAGTAACCTGGATTGCTCTAGGCTAAGTTTGATACTCTTGCACTACTCCATAACTAAACAAAAATGAATCATGAATCAAAAAGTAACTTTGATAAATAAACTCAAGTAAAGCTTTGATAAACCAAAGTCAAAAACTTGTAAGGTAAAAACTTGGGATAGGATCATTAAGCATAAATTAAATGGGGATGAGGCCTTGCTCTTGTAGAGCTTTGCCTTAGGGTATCTTGCAAGAATATTAGCTTGCCTTGGTTGGTGTATGGATCAAAATGTTCCTCCTTCTTCTCCGTAGATGTTCTCGTCGTCCCCTTCGTAGCCTTCGGTACTAGCGTCTATAAACGAATACGAGGATACAATCACCACACAAAACTTGCATGCTAGACTAAACACACCAAAGATTCACACAAGCCTATGCTAGCATCACATCTTATTAGCATGGTGATTTACTTTGTTTTAAAGAAAACAAAAATTTCCTCCCATTATAATTATTTATTAGTATAACTCTTTAATGCTTTGGAGGAAATAGTTTCCTCTCATTACAATATTAATTAAAGTTTCTATTTATTTATTTGGAGAACTAATCTCCTCTCATTAAATATTGTTAAGATTTAATTTCCTCAAATACTAAGGTATGAGCACATGTTGACTAAGGTCAACACTTCACACTTATTATTTGAGAAACATGATTTAAATGAGGGAATACACCTCATGACATTTAATACCAACATAGTAATGATTTAATATCATCAAATAATTCCATATGAGAGTTAATAGACCATGGTCTCTACCTCATGTAGAATTACTTGAGACAAAGGTTTAAATGAGAGGGATACCTCTCATATGATTTAATAATTAGTTGGAACAATTTAAATGCTACTATGGCAATCATTTAATATCACTAAGTAACCAAACATGAGGCTTATCAGACCAAGGTCAGTACCTCTATTTGAATTACTTAGGATCACAATTTAAATGAGAGAGAAGCTCCCATACTATTTAAATAATTTTAGGTGTATGTGTTAAATGGACTAGAAATGGCTCCATAGCCATTATTTGAATCTAGTCCATGATCATGCAAAACAACTATGCTATAATTTTGCATAAACAATTAGATTATGTCAAATGTGATTTATTGGAGTTGGAATCAACTCAAAATCATTTATAGATAATTTTTAATATTTATTTGAAGTTAGAAAAGGCCCTGCCTTGTTATTTTTGTCATTCAAAATTTAATACGAATTTGGATATGAGGCCAGTGCCATCATTTAGATAATTTCATGAGCTTTCTAAATATATAAAATGGGTAAAATTTGGTGCAGTAGATTTCGAGCTATTCAAATTTGAAGTGGGCAGCAGTATTTGAATTTGAACTAATTGGATTAATTATGTTTGAATTTTTGGGCCAGGCGGGAAAAGCTAACGGGCCGAAACGTTTTAAACTACACTGCGCGGCCCAGCAAGCAACGGGTGCGGGTGGGCTGCGCTGACAGGGTGGGGGCCACCTGTCGGCGCCTCTTTAAACGCCGAAGCGGTATTTTCTATCTCGACCGTAGGATTAGAACGAGGATCAACGGCAGGTGAGCGTCGTCGTCACCGACGGGATTCCGACGAGGTCACGGCGGCGGTAGGGGGTCGGAGAGCTTACCAGGCCGTTGCAGGTCTCTGGCAAGGTGCGCGGAGAAGCTGTCGTCGACGAGGAGGCTACTGGCGCAGTTGTGGAGCTCGGGGAGGCGTCAATCGAGGCGGAGCTTCTGCGGGCTCCGGCGGACTCGAGCTCGCAATTCGAGCAGCTCCGGCGAGCTCTGGTGAAATTGACGGTGTAGGAATGCTTAGTGAGGAGAGGGGAGCAGATGGTGTGAAGATAGCGTCCCGGAGTGGTCTCTATTTATAGTGTCGAGGTGAGCCGAGGGGTGCTGCAAGGGCGCGGCCATGGCGCGGCTCCTGTGGTGCTCCAAAGGGCAAGGCGAGGACGGGTACGTGTAGGCGTCGTCCTGGAGATGCTCAACGACTAGCTAGGGCAGAGAGGGGGAGATAGGATTGCTCGATTTCTTGCAGGAGCATCTCGGTACCCGCGGTACTTCGGCGAGGAGGACGACGGTGACGAGGCTCGGGCGGTGCTTGAGCGTGTCTAGCGCGTAGGGTGAGTGGAGTGGCTAGTCGACGCGGCCGTAGGGATGCGGGGCGAGGACAAGCACGCTCGAGTGCACGGCGTCCGGCGCACGCCGGAGCGCGCTCACCGCGTGCTCGGGCGTGTACGGCGAGGGTTTTGGCATGGCTGTTCTGATCAAGTCCGTGCACGATCGATCGAGTGAGCGGTACCTTTGGTGTCCTTATGCATTGCGGATGCTCCAGGACAAGGGCATGGGTTAAAATGTCGGCTGGTGTTGGAGATGCCAAAGTGGCCGGCATGGTGGAGGTTGTGCATAGTTTAGGGTTTCTCCTTGGCTTTAATCGTCCATGCATGTACTGGGCTAGAGGCAGGGGGTATAGAACTAGCTCATGATCACCATTTCAAAAGGGGTTTAGGGAAGAAACTGCTGGACAAAAGCATGTAACACTATTTGGAATTTAGGCACTGCAAGTGTTTGACACAATGCCCGCAAGAGAAAATTATTTAAATTTCGAAATTCTTTTTGGTGAATCTCATAGATATAATTAATGTGAAGGTATTGGTGGTGGTGGCACTCAATTTGGAAAAGAATTTGCAACGTTCTCAAATTTGGGATGATCTTGTTTTTATTCTCGGATCCCATTTTGGCAATTTAATTCTGGTCAACCTAGTCAACTCTAGCCATGGTGGTCAACATGAAAAGTACTCACCTTGACATGGTCTTGGATGACATGGCTTTGGTTGGCAAAGTTTAGTTTAGGATTTGAGAAATACAGGGGGGTAAAGTGGTGAAGAAAATAATTTTGGCCCAAATGACCATTATCATATGTAAGATGAAATCTTGATTTCCTTTGATTTGATTCTTGATCCAATGATGCAATTGTGTTAGTTTATCATATTTAAGTTTTTTTAGAAGCAAGGAAGCAAGCAATTATGGCCTTGGTGAAGGATTTGCATTTCTACATAGAGGTGTATGTAAGATGATGTACATGGGTTTCCTTCGATTTTTCTTGACTATGCGTCCTTATTGTTTAGAGTTTTGAGTTGATCTGGTGCAGTTAGAGGTTCACATAGAAATGATGTATCAAATCATGCTAAAGATTCATCATGGTAGCAATTGCGTACATGAAAGATAATATTACATTATATGCAAGAAGACTATGATGTGGCACATATATATGCATATGTTGCATTTGAGTTTTAAATTTGACTTGGCTTGACCCAAATGGTGTGGTTGAGTGTTGAAATGGTATATAGGAGTGATCCACCATTCATAACAAATATTAGGGTCAAGGTTCCCAAATTCATAAATTTGCATTTTACTCACATATGCCTCTATGACATTTTTAGTTTCTTTTTAATTTCTTTGGTTTCACTTTGGATTTGGTTTGATAAGTGCTAGGTAGAGTGTATGAAGGTTTTCCAAACTTCTAAACAAGGTAGGAGGGTCTAGGGTTAAGATTTATAAAAATAGCCATAGGCACATATGCCTTTTTATTTATTTTAGTTCCTTCTTATTTGATACTATTTAGTTTTGAGAAGATTAGGGTTTAGGGTTTTGGAACTAGGTTCAATGCCATAAATAAACAATCATGGCAATATCACAACATATAAGCATGCTCACTATGCACCAAACTTAATTTAATAAAAGTTTTTGTTGGTTCTCATTTTTGAAAAAAAAGGAAATTCATTTTCTTTTTGTTTTAAAATTTTGGGGTGTTACACCATCACTCTTGGTGAAGCAACAAAGCTTCTTGATAATATGATGATTAATTACTCTGAATGGCACACGGAAAGAGCTCCACAAGGTAAGAAGGTAAATTCTGTCGAAGAAACCTCTTCCTTGAGTGATAAGATTGATGGTATTATGTCTATGATTGTGAATGATAGGACAAATGTTGATCCTAATAATGTTCCATTAGCTTCATTGGTTGCTCAAGAAGAACATGTTGATGTAAACTACATTAAAAATAATAATTTCAACAACAATGCTTATCGGAACAATTCTAGTAACAACTATAGGCCATATCCTCATAATAATGGTAACGGTTATGGTAATTCTTATGGGAATTCTTACAACAATAATAGGAATACACCCCTGGACTTGAAGCCATGCTTAAAGAATTTATTAGTACACAAACTGCTTTTAACAAATCTGTTGAAGAAAAGCTTGGGAAAATTGATATACTTGCTTCTAAAGTTGATAGTCTTCGTCTGCTGATGTTGATCTTTTGAAATTGAAAGTTATGCCTAATAGGGATAATGAAAATAAAATTGTTACTACAGCAAATGCCATCCAAGTTAGAATTAATGAGAATATAAGATTAATGGCTGAACTGCATGCTAGGTGGGAAAGAGAAGAAAATGAAAAACTAGCTAAAGAGAATAATGAAGCTAAAGTTTGGACTATTACTACCACTAGCAATTACTAGCAATGCTAATGCTACACATGTTGCTGAACCTCCTACTAATAATGGTAAAAGAATTAGTGTAGGCAATGTTTCCACTTCTAATGCAAAGCGCGAAAAACTGCCTGAAACTGCTAAAACTGCTGAAACTGCCTGCGATAAAACTGCTGAAATTTTTTCCAACATTGGGAACAATGATCCCATTGCTTTAGATCATAATGGTTTGGATTTTGATGATTGCCACATCTCTGAAGTTATAAAGTTCTTACAAAAACTTGCTAAAAGTCCTAATGCTAGTGCTATAAATTTGGCTTTCACGAAACATATTACAAATGCTCTCATAAAAGCTAGAGAAGAGAAACTAGAACGCGAAACTTCTATTCCTAGGAAGCTAGAGGATGGTTGGGAGCCCATCATTAAGATGAAGGTCAATGATTTTGATTGTAATGCTTTATGTGATCTTGGTGCAAGTATTTCTGTTATGCCTAAGAAAATCTATAATATGCTTGACTTGCCACCATTGAAAAATTGTTATTTGGATGTTAATCTTGCTGATAACTCTACAAAGAAACCCTTGGGGAGAGTTGATAATGTTCGTATTATGGTTAACAATAACCTTGTCCTCGTTGATTTTGTTGTCTTGGATATTGAATGCAATGCATCTTGTCCCATTATATTGAGAAGACCTTTTCTTCGAACTGTTGGTGCTATCATTGATATGAAGGAAGGTAATATTAAATATCAATTTCCTCTCAAGAAAGGTATGGAACACTTCCCTAGAAAGAGAATGAAGTTACCTTTTGATTCTATTATTAGAACAAATTATGATGTTGATGCTTCATCTCTTGATAATACTTGATACACACTTTCTGCGCCTAGCTGAAAGGCGTTAAAGAAAAGCGCTTATGGGAGACAACCCATGTTTTTACTACAGTACTTTGTTTTATATTTGAGTCTTGGAAGTTGTTTACTACTGTAGCAACCTCTCCTTATCTTAGTTTTATTGCATTGTTGTGCCAAGTAAAGTCTCTAATAGAAGTATGATACTAGATTTGGATTACTGCGCAGAAACAGTTTTCTTTGCTGTCACGAATCTGGGACTAATTCTCTGTAGGTAACTCAGAAAATTATGCCAATTTACGTGAGTGATCCTCAGATATTTACGCAACTTTCATTAGTTTTAAGTTTTCTCATCTGAGAAAGTCTGGTGCCTGTTAAAAATATGTCTTTACGAACTGTTCTGTTTTGACAGATTCTGCCTTTTATTTCGCATTGCCTATTTTGTCATGCTTGATGGATTTTTCGATTCCATTGTCTTTCAGTAGCTTTGTGCAATGTCCAGAAGTATAAAGAATGATTGTGTCACCTCTGAATATGTGAATTTTGATTATGCACTAACCCTCTAATGACTTTGTTTTGAGTTTGGTGTGGAGGAAGTTTTCAAGGATCAAGAGAGGAGGATGATACAACATGATCAAGGAGAGTGAAAGCTCTAAGCTTGGGGATGCCCCAGTGGTTCACCCCTGCATATATCAAGAAGACTCAAGCGTCTAAGCTTGGGGATGCCCAAGGCATCCCCTTCTTCATCGACAACATTATCAGGTTCCTCTAGTGAAACTATATTTTTATTCCGTCACATCTTATGTACTTTGCTTGGAGCGTCTGTTTGTTTTTGTTTTTGTTTTGTTTGAATAAAATGGATCCTAGCATTCATTGTGTGGGAGAAAGACACGCTCCGCTGTTGCATATGGACAAATTTGTCCTTAGGCTTTACTCATAGTATTCATGGCGAAAGTTTCTTCTTCGTTAAATTGTTATATGGTTGGAATTGGAAAATGATATATGTGGTAATTGGTATAATATCTTGAATAATGTGATACTTGGCAATTGTTGTGCTCATATTTAAGCTCTTGCATCATATACTTTGCACCTATTAATGAAGAAATACATAGAGCATGCTAAAATCTGATTTGCATGTTTGGTTTCTCTAAGGTCTAGATAATTTCTAGTATTGAGTTTGAACAACAAGGAAGACGGTGTAGAGTCTTATAATGTTTACAATATGTCTTTTATGTGAGTTTTGCTGCACCGCTTCATCCTTGTGTTTGTTTCAAATAAACCTTGCTAGCCTAAACCTTGTATCGAGAGGGAATACTTCTCATGCATCCAAAATCCTTGAGCCAACCACTATGCCATTTGTGTCCGTCATACCTATCTACTACATGGTATTTCTCCGCCATTCCAAAGTAAATTGCTTGAGTGCTACCTTTAAAATTTCCATTCTTTATCTTTGCAATATATAGCTCATGGGACAAATAGCTTAAAAACTATTGTGGTATTGAATATGTACTTATGCACTTTATCTCTTATTAAGTTGCTTGTTGAGCGATAACCATGTTTCGGGGACGCCATCAACTACTCTTTGTTGAATATCATGTGAGTTGCTATGCATGTTCGTCTTGTCTCGAAGTAAGAGTGATTTATCATGATCAAATGGTTTGAGTATGCATATTGTTAGAGAAGAACATTGGGCCGCTAACTAAAGCCATGATCCATGGTGGAAGTTTCAGTTTGGACAACAAACCTCAATCTCTTATGAGAATATTATCTGTTGTTGAATGCTTATGCATTAAAGAGGAGTCCATTATCTGTTGTCTATGGTGTCCCGGTATGGATGTCTAAGTTGAGAATAACCAAAAGCGAGAAATCCAATGCGAGCTTTCTCCTTAGACCTTTGTACAGGCGGCATAGAGGTACCCCTTTGTGACACTTGGTTGAAGCATGTGCTATGCTATGATAATCCATGTAAATCCAAGCTAATTAGGACAAGGTGCGGGCACTATTGGTATACTATGCATGAGGCTTGCAACTTGTAGGATATAATTTACATAACTCATATGCTTTATTACTACCGTTGACAAAATTGTTTCTTGTTTTCAAAACTAAATCTCTAGCACAAATATAGCAATCGATGCTTTCCTCTTTGAAGGACCTTTCTTTTACTTTTATGTTGAGTCAGTTCACCTATTTCTCTCTACCTCAAGAAGCAAACACTTGTGTGAACTGTGCATTGATTCCTACATACTTGCATATTGCACTTGTTATATTACTTTACATTGACAATATCCATGAGATATACATGTTACAAGTTGAAAGCAACCGCTGAAACTTCATCTTCCTTTGTGTTGCTTCAATACCTCTACTTTGAATTATTGCTTTATGAGTTAACTCTTATGCAAGACTTATTGATGCTTGTCTTGAAGTACTATTCATGAAAAGTCTTTGCTTTATGATTCAATTGTTTACTCATGTCATTTACCATTGTTTCAAATCGTTGCATTCATTACATGTGCTTACAATAGTATTGATCAAGATTATGTTGGTAGCATTGTCACTAAGAAATTATCTTTGTTATCGTTTACCTACTCGGGACGAGTAGGAACTAAGCTTGGGGATGCTTGATACGTCTCAAACGTATCTATAATTTCTTATGTTCCATGCTACTTTTATGATGATACTCACATGTTTTATACACATTATATGTCATATTTATGCATTTTTCGGCACTAACCTATTAACGAGATGCCGAAGAGCCAGTTGTTGTTTTCTGCTGTTTTTGGTTTCAGAAATCCTAGTAAGGAAATATTCTCGGAATTGGACGAAATCAACGCCCAGGGTCCTATTTTTCCACGAAGCTTCTAGAAGACCGAAGGAGAGACGAAGTGGGGACACGAGGTGGCCAGACACTAGGGCGGCGCGGCCCAGGTCTTGGCCGCGCCGGCCTATCGTCTGGGCCCCTCGTGTGGCCCCCTGACCTGCCCTTCCACCTATTTAAGCCTCCGTCGATAATAGCCCCAGTACCGAGAGCCACGATACGGAAAACCTTCCAGAGACGCCGCCGCCGCCAATCCCATCTCGGGGGATTTAGGAGATCGCCTCCGGCACCCTGCCGGAGAGGGGAATCATCTCCCGGAGGACTCTACACCGCCACGGTCGCCTCCGGATTGATGTGTGAGTAGTTCACCCCTGGACTATGGGTCCATAGCAGTAGCTAGATGGTTGTCTTCTCCTCATGTGCTTCATTGTCGGATCTTGTGAGCTGCCTATCATGATCAAGATCATCTATCTGTAATGCTATATGTTGTGTTTGTTGGGATCCGATGGATAGAGAATACTATGTTATGTTGATTATCAATCTATTACCTATGTGTTGTTTATGATCTTGCATGCTCTCCGTTATTAGTAGAGGCTCTAGCCAAGTTTTTACTCTTAACTCCAAGAGGGAGTATTTATGCTCGATAGTGGGTTCATGCCACCATTAAATCTGGGACAGTGACAGAAAGTTCTAAGGTTGTGGATGTGTTGTTGCCACTAGGGATAAAACATTGATGCTATGTCCGAGGATGTAGTTATTGATTACATTACGCACCATACTTAATGCAATTGTCCGTTGTTTGCAACTTAATACTGGAAGGGGTTCGGATGATAACCTCGAAAGTGGACGTTTTAGGCATAGATGCATGCTGGATAGCGGTCTATGTACTTTGTCGTAATGCCCAATTGAATCTCGCAATACTCATCATGTCATGTATGTGCATTGTCATGCCCTCTCTATTTGTCAATTGCCCAACTGTAATTTGTTCACCCAACATGCTATTTATCTTATGGGAGAGACACCTCTAGTGAACTGTGGACCCCGGTGCATTCTTTTACATCGAATACAATCTACTGCAATACTTGTTCTACTGTTCTCTGCAAACAATCATCATCCACACTATACATCTAATCCTTTGTTACAGCAAGCCGGTGAGATTGACAACCTCACTGTTTCGTTGGGGCAAAGTACTATGGTTGTGTTGTACAGGTTCCACGTTGGCGCCGGAATCTCTGGTGTTGCGCCGCACTACATCTCGCCGCCATCAACCTTCAACATGCTTCTTGGCTCCTACTGGTTCGATAAACCTTGGTTTCTTACTGAGGGAAAACTTGCCGCTGTACGCATCACACCTTCCTCTTGGGGTTCCCAACGGACGCGTGTTGTACGCGTATCACATGTCCAATTTCCCTATCCATCGGCATGTATACAAGTGAAACAATCTATTCTGAACTATCTACCGATGAATAAAACGATGAAACACTATCTTGCAAGCTACTAGAATTTTTAACATTGGGTGTTTCATATTAAGTAACTGAAGTCATCATGTTGTTCATCGGCATATGAACTTCTGGGGATGCCGATGCATGAGAACTCGAATTTACATGTTGCAAGTTGCTAAAAGTCTGGAGATTATCTTGCATCGACTTTTGCACATAGTAAGATCTAGGGTTAGCCGATACAATATATATATCAGAGGATCTAGCAACATCAATATAAGAGTTGTTTGCATCTACATAAGGAGATTGGGGATTCATGATACCGTTGTAGATTGCAGCCTCTTGATGACGATATCTTCGTAGCAAGAACGGGCTGGAGACCGTTCGAAGCTTCGTCCCCAGCGGAGTCGCAAAAAAGTGTGTTCGCACACGAACCCGTCACCGTGTACCCTTGACGCCGAGCGCGATGCGCAGCAGCACGCGCCGAGGGAGGCTCGCTGGAAGCGCGATACGCAAGATAGTCCGGCGGGCGCTTTTGAGACCCGAAACCCCGCTCGCCCGGGAGGGACCCTGTCAGGGCTTGCGGCGGCTATGGGCTGTCCTAGGTCGTCCTAACCGCCCCTAGGACCCCGTGGATTCGCAGCCTCCAATCCTGAAGAACAACGAAGAACGAGAAGAAAGATACAAGGGGAGAGAGATAAAAGTAGATGAACTCGAAAAAGTAGTAGATGTGTTTGTTCGATTGGTGTTGGTTCAATTGGCCGTCACCCCTCATGTATATAAAGGGTGGCTGGACTTTCCGTGCAAGATGAAGGGTTGGATTCACGTCCAAAACCCTAGATTGTGTCCAATTCGGATGGTTTGGTCCGAACTTTCTATAACTGTTCGGTCAAAAACGTATCTGCACATTGCGGGCTCTTTTCGAGGCAGTAAACGACCTCAAATCAAAATCTCGTAAACAACAAAAGTTGTTCGTCTCGAAAAAACGAAGAACTTTCATGTTGACAACTTTTCCATCCGAGTTCATCTTGAGCGTCTCATCAAGGTCGCAAGAAAACATATCAATTCTAACGTTTTCGTCTCTTTTCCAATTTGCCTCGCGCCTTACCCTAGAAGCCTCTATGGTCGGGCGCCCCACCTTGGGTAATTCGAGTTCCAGCAGTATTTTAGCTCCACAAATTGCATACTAACTCGGATCGCGATGACTCAAAAACCAAAGTTGATTGTTTCGACGAGACGCACAACTTTCGTTTATATCACTTCTTCATTTGAGGTCATGTCAAAGGAGCTGTAGTGGAAGCCTTCATATATCTATCCTCGAGATCACCTCTGACTGCTAGCATAATCGGCTATCAAGCCGGATCATGGCACAACTTAGAATGGTGGACATGGTGTCTCCTAATTGAGCAATATATCTGTCACGCCGAACACCGAATTATGTTCTTGATTAGCCATCGGCCCAAAACGAGTATCAACAGAAGCACCGACCTCAGAATGCGAAAGAGTTGTTCAATCTGAGACACTCAAGCCTTAGAGTCACCATTGAGAGGGCATTTGCTGCATTGAAGAACACGTTCAAGGTCCTTGACCGTAAAACCGTTCCACGCTTTTGACTCTCAAGTAAAGTTGGTCCTTACTTCCTGCATTCTTCACAACTGGATCCTAGGTTGGGGAGAGGATGAGTTCTTCGAAGAGGTTGTCACTTATGATGAAGTAGAGACCGGCCATGTCGTGGAGGCAGGCGATAATGATGCCTGGAAGGAGAAGAGGCTAGAGTGGGCACACACAATATGTGAAGCCAAAGGCAACACCACCATCTGAGAAGAAGAAATGAAGAAGAAGTGAAGAACCTCTTTGATCCCTTGTTTTTTAACCCCAATTTGATCCCCTTATGTTGAAGTACCCTGTGATGACAAATTGCCATTCGTAGTAGCTAGGGAGTATCGTGTTATGAACTACCATTCGTACTACCTAGGACTTATTTCATGAATTGGTTGCTTTGTTAGTCTGTCATGAACTGATATCTGTGTGATGGGTGGGAGGTGAGAGCATGGTAAGGCTACCAGTTGTACAAATGAGGTGACCTTAGGCATATCTCATTGGTACCAAATAGGCCTAATCTCGTCTCCATCGAGATTTCGGGTTGGCTGCAGGCAAACAAACAGAAAGCTCTTTTCGGTCCAACCGATGCAGCTCAACCTACCAAACAATAGACTAATTCTAACCCGTGGCTCGTTCTGAATGCGCAGATGTGCTTGCACCACTGCACGAGTGAATCATGATTTGGATCATGCTACCAAACACGCCCTTAATAAATCCGGATTTGGATTCGATCGTCACACATGCTCATGCTTGCTTGTACACATGGGCCAGCATCCACTATTACTTAACAAATTCCTAACTTAACCACGACGGATCCAAGGATCAAATAGTACCTCAATGAAAGTTAATTAAACTGAGCTAGCTAGTGAAGAAGGTGCCGCGTCCCTTCCGCGGAGCAGTCCCGAAGTTAGCGTCAATATCAGGAGCATCTTGCCACGCAGTGCATAGATACACGCCTCGAATACTGTGTGGCGTTAACTTGCTTGGTTGTTCACGTTGTCACCAAAATATTCGATTTGCTTTCAGCAGCATCGAACTGTAGAGTAGAATGCTCCTACAGCCAAAATATTTGCTACTCCCCTGACATGCACACAATTTAAGATAAATTTAATCATTGATTTCATTAATAAAATATAAATTATATATCTACAAAATCTATATCATTAGATTTGTATGAAAAAGCGCTTTCCAATGATATAATTTGTGTGATATATATTTCATGTTTGATTGATCAAAATAATAATTAAAGTAATTTCTTAAATTACGTGTCTGTTAAACTGAGACGGAGTAGTGTCTAATAATACCATCCATTGTGAAAGATATTACCATAGCTACAAATTATGGCATGCAACCAGATTATCTTTCTCTATCCCCTCTCTCTAATGTCTCTCTTTCTTCTGGGCCATGTAAAGTTAAGGGAGAGAACGTAGATTTTTTTTTTTGCAATCTACATACTGTAGAAAATTTAATCATTTACCACCAAAGCCATTTTGATTACGTGGCATATTCGGTCTTCGGCAACACTGTGATGCTCTAAACGTACAACCCATTTTATTCTCTCTCTCCTTCTCATTTCTTCATATAGGGTTTTGCTGACGTGGAACACAATATAGCCATTTGATTCGAAGAATGGATTTGTTGCACATGAACACCGGTGCTCCTTTACTTTCAGATTTGTGAAAAATTCAAAACCTCACACATTTATGTCTCCAAAATTTGTGGCGTTGAAAATATAGATAGATATGTATAGGAGGAGTGTATGCAAAAAAGAGTTCCGGTAAAAAGTACTTTAAATTTTGTGAAATACAACAAAAAATCTCTAACAAAAAAATATATTTTTTGCTACTAATGTACTACTATTTACTGTCAAAAATTTGTCTTTTTTATATTTATCAAAATACAACATATATTCAAATGGGACATCTTTGCATACACTCCTCATGTATATATCTATATATAAATTTTAATGCCATAATTTTTGGAGACATAGATCTGTGAGGTCTTTGAAATTTAGAAAAAACATCTAAAAGTGAAGGGAGCATTGGTGCTCATGTGCCAAAGAGATACAAGTATATTAAGCTTGGTATAATTTTGTGTGGGAAAGTAAAGTAGAGATTTTAAAACAAATTGGTACATTTTTAGTTTTTTTGTAATTCTGGCCAGTTATATCAAGGCTATTAGAGATGTTCCTCCTAAATGACATTCCTATTCTACTATATATATCCTGGATCCTCAAATCTTGCTAGTATTGTGATATTACAACAAATATCTCTACTGCCACTCGCCACACATAACCCCGTAACCCCGCTCACCCCGGTGTGGTGGCGCCGCGCTAGTGCGGCCACCGACGGATCTTCTCTCCCCCGACTGTTCTCACTCTCCCAGCGCCTCCAGAAGCGCTACTGGTGATGGTGTGGTAGCAACGATGGAACTTTCTCGGCCATCCTTTGGTCGGCGCGGCGGCGTCCATCCATGCCTCCTTTGTGATGGTCATCCATGTGCTTAGATCTACAGGCGGAGGCTACGTCGAGGTCGGGCCAGATTCGACCCAGATGGGTTGGGCAGGCTTCGGGTCTTCACGTTGTTGCTCCTGTCGATCCTCTTTCGATGGTACATGCGCTCGTGAGTTACTCCTGCATCGTGAGGTACCCTGGGGCAGCATCTCCGGGCATGGCGGTGGCGTCCATCTCCTCCGCTGGAGGTGGTCAGCCTGTTTGGGGCTGATTGTAGAGATCTCACGATCTCACATCTAGTCCTAGCAGCGGGGATCCTCTAGCCGTGTCATGCGGTGGAGATCGGAGTATAGGGCGGCGACCCTGGGAAGTTGGCAGTGTGATGCACTCTGTTGGCCGCGGCGACGCGAGCTGAAGTGGCGGAAGGGCAACTTGCGGAGGAGGAGGCGACATGAAGTGGCCGTAAGGGTGCAGATCGTGCGAGGCCGGTCCTCACCGATGTCATCTAGAGTGCGGCTGCCATGGCTTGCGACAACTATAGGCATGTCCTTGCCAATGACCTTGTGGATTGCGGTGGCCACTACTGTGTCAGCCAGATGGCTTGTTGTACCCATGTGGCGGTGGTGCGGGTACCTTCGTGTCTGATCCACGTAGGGTCGACAATAGAGGTGAAGGTCAAACTCTTACCTTTTAGGGTGAATATGTAGGATCTAGCTTTAATTGGTTGTGCCTGGCAATAACCTTGTTGAAGGCATTATTTTGAGAGCGAGATTATCTTCAGGATGAAAACCTAAGATCCTCGATCGTACGACGACGATGCGTGTGCACTATTGCTTTCTTAGAGACATCGTTTTTGGATAACCTGAATTTAAGGTGTTGTCTTTGTGGTGTTTACGCTACTGCTGAAGCACCATATCAGGATATTTCCCTTTTTAGCTTTTTTTTGGTTGTATGCGTCGGTGCTGCCATCAGGGTACTACATCATTGCGGAGGCTGAATGTAATTTATATCTTCGCGATATTAACATATTTTGTTCATTGAAAAAGTTCGGAAATTCAATTCGACTCCCGGGTGCTTATGCTCCATCTACTAGAAAATCATATTTCGAAATGTCAAAAAAATTTAACAAACAATTTACATGTACATCTTCATAATATATGTTCGTTCGTCAAGTTTCACGAAAAATCAATATTTTTTGTGGTCTATGTAAAAAAGAGAAAACTTATCTTGTGAAAAACATTATTTTTAGAACTGAGTTTTGTTTTTTTTACACGCGTCACATGATAAGTCGATTTTTTATGAAACCATTTTGTGAGCGCGTAGCACGAGAAGATGTACATGCAAATTTTTTGTTTTAATTTTTTTGAAATTCAAAATATGTGTAAGATGCATTCAAAATAGAGGGAGCATATGCTTCCATGTCCAAAACACCACTCCCGAAAAAGTTGTGATATTAAATGTGCTTGGATACATCTTGGCCTGAATTAGTTGCACAAAGCTCCACTGACTCTTTTGTACAGTGCTACTGATCTCTTGGTGGAGAGATCTGTGGTCGAGTACAAATAGCGCTCGCGTGCCAAGTCGATCTGTACTACACGGACTGTAAAAACACAGTGGAGAAACAATGGCTACTGAGCCGACGAAATCGGTAGCCTTCGTGGCGGTGCCGTTCCCTGCGCAGGGCCACTTGAACCAGCTGCTGCACCTATCCCTGCTGGTGGCGTCGCGGGGTCTCTCAGTGCACTACGCGGCGCCCGCCGCGCACGTCCGGCAGGCGCGGTCACGCCTGCACGGCTGGGACCCCGACGACCTCGGCTCCATCCACTTCCACGACCTCGACGTCTCCACCAACGAGTCCCCGGCGCCCGACCCGACTGCCCAGTCTCCCTTCCCCAACCACCTTATTCCCATGTGGGAGTCCTTCAACACCGCCGCGAGCGTCCCTCTCGCTGTCCTTCTCCGGAGGCTTTCGGCCACCCACCGCCGAGTGGTAGTCGTGTACGACAGGCTCAACTCCTTCGCCGCGGTGGAGGCGGCGCGGCTGGAAAACGGCGAGGCCTACGCGCTGCAGTGCGTGGCCATCTCCTACCACCTGGGTTGGCTGGACCCCGGGCACCAGCTCCTGCGCGGCCATGGCCTCGAGCACATCCCCATCGACGTCACCATGTCCAAGGAGTTCGTGGAGTACATAGTCCGGACAACGGTGGAGCTAAACAACGAAGGGGGCCAAGGCGTGGCCTCGCCCGCCGGGCTCGTCATGAACACATGCCGCGAGCTGGAGGGCGAGTTCATCGATGCCATCGCCGAGCACCCAAAATACAAGGACCAAAAGCTCTTCGCGGTCGGGCCACTGAACCCGCTGCTGGACGCGAGCGCGAGCGTGCGCACGCCGGGGAAGACGCGGCACAAGTGCATGGACTGGCTTGACGCGCAGCCTCCGGCGTCGGTGTTGTACGTGTCCTTCGGGACGACGTCCTCCTTCCGGGGAGAGCAGATCGCGGAGATAGCAGCGGCGCTCAAGGGCAGCAAGCAGAGGTTCATCTGGGTGCTGCACGACGCCGACCGTGCCGACATATCCGCCGGACTAGGCGAGACCCAGCACGACAAGCTGATGACCGAGTTCACTAGAGAAACCGAGGGAACGGGGTTGGTAATCACCGGATGGGCGCCGCAGCTTGAGATCCTGGCTCACGGCACCACGGCGGCGTTCATGAGCCACTGCGGCTGGAACTCTACCTTGGAGAGCCTGGGCCACGGTAAGCCTATACTCGCGTGGCCAATGCACTCCGACCAGCCGTGGGACGCGGAGCTTATCTGCAAGTACCTCAGGGTCGGCCTCCTCGTGAGGCCATGGAAGAAGCACGATCAGGTCGTACCGGCGGAGGCCATCCAAGAGGTGATCAAGGAAGCGATGCTTTCAGAGAATGGAATGACGATGCGTCGGCGGGCGAAGGAGCTGGGCGAGGCCATTCGTGCCTCTGTGGCGGGCGGCTCATCTAGCAGAGACCTGGACGAGTTAGTTGCTTGCATCACAAGGTGATTGCGAAGGTTTTAGTTAGGGAAAATTGGCCAGGGACACCGTTATTTTTAGTCCTTTGCCTAAACACGCCATTAAAACATGTCTTTCCCCATTACCATTATACTTTTATGGTACATTTGCCAAAACACATTTTGTCGCCCAGTACGGAAAGTTTGACATTTTGCATCATTTTGTTACATTTGCCAAAACACACTATATATCTCTTGTGTCCAGTTTAGAACATTATTTTTCTAACTAAGTTTTCTACGCTTACAGAGGATGTACGTATCATTAACCAGATTGTTTTTTCCTATAATTCAACTTATTGTACGTATCAGTACGCTTACAGAGGATGTACGTATCATTAACCAGATTGTTTTTTGCCCAAGAAAAAAATCGGACATCAACTATAACCTGTAACCGCCGACGTCCATGGCCGCTGGCAGGAACTTACTCAAACATGAGGGAGCTGGTTTCTGCGATCGAGAACGCTCAGTGCAGGTCATGCCGAGAACACCTGGTATCAGACTTTGTACTGGGCGGCCCTGCTCCTTGCCACACCGGTCAATATTGGGGCTTAGACGACGATGCTTGAGGGGGTCGACGTAGAGGCAGGACGGGGCGGACGAGGGAGGCTTCCCTGGCAGTAGAGATAGCTGGCGTTAAGGCGGTGGCAGGACGCCAGCATGATGGAGCGGTGCTAGGGTTCATCGCTGTTGAGCCTTATCATCTTCTTCGTGTCCAGCAGAAGAGAACGGTTTGGAAAGAAAAAGAACTCTAGGCATATTTTCTACATGGCAAGATAGTAATTTTATAAGAAAAGTCAAACTTTTCCGTTTTAGGTAATACAATGTTTTTGGCAATTGGTTTCATGGTATAGATTCAAGGTTTAAGTTGCTTCTTAGGGTGATCTGGGCGCTTTGGCTGAGTAGAAATGACAAGAGTTTTAATAATAAAAATTGCTCTTTGTTGCATGTCATCTACAGATGTACATGTATTCTCTGTTTGTGGTTACCTCTTCAGCGCTTGGAGAACCGAGATCTATTTACGGAGGTCTGTACACGGTTGGAGGCTACGGCGAGGGATACTTTTTTCCTACATGGGTGGCAGCATAGTCTACGGATTGAAGCCCCACCCGCATCTTAGGCGTCATATGATTCATCGTTTCGATATGTATTTCGCCTATTTTCTCCTTTAGTTTGACTTTTTTGTGATACTAAGACTATTAAAACGGCTGTGTGCACCCTGGTTGTGCAGAGGCTGAATGTAATTGCTTATCAAAAGTAATAAAGCATCCTTTATCGAAAAGAAAAAAGGTAATACAATGTGTTTTGGTAAATGTCTACAAAAGTATAAAAGGTAAAGACGTGTTTAGTGTGTTTGAGCAAAGGACCAGAAATAACGGTATCCCATAACAAATTTTGCCAATAAATTCTTTCTCTAGAATAAATTAGACTCAAACCATGCCTGCCGATGCAAGTCACGCAAGTGATGTTGAGCCAAGCACAGGTGACACTGGAGAGAGACGCGATGGATTTTCTTCCTCTTGTATGCGGTACTCTTTGTAAAAATGTGGTCTAGACTCTTTGTAGTATGTACTAGGCACAACGACAGCCGCCCTCTTAGGTGAGATGACTAAGAGTATGTCTAGCAGATCCCGTAACTGGACTAGGCTGAAACCGTAAAAATTTGGTGGGTTTAGGACATGAGCAATGGTGCCATACACAACTAGTTGCTCCATGTAAAAAAATTATCAGAAGTGGCATGGTGAATTTTATCTCTCCAATGAAAGCTACAACTTTAGTTAGAAAAAAAAAACCCTACAAATATGACACTATGTATCTCTTTCTCTCTCCAAAAAGCATGTTTTTAAGGTTTAAGATCCTGTTGCCACGCAAAACTGCAGCGCAACAACCCGATAACCGTCGTACTATCGTGACGATGAAGGGATGATTTTCGAGCAAATCAACAAAGATGTCTCAATTTCGAAGAGGATGACGACCGCTTTTCAGCACAAAGCGGCAAAGATTTTGCTAAACCCTACATGAACTAGAGCTCAGTAGAGATGAACGACAAAGAAAAAAGTACGGTAAAAATAGATGCGTATTTTTGATACAGATCGATTGGGGGTTTCAATCGGCCGTGCGCCTGCACTTATATATGCACGGCTCGCTGGACTTTGCGTATCACGTGAGATTGCTTGGCCTATATGAATAGGACTCTAAAAACTGAAACCGATCAGCTATAATATTTGATTTCGGTCACGTACAAACCATGCCTACCAAGTAAACTACTAATTGGTATAGCACGTAGTAGTCTCCAGCCTGACAACAAGAAAATATTAGTTTACCCAGCAATATTGCTAATGACTGTCCTGCATGCGATTGCTTTCCTCCTAGGAAGTTGCCCTTGAGCTCCTTCGTGTATAGTCCAATATTTGTCATCGGTACCAGCTTCCACGCAAAACTTCATATTTCAAGCTTAGTTCCGTTGCATCACATAATTTTGCAAATATCCTGCTTCACATGATCGCCATTCTGCCCCAGCACTGGACTTACAATCAAGCCTGCACATTGAGCTAAAAACTCTTCTAAATTCAAACGGTGTCAATCAATTATTTTCCTACACACAATTAAACTAATTTGGCCTATAAAACTAGTAGCCAAATTATGCATTCAACACATGACCCCCTGTTTTTGGTACAATTGTATTTGGCAAAACATTATAGCAACAGTACCTTAGCACGGCGTAAACCACTTCACACCGGCCACATATTTGCTCAGGGCGATGTTCAAAGAATACATCGGCCAAATTTTCTTAGGGCGATACTTCAAGTAACATATCGGTCAATTTTTGCTTAGGGCGATACGTGTAATAATGTATCAACCATAATCTCTTCAAGCATCCTGCCACATGCTAGGATAATATTTTTTCAAGTATCTTCCATTGAGAGCTTTTGGCAATTTCTCCCTCTGCAAAGATTGTACAAAATATGAATTTCCAGGAACAATCTTTACAATTTTATATGGACCTTCCCAACTCGGCGACCATTTGCCGAGTTTTCTATCTTTAGTTCTAATAGGTAAAATCGTTTTCCATACTAAGTCCCCTATTTGAAACGATTTTTCTTTCACCTTTTTATTATAAGCCTTAGCTACTCTTAATTTTTCTTTCTCAATTTCTCGTAAGGCTCTTAGTCTCTCTTCTGAAAAATCATCTATTATGTCCATCTCTCATGTTAGTATAATCTACAGCCGACAAATCATTTTGTCTGGCCACTCTAAAAGTTTGCAAATTAATCTCTACATGCAACATTGCCTCCTGTCCATACACTAGCTCAAATGGTGTTACTTGAGTTGCCCCATGCTTAGATATCCGATGAGCCCATAAAGCCTGTGAAAGCACTTCATGCCATTTTTTCGGATGCTCTTCGATTTTCTTCTTTATAAGCTTAATCAAAGTTTTATTGCTAGATTTAGCATATCCATTAGCTTGAGCATAATAAGGCGATGAATTTAACAACTTAATTCTAAATGATTCGGCAAATTCACGAAACTGATGAGACATAAAAGAAGAACCTTGATCAGTACTTAAAGTTTGGGGAATACCGAATCTGTGAATAATATGCTCTGACACAAAACTAATCACCTCTTTATCAGTCATATTTCTCAAAGGAACAGCTTCAGTCCATTTAGTAAAATAATCTGTAGCTACTAGGATGAAGCGATGCCTTTTAGAAGAAGCAGGATGTATTTGACCAATAAAATATAAGCCCCACCTTATAAATGGCCACGGCTTAATGATAGGATTTAACATAGTCGCAGGTGCTAACTGTATATTCCCAAATTTTAGACATTCTTCACACCCCTTGTAATATCGGAAACAATCTTCTAACAAAGTCGGCCAATAAAAACCTGCTCTCTTTAATAACCACAGCATCTTATGAGCCGACTGATGTGTCCCGCATATTCCTTCATGCACTTCACCCATAGCTATTTTAGATTGATCAGAATCTAAGCACTTTAAAAAATAACCCATCTATTGTTCGGCGATATAATTCCTCATTTAACAAAGTATATTTCAAAGCTTGTCGCCGAATTTTCCTATCCCTTGTCTAACTTGGATCTTTTAAATAATTGATTAATGGAACTCTCCAATCCTCAAATTGTAAATTATTTTCTAATTCAGTCATCTGTGGCACCTGCAGCGAATTCTCATTGGCCTGTATTATTCCTTCCTGTACCGAACTACAAACAATTGTACCATATACTGATTCAATAGCTAATAGACCAGTCTTACTTGCAGCAACATCTAACGTTGGTGCCTCTAGTACGAGAAATCTCCCTCTGGTAACAATATAACCAGATGCTTGCTGTGCTAAATAATTGGCTCTAGAATTTTCTTCTCTAGGTATATGATGGATAGTAAATGTATCTAGAGACTTAATTATGGCTAAACATCGGTCTAGGTAACTATTTAGTAATCCATCAAAGCACTAAAGTGCGCCTGTTATTTGTTGTACTACTAGAAGCGAATCTCCATAAGCATCTATGTCCCTCACACCCATGTCCACTAAACTTTGCAAGCCAAACAACAAAGCCTCATATTCAGTTCGATTATGTAACATCCCTGTTTTGCTAAACCCTGATTAGGTTTGTTTGTGCATCATGAGCATCATCTAATATGCATTAGGAAAAATTTGCATTTTAAAAGTGAAGTGGAAACCCTAAACTCCAAAGTTCTACCTCTATTTGAAATGTGTTCAAATGTTTGAAACCTCAAACCGAAAATAGTTGGTCTCTTAAATACAAATAGAAAGGCCACTGAATATTTTACATAAAGTTTGGAGTTATTTTGGTTTTGCAGAAGAGTTGAAATAGCAAAATACTATACGGAGTAGTTTTAAAGCCTGTTCTAAAGTTTTCAGGAAGACTCTCAAATGCCAGGGGCTTTTTACAAAGTTGTCTTTGTCTTCTTCCTCACGATGGAACCAGTTGCGTGGAGGCTTGCTGTGCCCCGCACGGCCACCTCCTGCTCGGCGCTGTCGGACGAGGAGACCAACCGAGCCCCGCACGCCTCTCCCTCTCCATTATCCTCTCCCTGGCGCGCCCTCTCTTGTCCCTCCCTCTCTCTCTCCTCACCCCGAACCAAACCCTACCCTCACAGACGCCGTCGGCCGCCGCCTTGCGCCGCCGCTACGGCCATCCCCCGGACACGCCGCCGGCACCATTAGAAGCGCCTCGTCGCCCTCTCCAACCCTGCAAAAGGAATCGGCCCGGGGCGTCATGAATCGCCGCCGCCATCGCCATTTCCGACCATTGCCGGCGACCACCTCGTCGTCGATTGCTCCACCGCCCGGCCTCCATTCGCCTCGCCGTCACCTCCCCTGCGTTGCTGGTGAGTTGGCCGTTCTCCGGCGCCTCTCGGCCCTCTCCCTTTCCTCCTGTACCGCCCCCGCACCATGCGTCTCCCCGCGCCGCCGCCGGACATGGACACCGGCGTGTCTCCGGTGACCATTGGCGGGCGGCGCCACCACCAACTCGCTCGCCTCGCTCCCCTCGCGTCGAACGCGCCCGCCCACTAGCTCCCCCACGCGCTAAATCGACGAGGCCGTGGTCGACATGTGGGTCCAGGCCATGATGGCGTCATGCTGATGTCATTATGACATCAGCCTCCCTTTTCCTTTTTCTGTAATTCATTTCCGAAATTGTATAAAATTCGTAAATTCAATATCTTTTCCATTTTAAATCATAAAAATATGTATAATATGTCAAAATGTTCAGAAAAATGAAACCTATCTACTTATGCTATCATCATGCATAGTTAAGCAACTTCAATTTACAATTTTGTTAGAATAACGAAATACCACTTTATGGAAGTCATCGAAATGCAATGTTTTATGCATTCGAAATTCCATTTAATTTGACAATGATGCAATAGGGTTAGTTTCAATAACTTTCACATGCCATATCATCATCCTTGTATGCGCATTGCATCGATGCCATGTATTGAATGTTATTTCTCTATTTCTAGTATTCGCTTCTTCGCGACCGATAAAGCACGAGTCTGAGACGACGAAGATCAACAACAATGATGATCAATTTCTGTCCTCCGACGAACAAGTCAAGTACAAGATTATCGAAGATCCATATTGGTTTATCAGGGACAAAGGCAAGCCCTAGCCTGGTTCATATATGATTTCGAAATGCTTTTACTCTGGTTCCTACATATTGCATACGATTCAATCGTCTTTTATCGATAGGTAGAGTTACCCTATCTCTTGCATGTTCCACCCTTGTAGCCTCAAATACCCTGATCCACTGCTCCTAGCATAACTAGGTTTAGCATGTGTGCATCGCTAGAGCCTTTATATCTTTATGCTTAGCCATGCTTAGTTTGTTACGCTGTAACCCCGGTCTTCGGACTGGAGCCATACAATGAAATGAATGACAATAGCATGACAGGTTGACGTGGTAAGTATAGAGATGTTGTTAAACCTGATTAAAGGCTCAGACGAGAGGCCACATTGGGATGTGGTGGGTTGTTTCATTTCTGCCGACCCTAGGAACCGAGTTCTCGCCTCTTGAACCAAGACTGAGCGTACAACCACGCGAGGCCCTATTATGGTACCCTCTCGACTCACTAACTTGCCTAGTAGATTCCATGAGTCACATAGTTTGCGCGTTATTTGGACATATGCATCAAAAATGTTTGTGAAAAGGTGCATAGCATACAGGTAGGTAAGCGTGGCCGTGGTGGCTGGGGTTAGAGTCCCTGGGGAAACCCACCTCGCCTCACATCGTTAAGGACTGACTTCGGGACTTGACCCGTTACGGCGGAACAATCCTTATCGCGTGACTCATGGTCTCGGCGACAGCAAGGTAAAGGTCGTGGTCGACCACCCTCTGCCAGCTTTCCAAGTAAGAGAGCTAATAGCTTGGCATTAAGAGTCGGTTGGCACGTGTGGGTAAAGTTGTGCACCCCTGCAGGGTTAAATCTTTTCGAAAAGCCGTGTCCACGGTTACGGACGACTTGGGAATGGATTCTGTGATCATAGACAACTTGAACCTAATCGTAAAACTTGGCAATCAATGTGTGTTTACGGACACCTTCTCCGGGTGTTGAGGGGGTGATCCGAGGATAGTGGTTCGAGCTGATGAAGTTTGGTGGATACAATATGATGATCAATAGAGATAGAGATGTCACTCTCTTATCCCCTTTCAAAGGTTCTGAGTAGTCGAGTTTCTTCTCTCTCTTGTCTTACAAAGGAAAACTGGCTTTACGCAAAAGAAGCTCAACAGAAAGCCCGCATACCCGCTTTGCTAAAAGGTTATACTAAGTCTTGCTGAGTCCATGTACTCAGCTTTGCATGCTTTTGTTTCAGAGGAAGTCGCTCCAACAGATGGTGGTTTCTAGGTCGACATCGACGAGTAGCTTGGGGTTCCCAGGTGGCAGCCTGGAATCTATGGGCTGGGACGTCGTCGTTATGATCCTGGCCTCTTAGGCCGTTTTGCTATCTTGTTATGTCTAATAGCATAACTTCGCTTCCGTTGATTGATGTATGTCAGGTCAGTGACCTCTGCTTGTAATACTTTGGTTCTTCGCTCAGTTATGAGCTTGTTTTACTTCTTGAGTCGTAGAGTCACTGTTGTGTTACCGATTCTCTCACTGTAGTCTCTCGAGCTCTAGGTTAGACTTATGTCAGACGAAGATCTGGTATTTGTCTAACCCTGATCCCGGGGGTGCCACAGGTTTTGGTATCAGAGCAGGACTACTTGTAGGAAACCCTTGTTAATTAGTCGATGTTGAGTCTAGTGTATGTGAAAACTATTTGAAAGCTAAAAAGTATTTGCGAAAATCTGATTATGCTTCTGTTTACTCCTTATCTGGTATCGCTCTAATTCTAAGGTGCCTTACCTTGTGTTGATTTGAAAGTTTTTCTATCTCTTCTAGTCTTTCAAACTTAGGTGCCTCAAGGGCATGTCGTTTCTAAACCAGTTGACCTAGTGCAGAGTTCTCTAGAGTCGTGTGTGTTCTTTGCCTCCTCTTTGTTTTGTTTTGTTTCAACAGAGAGATTCCTTTCCATCATGATCTCTCTATTTGGTGGGTTACACAAAATTCTGTTCTAGGCTTCGAGGTTCCCTTTCGCCTTGTATGCCTCCTTTTTATTTGCTTGGGTAGTTTGGAAGCTTTGCATGCCTTCTAGAAGCTACACCCTGTTGACTACATCGTAGTGTCCTCCGTGTCACTCATTTAGTGGGTACTCTTTTCTCGGTTTTTAACCCTTGGACTTGAACCGAAGGTCTCCGATTGTGCTGGATTCTGCTGAATCTTAGTACATGAAGCTGGCCTTTAACTCAAGATCCATTCCATTGAACACTGGTGTTAATGTTCAAACATCACATCGAGATGGCTAAATTCAAATCAATGTAGCCTTCAAGCTTGTGGTTATTGTCATGTTGAGTTGCGGCAATAAAGATATTTCCCTTCCACTAGCTACCATAGAGGTTCTTTCATTGAACCAAATGGTCACGACAATAGTGCTCTTTGTGAGTCTCACATCTATGTATGTGACTCTACCGCACCTCCTTTCTCAACATGAGTTTCACAAAAGTGTTATCTTGTGCATCTACATCTCAGGAATTCTGTTCCTGATTGTGTTCATCCTCTTTATTCGCTTTTCGACCTTCGTCTGCTAGTTATCAAAAAAGTTGTAAATGTGCATTGGTGTTCTCCAGTGTATATTACTCTTGTGGTTCATAAAGACATTCTACTTCGGTATGTCAGGAGAAACAAACTCCAGTACCTTGTCCATTTCTAGGACCCAGTCAAAGTATTGTAATCCGCAGAATGTGAGGTTTATGTACCATCTGCTATGTTCTACCTTAGATTATCACCCTCTTCTATATCATGAGGTCGTGCTTTGTATCATGGTCTTATTGATGAAGTGATGCTCTTACATATCTTTACTCGCCTTTCCTCCGAGCTGTCCATGCTTGGGAATGTTGGGGTGTTTGTATTGATGTGGCCATCCGAGATTCTTAGCAATTCTCATTGCTTTGAAATCTAAGGACGTTTGTGTCATTCTTAGCATAATTGGTTCGCCAATTATTAAGCAAAGTTTGACTATGTTGCCAAGTCTGTTTGTTTAGGCGCTCCTTCTTCGATCAAAGAGTTAGGTTAACCCCAAATCTCTCAAGACCATATCGTTTGCTTTGGAAAGAAAGATCCCCTCTCGAATTCAGTGATATACCGGTGGCTCGTGATATTCTAGATGTCTTTTCAGAAGTATCGCCATGTTTCCACATGACCGTGTTATCGAGTTCATGAGTAGTCGTTGGTTCTCTGAATCACTCCTTCTCCAAGAAACCGTACTGGATATCCTGGACTAGTTGGTTGAGCTTAAACAACAACTTGGAGAGTTGAAAGACAAAAGCTCTATCCAACTTTGTTCCTTCA
The DNA here is from genome assembly GCF_022539505.1 of Lolium rigidum. Lineage (NCBI taxonomy): Eukaryota > Viridiplantae > Streptophyta > Magnoliopsida > Poales > Poaceae > Lolium > Lolium rigidum. The sequence goes on from NC_061514.1 coordinate 306,022,148, forward strand.
TAAAGGGATGTCTAGTGTTGTTTGTGTTGAAGTCAGAAAGTATGTCCTTTGTGGATATGCTATCTTCCCCATATTTGAGTTGAGCTTGGGCTATCGTCAAATCAAACTCAGTTCCAAGGACTATTTTGATGATGTTTATACTCATGGTGTCTCGTCTGAGTATACCTTCATGTCCTTTGGTCTGACCAATATTTCTGCCGAGTCCATATAGAATATGGGTCCCTCATTGGAGTATCTTGATAATTTTGTTATTGAGCCCATCGATGACATTCTTATTTCCTCCATGTTTAAAGAGATTCATATTGAACAATTGGCACTAATGTTGGAAACTTCTAAGAACCATCTTTGTGTTATCATGAAGTATGTGTTCTGGATGTCAGTCGTGACCTTCTCTAGTTCACGTGCATTTGCTGAAAGATGTCACCGTGGATCCGAGTCGAGTTCCCTTTGTTTTCCTCGGGAATCATCGCAAGTCGGTCAGGCATGTGCGAAGTATTCTTGAGATGGAAGGTTGTTACCTCCATTCCTTGAAAAGTTTCTCTATGCACACCAAGCCACTGACTGGTTTGTTCAAAGAGAAGAAGCTTAATAACTTCATAATCTTCTTTGATGTCCCCACAATGACTCAAAGGTGTTACATTGCAAGTTCATATGCGCGCAATTGCCTTTGGCAGTCGCAACCATATGGATTACGCAATCTGGCTCAATCTTTTGGAGCTTGACATTATAGTCTATATCTTGAGAATCTAGCAACTTTACCTTGGTGGTAGTTGTTGTAATTTCTATTCGTACATTCTGAGTCTGAAATATCTTTACACCTAACCTAAGCTGAATCTCAAGCGGCAATGATGGTTAGTGTTTCTCAAGGATTTTTGACATAGGTCTCTTTGTAAATCCGACAAGATTGATGTCGTGGTTAACACAATTATTCGGAAGGCCTAATGCCATAATCTCTTGAATCATCAAGAATAACCACTCTCCATAAGGATCTTGTGTGACTTATTCTAGGAGTTGCCCTTATGATGCTTTTGAAATCCTGAAGTCTTGACCTCCGCTTGATGACCTATTGAAGGCTATTCAATAGCCTAATATTGGTGTCTAGAACATCAAGGAGAACATCATAAGCAGGGTTGCTAAATGTCTCTCGGTCAATCCCTCGAAATCATTTCTCCGGTGACAACAACTTCGTTCGGGAAATTTCACTCCCCGGTGATCCTTACTACGTCTTTCGCGATGCTTTTCACCTTACTTTGGCTTATACCTGAAGTTCCAATCAATTCACACGTTGTGTGAATTCGTTAGTTACTTAGGCCCCAGCCTTTTGAGTAGACAACAATCATTTCATGTATCCTTACCAAAAGAGTGACCATGATTCTTAAATTCAATGTAGCTCTGGTTGGTAATCTTCTATGCTTCTACGAGTCACCCTCTCTAAAGAGTGCCTCGTCATGGTATCAAAGGCAGTTTAAATCCTCGCTACCTTGTCCCTTTGTAATCTTGTCAAGCGTGGAGCAATTGTCTACCAAAAATTTGAAATTTTTTTTGTCTCTTCGTTACCTTGACGTGTTTCATGTTTCCTAGCTCAAGAGTTGTTTCCGAACACTCCTTCCGTGAGTTAACCATGAGATACTCGATCTTCTAGAGATCCTTCGTTCTAGAGTTATTCCCTCTTTCCTTTAGGTGTAGTTGAGCAACAACCTCGAAGGAAGAAATATGAAGCGCTTCATTCATGGTGTTCTGGATCAATTTCATTCATGACGTCGTGGATCAACCTCTTCAAGAAGGAACACTGTCATGGTGTCGACCAGATCGTTGAAGACCGGTGTAGTCCTTGTTACCTTCTCTTTTCCTACCTTAGGAATCTCGGGGACGAGATTCTTGTAAGGGGGATAGAGTTGTAACATCCCTGTTTTGCTAAACCCTGATTAGGTTTGTTTGTGCATCATGAGCATCATCTAATATGCATTAGGAAAAATTTGCATTTTAAAAGTGAAGTGGAAACCCTAAACTCCAAAGTTCTACCTCTATTTGAAATGTGTTCAAATGTTTGAAACCTCAAACCGAAAATAGTTGGTCTCTTAAATACAAATAGAAAGGCCACTGAATATTTTACATAAAGTTTGGAGTTATTTTGGTTTTGCAGAAGAGTTGAAATAGCAAAATACTATACGGAGTAGTTTTAAAGCCTGTTCTAAAGTTTTCAGGAAAACCCTCAAATGCCAGGGGCTTTTTACAAAGTTGTCTTTGTCTTCTTCCTCACGATGGAACCAGTTGCGTGGAGGCTTGCTGTGCCCCGCACGGCCACCTCATGCTCGGCGCTGTCGGACGAGGAGACCAACCAAGCCCCGCATGCCTCTCCCTCTCCATTATCCTCTCCCTGGCGCGCCCTCTCTTGTCCCTCCCTCTCTCTCTCCTCACCCCGAACCAAACCCTACCCTCACAGACGCCGTCGGCCGCCGCCTTGCGCCGCCGCTACGGCCATCCCCCGGACACGCCGCCGGCACCATTAGAAGCGCCTCGTCGCCCTCTCCAACCCTGCAAAAGGAATCGGCCCGGGGCGTCATGAATCGCCGCCGCCATCGCCATTTCCGACCATTGCCGGCGACCACCTCGTCGTCGATTGCTCCGCCGCCCGGCCTCCATTCGCCTCGCTATCACCTCCCCTGCGTTGCTGGTGAGTTGGCCGTTCTCCGGCGCCTCTCGGCCCTCTCCCTTTCCTCCTGTACCGCCCCCACACCATGTGTCTCCCCGCGCCGCCGCCGGACATGGACACCGGCGTGTCTCCGGTGACCATTGGCGGGCGGTGATACGTCTCCGACGTATCGATAATTTCTTGTGTTCCATGCCACATTATTGATGATATCTACATGTTTTATGCACACTTTATGTCATATTCGTGCATTTTCTGGAACTAACCTATTAACAAGATGCCGAAGTGCCGATTCTTTGTTTTACGCTGTTTTTGGTTTCGAAATCCTAGTAAAGAAATATTCTCGGAATTGGACGAAATCAACGCCCAGGGTCCTATTTTGCCACGAAGCTTCCAGAAGACCGAAGAGGAGACGAAGTGGGGCCACGAGGTGGCCACACCCTAGGGCGGCGCGGCCCAAGCCTTGGCCGCGCCGACCTGTAGTGTGGGGCCCTCGTGTGGCCCCCTGACCTGCCCTTCCGCCTACTTAAAGCCTCCGTCGCGAAACCCCCAGTACCGAGAGCCACGATACGGAAAACCATCCAGAGACGCCGCCGCCAATCCCATCTCGGGGGATTCAGGAGATCGCCTCCGGAACCCTGCCAGAGAGGGGAATCATCTCTCGGAGGACTCTTCACCGTCATGGTCGCCTCCGGAGTGATGAGTGAGTAGTCTACCCCTGGACTATGGGTCCATAGCAGTAGTTAGATGGTTGTCTTCTCCCCATTGTGCTTAATTGTCGGGTCTTGTGAGCTGCCGAACATGATCAAGATCATCTATCTCGTAATTCTATATGTTGTGTTTGTTGGGATCCGATGAATAGAGAATACTTGTTATGTTGATTATCAATTTATGTCTATGTGTTGTTTATGATCTTGCATGCTCTGTTACTAGTAGATGCTACGGCCAAGTAGATGCTTGTAACTCCAAGAGGGAGTATTTATGCTCGATAGTGGGTTCATGTCTCCGTGAATGCGGGAAGTGACAGAAATCTCTAAGATTATGGATGTGCTTGTTGCCACTAGGGATAAAACATTGGTGCTATGTTCGAGGATGTAGTTACTGATTACATTACGCGCAATACTTAATGCAATTGTCACGTTGTTAGCAACTTAATATCGGAGGGGTTCGGATGATAACACTGAAGGTGGACTTTTTAGGCATAGATGCATGCTTGGATAGCGGTCTATGTACTTTGTCGTAATGCCCAATTAAATCTCACTATACTCATCATAATATGTATGTGCATGGTCATGCCCTCTTTATTTGTCAATTTCCCAAGCTGTAATTTGTTCACCCAACATGCTATTTATCTTATGGGAGAGACACCTCCGAGTGAGCTGTGGACCCCGGTCCTATTCTTTACATCGCATACAACCTACTTGCAATACTTGTTTTTTGCAAACAATCATCTTCCACACAATACGGTTAATCCTTTGTTACGGCAAGCCGGTGAGATTGACAACCTCACTTTGTTTCGTTGGGGCAAAGTACTTTGGTTGTGTTGTGCGGGTTCCACGTTGGCGCCGGAATCCCTGGTGTTGCGCCGCACTACATCCCGCCGCCATCAACCTTCAACGTGCTTCTTGACTCCCTACTTGGTTCGATTAAACCTTGGTTTCTTGCGAGGGAAACTTGCCGATGCGCGCATCACACCTTCCTCTTGGGGTTCCCAACGGACGTGTCAACTACACGCATCAAGCAAATTTCTGACGCCGTTGCCGGGGAGATCAAGACACGCTGCAAGGGGAGTCTCCACTTCCCAATCTCTTTACTTTGTTTTTGTCTTGCTTTATTTTATTTACTACTTTGTTTGCTGCACTAAATCAAAATACAAAAAAAATTAGTTGCTAGCTTTACTTTATTTACTGTCTTGCACTCTATATCAAAAACACACAAAAATTAGTTACTTGCATTTACTTTACTTGATTCATCATGTTTCCTTTTAATTTTACCACGAAAGACATACCGGTAGGACGTGGGTCTATAATTGGGAGAAATAATATAGAAGAATTTTTCAATCATGTCAGTACCGTTGAAGATTTTGAAGATAGACACTTGGTAGAACTTGCTCCTACTTATGAAATTGCCGCTGCAGCTTTAGTTCGTATGATGGAAACTAAATTTGTTAATCTCAATCCTATAATCCAACACATGTTTCTTACACTCGGTGATATGGAAGAAGGGGAAACGAAAGACTTTGTTTTAGAAACCCTTCTTAGAGAATTTGGTGGTATAGCAAGAGAGGCTAGAAAGGTCTTTGCTAAATATAATATGCTTGGTTCTTATACCAATTTTGTTAGTCTCCTTGAAAAGATGGATATGGATAGAATAAAGTACACTAATAATATTAATGATGGTGGGGAGATCAAAGCACCAATACCATGTAAGCTCCTAGCGATGAATGATGCACTAGAAAATAATTATGCTTGGCTTGTTCCTGAAAATTTGTTTGATGAGAGTAGCAAGCCCAAGACTAATGAAAAGGGGGACGCTAAAACTTATGTATCTAATATACTATGCCTGGTTGAGAAAACTCCGCATCCCGCTGTAGATGCACCGTCTCTTGATAATACTTGATACACACTTTCTGCGCCTAGCCGAAAGGCGTTAAAGAAAAACGCTTATGGGAGACAACCCATGTGTTTTTACTACAGTACTTTATTTTTATTTTGTGTCTTGGAAGTTGTTTACTACTGTAGCAACCTCTCCTTATCTTAGTTTTGTGTTTTGTTGTGCCAAGTAAAGTCGTTGATAGTAAAGTTCATACTAGATTTGGATTACTGCGCAGAAACAGATTTCTTTCCTGTCACGAATCTGGGCTGTTTTCTCTGTAGGTAACTCAGAAAATTATGCCAATTTACGTGAGTGATCCTCAGATATGTACGCAACTTTCATTCAATTTGAGAATTTTCATTTGAGCAATTCTGGTGCCTCGATAAAATTCGTCAATACGAACTGTTCTATTTTTGACAGATTCTGCCTTTTATTTCGCATTGCCAGTTTTGTTATGTTCGATGGATATTTCGATTCCATTGACTTTCAGTAGCTTTGTGCAATGTCCAGAAGTGTTAAGAATGATTGTGTCACCTCTGAACATGTTAATTTTTATTGTCCACTAACCCTCTAATGAGTTGTTTCGAGTTTGGTGTGGAGGAAGTTTTCAAGGATCAAGAGAGGAGTATGATGCAATATGATCAAGGAGAGTGAAAGCTCTAAGCTTGGGGATGCCCCGGTGGTTCACCCCTGCATATTCTAAGAAGACTCAAGCGTCTAAGCTTGGGGATGCCCAAGGCATCCCCTTCTTCATCGACAACATTATCAGGTTCCTCCCCTGAAACTATATTTTTATTCCATCACATCTTATGTGCTTTTCTTGGAGCGTCGGTTTGTTTTTGTTTTTGTTTGAATAAATGGATCCTAGCATTCATTGTATGGGAGAGAGACACGCTCCGCTGTAGCATATGGACAAGTATGTCCTTAGGCTTTACTCATAGTATTCATGGCGAAGTTTCTTCTTCGTTAAATTGTTATATGGTTGGAATTGGAAAATGATACATGTAGTAATTGCTATAATGTCTTGGATAATGTGATACTTGGCAATTGTTGTGCTCATGTTTAAGCTCTTGCATCATATGCTTTGCACCCATTAATGAAGAAATACATAGAGCATGCTAAAATTTGGTTTGCATATTTGGTCTCTCTAAAGTCTAGATAATTTCTAGTATTGAGTTTGAACAACAAGGAAGACGGTGTAGAGTCTTATAATGTTTACAATATGTCTTTTATGTGAGTTTTGCTGCGCCGTTCATCCTTGTGTTTGTTTCAAATAGCCTTGCTAGCCTAAACCTTGTATCGAGAGGGAATACTTCTCATGCATCCAAAATACTTGAGCCAACCACTATGCCATTTGTGTCCACCATACCTACCTACTACATGGTATTTCTCCGCCATTCCAAAGTAAATTGCTTGAGTGCTACCTTTAAATTTCCATTCTCCACCTTTACAATATATAGCTCATGGGACAAATAGCTTAAAAACTATTGTGGTATTGAATATGTACTTATGCACTTTATCTCTTATTAAGTTGCTTGTTGTGCGATAACCATGTTCACTGGGGACGCCATCAACTATTCTTTGTTGAATATCATGTGAGTTGCTATGCATGTCCGTCTTGTCTGAAGTAAGAGAGATCTACCACCTTAATGGTTGGAGCATACATATTGTTAGAGAAGAACATTGGGCCGCTAACTAAAACCATGATTCATGGTGGAAGTTTCAGTTTTGGACATATATCCTCAATCTCATATGAGAATAATAATTGTTGCCACATGCTTATGCATTAAAGAGGAGTCCATTATCTGTTGTCCATGTTGTCCCGGTATGGATGTCTAAGTTGAGAATAATCAAAAGCGAGAAATCCAAAATGCGAGCTTTCTCCTTAGACCTTTGTACGGGCGGCATGGAGGTACCCCATTGTGACACTTGGTTAAAACATGTGTATTGCGATGATCCGGTAGTCCAAGCTAATTAGGACAAGGTGCGGGCACTATTAGTATACTATGCATGAGGCTTGCAACTTGTAAGATATAATTTACATAACTCATATGCTTTATTACTACCGTTGACAAAATTGTTTTATGTTTTCAAAATCAAAGCTCTAGCACAAATATAGCAATCAATGCTTTTCCTCTATGGAGGACCATTCTTTTACTTTCATCGTTGAGTCAGTTCACCTATTTCTCTCCACCTCAAGAAGCAAACACTTGTGTGAACTGTGCATTGATTCCTACATACTTGCATATTGCACTTATTATATTACTCTATGTTGACGATTATCCATGAGATATACATGTTATAAGTTGAAAGCAACCGCTGAAACTTAATCTTCCTTTGTGTTGCTTCAATACCTTTACTTTGAATTATTGCTTTATGAGTTAACTCTTATGCAAGACTTATTGATGCTTGTCTTGAAGTACTATTCATGAAAAGTCTTTGCTTTATGATTCACTTGTTTACTCATGTCATTACCATTGTTTTGATCGCTGCATTCATTACATATGTTTACAAATAGTATGATCAAGGTTATGATGGCATGTCACTCCAGAAATTATCTTTGTTATCGTTTTACCTGCTCGGGACGAGCAGAAACTAAGCTTGGGGATGCTGATACGTCTCCGACGTATCGATAATTTCTTGTGTTCCATGCCACATTATTGATGATATCTACATGTTTTATGCACACTTTATGTCATATTCGTGCATTTTCTCGGAACTAACCTATTAACAAGATGCCGAAGTGCCGATTCTTTGTTCTAGCTGTTTTTGGTTTCAGAAATCCTAGTAAAGAAATATTCTCGAAATTGGACGAAATCAACGCCCAGGGTCCTATTTTGCCACGAAGCTTCCAGAAGACCGAAGAGGAGACGAAGTGGGACCACGAGGTGGCCACACCCTAGGGCGGCGCGGCCCAAGCCTTGGCCGCGCTGACCTGTAGTGTGGGGCCCTCGTGTAGCCCCCTGACCTGCCCTTCCGCCTACTTAAAGCCTCCGTCGCGAAACCCCCAGTACCGAGAGCCACGATACGGAAAACCTTCCAGAGACGCCGCCGCCGCCAATCCCATCTCGGGGGATTCAGGAGATCGCCTCCGGAACCCCGCCGGAGAGGGGAATCATCTCCCGGAGGACTCTTCACCGCCATGGTCGCCTCCGGAGTGATGAGTGAGTAGTCTACCCCTGGACTATGGGTCCATAGCAGTAGCTAGATGGTTGTCTTCTCCCCATTGTGCTTAATTGTCGGGTCTTGTGAGCTGCCGAACATGATCAAGATCATCTATCTCGTAATTCTATATGTTGTGTTTGTTGGGATCCGATGAATAGAGAATACTTGTTATGTTGATTATCAATTTATGTCTATGTGTTGTTTATGATCTTGCATGCTCTCCGTTACTAGTAGATGCTCTGGCCAAGTAGATGCTTGTAACTCCAAGAGGGAGTATTTATGCTCGATAGTGGGTTCATGTCTCCGTGAATGCAGGGAAGTGACAGAAATCTCTAAGATTATGGATGTGCTGTTGCCACTAGGGATAAAACATTGGTGCTATGTTCGAGGATGTAGTTACTGATTACATTACGCGCAATACTTAATGCAATTGTCTCGTTGTTAGCAACTTAATATCTGGAGGGGGTTCGGATGATAACCTGAAGGTGGACTTTTTAGGCATAGATGCATGTTGGATAGCGGTCTATGTACTTTGTCGTAATGCCCAATTAAATCTCACTATACTCATCATAATATGTATGTGCATGGTCATGCCCTCTTTATTTGTCAATTGCCCAACTGTAATTTGTTCACCCAACATGCTGTTTATCTTATGGGAGAGACACCTCTAGTGAACTGTGGACCCCGGTCCTATTCTTTACATCGCATACAACCTACTGCAATACTGTTTTACTGTTTTTTTTGCAAACAATCATCTTCCACACAATACGGTTAATCCTTTGTTACAGCAAGCCGGTGAGATTGATAACCTCACTGTTTCGTTGGGGCAAAGTACTTTGGTTGTGTTGTGCAGGTTCCACGTTGGCGCCGGAATCCCTGGTGTTGCGCCGCACTACATCCCGCCGCCATCAACCTTCAACGTGCTTCTTGACTCCTACTGGTTCGATTAAACCTTGGTTTCTTACTGAGGGAAACTTGCCGCTGTGCGCATCACACCTTCCTCTTGGGGTTCCCAACGGACGTGTCAACTACACGCATCAGGCGGCGCCACCACCAACTCGCTCAGTAAGTTTATATGGCCACCACCAACTACACGTATCTGGCCACTCTAAAAGTTTGCAAATTAATCTCTACATGCAACACTGCCTCCTGTCCATACACTAGCTCAAATGGTGTTACTTGAGTTGCCCCATGCTTAGATATCCGATGAGCCCATAAAGCCTGTGAAAGCACTTCATGCCATTTTTTCGGATGCTCTTCGATTTTCTTCTTTATAAGCTTAATCAAAATTTTATTGCTAGATTCAGCATATCCATTAGCTTGAGCATAATAAGGCGATGAATTTAACAACTTAATTCTAAATGATTCGGCAAATTCACGAAACTGATGAGACATAAAAGAAGAACCTTGATCAGTACTTAAAGTTTGGGGAATACCGAATCTGTGAATAATATGCTCGACACAAAACTAATCACCTCTTTATCAGTCATATTTCTCAAAGGAACAGCTTCGATCCATTTAGTAAAATAATCCGTAGCTACTAGGATGAAGCGATGCCTTTTAGAAGAAGCGGGATGTATTTGACCAATAAAATATAAGCCCCACCTTATAAATGGCCACGGCTTAATGATAGGATTTAACATAGTCGCAGGTGCTAACTCGTATATTCCCAAATTTTAGACATTCTTCACACCCCTTGTAATATCGGAAACAATCTTCTAACAAAGTCGGCCAATAAAAACCTGCTCTCTTTAATAACCACAGCATCTTATGAGCCGACTGATGTGTCCCGCATATTCCTTCATGCACTTCACCCATAGCTATTTTAGATTGATCAGAATCTAAGCACTTTAAAAAATAACCCATCTATTGTTCGGCGATATAATTCCTCATTTAACAAAGTATATTTCAAAGCTTGTCGCCGAATTTTCCTATCCCTTGTCGACTTGGATCTTTTAAATAATTGATTAATGGAACTCTCCAATCCTCAAATTGTAAATTATTTTCTAATTCAGTCATCCGTGGCACTCGCAGCGAATTCTCATTGGCCTGTATTATTCCTTCATGTACCGAACTACAAACAATTGTACCATATACTGATTCAATAGCTAATAGACCAGTCTTACTTGCAGCAACATCTAACGTTGGTGCCTCTAGTACGAGAAATCTCCCTCTGGTAACAATATAACCAGATGCTTGCTGTGCTAAATAATTGGCTCTAGAATTTTCTTCTCTAGGTATATGATGGATAGTAAATGTATCTAGAGACTTAATTATGGCTAAACATCGGTCTAGGTAACTATTTAGTAATCCATCAAAGCACTAAAGTGCGCCTGTTATTTGTTGTACTACTAGAAGCGAATCTCCATAAGCATCTATGTCCCTCACACCCATGTCCACTAAACTTTGCAAGCCAAACAACAAAGCCTCATATTCAGTTCGATTATGTAACATCCCTATTTTGCTAAACCCTAATTAGATTTGTTTGTGCATCATGAGCATCATCTAATATGCATTAGGAAAAATTTGCATTTTAAAAGTGAAGTGGAAACCCTAAACTCCAAAGTTCTACCTCTATTTGAAATGTGTTCAAATGTTTGAAACCTCAAACCGAAAATAGTTGGTCTCTTAAATACAAATAGAAAGGCCACTGAATATTTTACATAAAGTTTGGAGTTATTTTGGTTTTGCAGAAGAGTTGAAATAGCAAAATACTATACGGAGTAGTTTTAAAGCATGTTCTAAAGTTTTCAGGAAAACCCTCAAATGCCGGGGGCTTTTTACAAAGTTGTCTTTGTCTTCTTCCTCACGATGGAACCAGTTGCGTGGAGGCTTGCTGTGCCCCGCACGGCCACCTCCTGCTCGGCGCTGTCGAACGAGGAGACCAACCGAGCCCCGCACGCCTCTCCCTCTCCATTATCCTCTCCCTGGCGCGCCCTCTCTTGTCCCTCCCTCTCTCTTTCCTCACCCCGAACCAAACCCTACCCTCACAGACGCCGTCGGCCGCCGCCTTGCGCCGCCGCTACGGCCATCCCCCGGACACGCCGCCGGCACCATTAGAAGCGCCTCGTCGCCCTCTCCAACCCTGCAAAAGGAATCGGCCCGGGGCGTCATGAATCGCCGCCGCCATCGCCATTTCCGACCATTGCCGGCGACCACCTCGTCGTCGATTGCTCCGCCGCTCGGCCTCCATTCGCCTCGCCGTCACCTCCCCTGCGTTGCTGGTGAGTTGGCCGTTCTCCGGCGCCTCTCGGCCCTCTCCCTTTCCTCCTGTACCGCCCCCGCACCATGCGTCTCCCCGCGCCGCCGCCGGACATGGACACCGGCGTGTCTCCGGTGACCATTGGCGGGCGGCGCCACCACCAACTCGCTCGCCTCGCTCCCCTCTGTCGAACGCGCCCGCCCACTAGCTCCCCCACGCGCTAAATCGACGAGGCCGTGGTCGACATGTGGGTCCAGGCCATGATGGCGTCATGCTGATGTCATTATGACGTCAGCCTCCCTTTTCCTTTTTCTGTAATTCATTTCCAAAATTGTATAAAATTCGTAAATTCAATATCTTTTCCATTTTAAATCATAAAAATATGTATAATATGTCAAAATGTTCAGAAAAATGAAACCTATCTACTTATGCTATCATCATGCATAGTTAAGCAACTTCAATTAACAATTTTGTTAGAATAACGAAATACCACTTTATGGAAGTCATCGAAATGCAATGTTTTATGCATTCAAAATTCCATTTAATTTGACAATGATGCAATAGGGTTAGTTTCAATAACTTTCACATGCCATATCATCATCCTTGTATGCGTATTGCATCGATGCCATGTATTGAATGTTATTTCTCTATTTCTAGTATTCGCTTCTTCGCGACCGATAAAGCACGAGTCTGAGACGACGAAGATCAACAACAGTGATGATCAATTTCTGTCCTCCGACGAACAAGTCAAGTACAAGATTATCGAAGATCCATATTGGTTTATCAGGGACAAAGGCAAGCCCTAGCCTGGTTCATATATGATTTCGAAATGCTTTTACTCTGGTTCCTACATATTGCATACGATTCAACTGTCTTTTATCGATAGGTAGAGTTACCCTATCTCTTGCATGTTCCACCCTTGTAGCCTCAAATACCCTGATCCACTGCTCCTAGCATAACTAGGTTTAGCATGTGTGCATCGCTAGAGCCTTTATATCTTTATACTTAGCCATGCTTAGTTTGTTACGCTGTAACTCCGGTCTTCGGACTGGAGCCATACAATGAAATGAATGACAATAGCATAACAGGTTGACGTGGTAAGTATAGAGATATTGTTAAACCTGATTAAAGGCTCAGACGAGAGGCCACATTGGGATGTGGTGGGTTGTTTCGTTTCTGCCGACCCTAGGAACCGAGTTCCCGCCTCTTGAACCAAGACTGAGCGTACAACTGATACGTCCAATTTGCATCACTATTTTATATCATAATTTGCTGTTATTCATTGATATATTCAATGTTGAGAAAATCGCTTATCGGGTTCAACTCGGTCGGCTGACGATTAGCGATTAATAGGCAAATCGGACGATTAATCGGGCGATAAATGAGTTAATTGGACGATAAATGAATTTATCGGCTAATCGATGACCACTGAATAGGGATTAATCGGGCGATTAATCGTTGAATCGGACGATTTTTTGAACAGTGGATATATTTCATATTTGGACATAATACTTATGTTATTTCATCTATTTCGCATGTTTCATGATTATTGGAGGATCGAGCACCGGAGCCAGGATTCTGCTGGAAAAAGCACCGTCAGAATGCAATATTTCGGAAGATCAACAGTTGATGGAAATTATACCATAAATCCTATTTTTCCAGATGACGAAGGTAGCCAGAAGGGGGAGCCGAGGGGACCCGAGGTGGGCCCACCCCATAGGCCGGCGCGGCCCAAGGGCTGGCCGCGCCGCCCTGTGAGGAGGGGGGCCCACAGCCCCTCTCGCCTCCTTTTCTTCGCGAACTCCTTCGTCCCGAAAACCTAAGCTTCAGAGGGTACCTCACGAAGAGTTACAGCCGCCTCTGCGGGGTGGAGAACACCAGAGAGAAAAGAGCTCTCCGGCGGGCTGAGATCCGCCGGGGAAATTCCCTCCGGGATTGGGAAATCGACGCCATCATCACCGTCATCGAGCTGGACATCATCTCCATCACCATCATCATCATCTTCACCATCATCACCGCCGTCTCCACCGCTGGACATCGTCACCGCCGTAGCAATTTGGGTTTGATCTTGATTGTTTGATAGGGGAAACTCTCCCGGTATTGATTTCTACTTGTTATTGATGCTATTGAGTGAAACCGTTGAACCAAGGTTTATGTTCAGATTGTTATTCATCATCATATCACCTCTGATCATGTTCCATATGATGTCTCGTGAGTAGTTCGTTTAGTTCTTGAGGACATGGGTGAAGTCTAAATGTTAGTAGTGAAGTATGGTTGAGTAATATTCAATGTTATGATATTTAAGTTGTGGTGTTATTCTTCTAGTGGTGTCGTGTGAACGTCGACTACACGACACTTCACCTTTATGGGCCTAGGGGAATGCATCTTGTACTCGTTTGCCAATTGCGGGGTTGCCGGAGTGACGAAACCTAAGCCCCGTTGGTATATCGATGCGGGAGGGATAGCGAGGATCTCGGAGTTTAAGGTCGTGGTTAGATTTATCTTAATTACTTTCTTGTAGTTGCGGATGCTTGCAAGGGGTATAATCACAAGTATGTATTAGTCCTAGGAGGGGCGGTACATTAGCACAGGTTCACCCACACAACACTTATCAAAACAATGAAGATTAATTAGCCGTATGTAGCGAAAGCACTAGACTAAAATCCCGTGTGTCCTCGAGAACGTTTGGTCATTATAAGTAAACAAACCGGCTTGTCCTTTGTGCTAAAAGGATTGGGCCACTCGCTGCAATTGTTACTCTCGCACTTTACTTACTCGTACTTTATTCACCTGTTACATCAAAACCCCCTGAATACTTGTCTGTGAGCATTTACAGTGGATCCTTCATCGAAACTGCTTGTCAACACCTTCTGCTCCTCGTTGGGTTCGACACTCTTACTTATCGAAGATACTACGATACACCCCCTATACTTGTGGGTCATCAAGACTATTTTTACGGCGCTCGTTGTCGGGAGTGAAGCGCTATTGGTAAGTGGAATTGGTAAGGGAAACTTCTACTGTTTGTGCTGATTTTATTTCACCTCGCTGCCATAATTCATTATGGAGAGATCTCCTTTTGAATGTTTATTTGGGAAATCTACTACTACTGCAAAGGTAGTGGATGAGGCGCCAGGTAAGGAAGAGATACCATACAAAATACCTATGAAAATTATTGAACGCGTAGTGGGTAACCGTTATACAGGGGATGGAACTGTCCACCCTGGAGATCATTTGCTGTTCTTGCATGAATTATGCGGTTTATTCAAGTGTGCAGGTATTGCTATGGATGAAGTAAGGAAGAAACTATTCTCTATATCGCTGTCTGGTAAAGCGGCGCATTGGTATAAATTACTGGATAATGGGGATTCTCTTGAATGGAATGATATTGTGCCCCGGTTTTATTCTAAGTTCTATCCTCCAAGTGAAATTCACAAGGATCGGAATCGCATATATAATTTTTGGCCTCATGATGGAGAGAGTATTGCTCAAGCTTGGGGGAGATTGAAGTCTTTAATGCTCAAATGCCCCATTCATGAGCTTCCTGGTAATGTTATTATTGATAATTTCTATGCAAGACTTTCTTTTGAAGACAAGACCTTGCTGGATACTTCTTGTTCTGGATCATTCACGCGCAATAAGGAAGAGTTTAAAAGGGACCTTCTTAATCGGATCCAGGAAAATACTGAAGGATGGGAGAACGACAAAGATAGAGAATCAGGTATAAATTATGATTATAAATGCATTGAAGCTTTTATGGATACTGATAAATTTCGTAATATGAGTGCTACTTATGGTCTTGATTCTCAAGTTGCTGCAAATCTTTATAAAGCTTTTGCCTCTCATTATGAATTGCCTAAGAAGAATTTTGATAAGTATCATGAACCGTATAAAGATAAAATTGATTCATCTATTAATAAATGCGTTGTAGTTGAAACTGTTGATCATGTTATTCCTGAAGCTTATATTGAAAAAACTCCTTTCCCTGCTAAAATGAAGGAGTACTCCATTATAAATAGTGCGGTTCATAAAAGTGAAAAAAAACCTATAGAACCTAAAGAACAAATAAAAGTTGAACCTGCTGTTGCAATTGTTAAAGATCTTGTGACTGAAAATGTGGAGGACGGTCATATTATTTTCTGTGAAGATGCTTCCAATATTGTTTCACATCCTAATAAACCCAAACAAGCTAGTGTTCCTATGCTATCTGTTAGAATTGGTGATCATTGCTATTATGGTTTATGTGATATTGGTGAAAGTATTAGTGCTATTCCTTATGAGCTTTACACGGAGATTATGCACGAAATTGGTTCTTGTGAACTTGAAGATATTGATGTGGTTATTCAGATGGCTAATAGAGAAACTATTTCTCCAATTGGTATTGTTCGAGATGTGGAAGTTCTATGTGGTAAGACTAAATATCCTGCTGACTTTTTGGTACTTGGTTCTGCTGCTAGTGAATATTGTCCTATCATTTTTGGTAGACCTTTTCTAAATACTTGTGGAGCTATTATAGATTGCAAGAGAGAGAAAATTTTGACTAAATTTGCTGGTGAATCTTATGAGTTTAACTTCTATAAATTTACCAAAACTCCTTATAAAGCTGATTTGCCTAATAATGATTTTAAAATGGAACAGTGTGCATCTATTGTTCTTGTTCCTAATAATCCCTTGCAGCAACATTTGGAGAATAGCGAGAGTGAAGTTTTTAGGAAAGAAAGAGATGAGCTTGATGAAATTTTTCTTTGCCAACCTATTCTTAAGCATGATTTACCGGTGGAAGATCTGGGTACAACACCACCACCAAAGGAAGATCCTGTCTTTGATTTAAAACCATTGCCTGATAATCTTAAATATGCTCATATTGATGATAAGAAAATATATCCTGTTATTATTAGTTCTAAGCTTTCAGAGTTTGAAGAAGAAAGGTTATTGGAAATATTGAAGAAACACCGAGGTGCTATTGGTTACACTCTTGATGACTTGAAGGGGATTTCTCCCTCTATTTGCCAACACGCCATTAATATGGAAGATGATGCGAAGCCTGTTGTTGAACCTCAGCGTCATCTAATTCCCAAGATGAAGTATGTGGTAAGAAATGAGGTATTAAGACTTCTTGAAGCTGGTATTATATATCTTATTGCTGATAGTAGATGGGTTAGTCCTGTGCATTGTGTTCCTAAGAAAGGAGGAATGACTGTTGTGCCTAATGATAATGATGAGCTCATACCTCAAAGAGTAGTTGTAGGGTATAGAATGTGTATTGATTATCGAAAAGTTAATAAAGTTACCAAAAAAGATCATTACCCTTTGCCTTTTATTGATCAAATGTTAGAAAGGTTATCTAAGAATACTCACTTTTGTTTTCTTGATGGGTATTCTGGGTTTTCACAAATTGCTGTTAAAACTAAGGATCAAGAGAAAACCACTTTCACTTGTCCCTATGGAACTTATGCTTATAGACGTATGCCTTTTGGTTTATGTAATGCTCCCGCTACTTTTCAAAGATGCATGTCTGCTATTTTTCATGGCTTTTGCGAGAGTATTGTAGAGGTATTCATGGATGATTTTTCTGTCTATGGGAATTCTTTTGATAATTGCTTGCGGAACCTTGATAAAGTTTTGCAGAGATGTGAAGAAACTAACCTTGTTCTTAATTGGGAGAAATGCCACTTTATGGTTAATGAAGGAATTGTATTGGACATAAAATCTCCGAGAGAGGTATTGAAGTTGATAGAGCTAAAGTTGAAGCAATTGAGAAGATGCCCTATCCTAGGGATGTTAAAGGTATTCGTAGTGTTCTTGGTCATGCTGGGTTTTATAGGAGGTTTATTAAAGATTTCTCCAAGATTTCAAAGCCTCTTACTAATCTTCTTCAAAAAGATGTACCTTTTGTTTTTGATGATGATTGTAAGGAAGCTTTTGAAACTCTAAAGAAAGCCTTAACAACTGCTCCTATAGTTGAACCCCCTTATTGGAATTTACCATTTGAAATTATGTGTGATGCTAGTGATTTTGCTGTAGGCGCTGTTCTTGGACAGCGGGTAAACAAAAAATTGAATGTTATTCATTATGCTAGTAAAACTCTTGATCTTGCTCAAAGAAATTATGCTACTACTGAAAAGGAATTGTTAGTTGTAGTCTTTGCTTGTGATAAGTTTAGATCTTATATTGTTGATTCAAAAGTTACTATACATACTTGATCATGCTGCAATTAGATACCTTATGCAAAAGAAGGATGCTAAGCTAAGGCTTATTAGATGGGTACTTCTGTTGCAAGAATTTGATTTACATATTGTAGATAGGAAAGGTGCTGATAATCCTGTTGCTGATAATTTGTCTAGATTGGAAAATATTGCTTATGATCCTGTTCTGTTAATGATAGTTTTCCAAATGAACAATTGGCTGTAATAAAGGTGAGCTCACGAGACAGGTCCTTGGTATGCTTGATTATGCTAACTTTATTGTTTCCAAGTACTTGCCTCCAACCTTTTCAGCTCAGCAAAGGAGGAAATTCTTTTATGATTTGAGGCATTATTTCTGGGATGACCCACACTTATATAAAGAAGGAGTGGATGGTATTCTGTGAAGATGTGTTCCCGAATATGAACAACAAGAGATATTGAGTAAATGTCATGGTAGTGCCTATGGAGGACATCACGCCGGAGAAAGAACCGCGCAAAAGGTTCTGCAATCAGGTTTTTATTGGCCAACTCTCTTCAAAGATGCAAGAAAGTTTATCTTATCTTGTGATGAATGTCAAAGGGTTGGTAATATCTCCAGACGCAATGAAATTCCTATGAATTATACTCTTGTTATTGAACCGTTCGATTGTTGGGGATTTGACTTCATGGGACCTTTTCCCTCTTCGAAGGTAACACTCATATACTTGTTGCTCGTTGATTATGTTACTAAATGGGTGGAAGCCATACCTACAAAAAGTGCTGATGGTGAGACCTCTTTAAGAATGCTTTTAGATATTATTTTTCCTAGATTTGGAGTTCCTAGATATATTATGACTGATGGAGGTTCTCATTTTATTCATGGTGGTTTTAGAAAAACTCTTGCTAAATATGGTATTAATCATAGAATTGCTTCCGCTTATCATCCTCAAACCAGTGGGCAAGTAGAACTATCAAATAGAGAAATTAAATCTATCTTGCAAAAGACTGTTAATAAAACTAGAAAGAATTGGGCTAGTAAATTGAAGGATGCACTATGGGCTTATAGAACTGCTTATAAAAATCCCATGGGAATGTCACCTTATAAAATGGTTTATGGAAAAGCTTGTCATTTACCTTTAGAACTAGAGCACAAAGCTTATTGGGCAGTTAGAGAATTAAATAAAGATCCTAAACTTGCCGGTAATAAGAGGTTGTTGCAATTGAGTTCTCTAGATGAATGGAGAAGTGAAGCTTATGAAAATGCTAAAATCTTTAAAGAGAAAGTTAAGAAATGGCATGATAGAAGGATTATCAAAAGAGAATTTAATATTGGGGATAAAGTCCTATTGTATCGGTCTCGTCTCAGATTCTTTGCAGGGAAATTACTCTCGAAATGGGAAGGACCATATGTTGTTGAGGAGGTGTATCGTTCAGGAGCAATTAAAATTAGCTCTCTCCAAGGCAATGCCACGCAAGTGGTGAATGAACAAAGACTCAAGCATTATATCTCAGGTGATTCATATAATGTAGATGTTGGTATTATTCGAGTGGAAACACCGGAGGCCTTCATCAAAGGACAAATTGACAGTTCGCCAGAACTCAACTTTGAATAGGTAACAGTACTGGTAATGAAAAGTTCGCAATTTACTTTCCGAACAATATTTTTGCTGTTTTTGGAAAATATGAAAAATTACGAGATCGAAACGGAGTGGAGGAGACGCACGAGGGCGTGCCCCCATAGGCCGGCGCGGCCTGGCCTTGGCCCGCGCCGACCTATGAGCTGGCCACCTGGTCGCCCCTTTCCGACTCTGGTTCGACCTGGTATTTTCCTTTTGTCGTGAATTTTTTTGCTATTTAATCCCCGGACCCCTGGAGGTCCGTATATCGTTTTCTCGACGTGTTTTGTTTCGAGTTGTTTCTGCCAGGATCTGTTTTCAGTCTAGAAGCACCATGGTCTCCAAGAACAAGGGCAAGGAGCTTTCGGATGAAGATATTCAAGATCCCGAGTGGAAAGAGGAGGACAAGAGCGTCAAGGAAGAGGATGAAGAAGAGGTGGAGGAAGACTCGCGCGCACACCCGCGTGCTACCATCGCAAGTGTCAAGGTGGTGGAAAACCCTTCTAGTGCAAACAAGAGCGCAAGAATTCGCACCGGAGGAGGGGTTCCACGTCATTACCTAGCTCCGAAGACATCTTTCTCAGGCACTCACCATCCCTTCCGCAATCTAATTTTCAATAATCAAATTGAAAGGACTCCCAGGCAGCATTGCCTAGCAATTGGGATACGGATCGTTCTAACATCTGCGGGAAGGATGAAGCTCGAGGGTGAAGAGTGGGAAATAACTCCAAGAGTTGGGACTCGCCGTCGGATATACTTCTCAACCGTGTCGAGCACAATTCGGAGATGATTCGCAACCTCACGTACAAGATTGATGAGCTTCAGGAGCTTGTTGAGAAGCTTGTCAGGAATTCATCACCACCATCACCGAAGGAGTAATTCATCATCGGTATTGGCATCCCGTTGGTTTGTTCCAAGCTTGGGGGAGTGCCGCGGTATCACATTATCACTACCTTTTACTTTTACTTGTCAAGTAGTGTCATATCATGAGTAGGGAAGTTATCATATAAGATGGGTTGCGGTTTGGAAGTATCTCTCCTTTAGTTGGTTGTCTATGTATCCCTTGGTGTGAGTTATCGTTATGGAATATTAATGAGAAGTCTTACCATTTACATATTGCACATCTTATTTTAGTTTGCAATCTCTATTATATGATTTATCTTGTCATTAGTATTGGTATCACTTTGGGAGCATTGAGTAAATCTATTTGGTTTTGGCAAACTTAGCATTGGTCAATAGCAACAACACTTTGAGGTTTAAGTAGAGAAGAGAAATACATGTAGTTGTTTCATTGTCTTTCTTTCTCGTTAGCTCTTAGCTTATTATTCTGAAGTAAAAATTGTTTGTGCTTGCAAGGAAGATGCATGATTGTTTCTATCACATGTATATTTGTTTGTTTCCTTCAACTCTTATGCTTGCTAATTAACCTTGCTAGCCAAAGACACATGTCTGAGAGGGAATACTTCTCGTGCATCCAAACCTTAACCCAAATCTATGCCATTTGTGTCCACCATACCTACCTACTACATGGTATTTTCTGCCATTCCAAGTAAATACTTCGTGTGCTACCTTTAAACAATTCAAAATTTACTACCTCTTATTTGTGTCAATGTTTTATAGCTCATGACGAAGTATGTGGTGTTTTATCTTTCAATCTTGTTGGGCAACTTTCACCAATGGACTAGTGGCTTCATCCGCTTATCCAATAATTTTGCAAAAAGAGCTGGCAATGGGATTCCCAGTCCCAAATTAATTAATCTAAATAGACACTCCTTCATGGTATGAGATTGTTGGCAGGCACCCGAGGATTCGGTTAGCCATGGTTTGTGAAAGAAAGGTTGGAAGGAGTGCCATACAAAATAAAAATAAAATGGGAGCCGCTCTTTGAAGGTTTGTCTGGCAAGGGGGTTAGAGTACCCGCTACCAGTCGTTGACAACAACAAACACCTCTCAAAATGTTACTTTCATTCTCTTTATATGGTTTCAAAACTGAAAAAGCTCTAGCA
The DNA here is from genome assembly GCF_022539505.1 of Lolium rigidum. Taxonomy (NCBI): domain Eukaryota; kingdom Viridiplantae; phylum Streptophyta; class Magnoliopsida; order Poales; family Poaceae; genus Lolium; species Lolium rigidum. The sequence goes on from NC_061514.1 coordinate 306,043,543, forward strand.
CATGATTTAATCCCTGCTTCCCTCTGTGAAGGGCCTGTCTTTTACTTTATGTTGAGTCAGTAAACCTATTTCCCTCCATCTCAAGCAAGCATTTGAGTTGTTGTGATCAAACCATTATATTGTGATTTGCTTCATCATGTCTTTTATTTTTCCTTGTTTATGTACAAGTTTTATCTGAATGAATATAGCTTTGCAATTTATCAATGATCATGAGGAGACCATTATGATTGAGTATGCAAGTTGTGCCATATAAACTTTAACATGAGAGCACTGCTCGATAAGATAAGTATAATTGTTAATTGTTATCTGACCAAGAACGAAGTTTGCCATCACCAACTATGATTTCTTATGCATCTTCATTTGTGATTACCTTATACTTGTTTCAAGTTGAGTTATATGAGGAAGTTGTTTACTAGAATGTCTTGCGTAAATGAATATGATGCTTCTTGTCCGTATTTTATTGATCGACTCTTCACTCCATAAACATGTGGTCCTGTTTACCGAGTTCAGTTTCGCTTGGGGACAAGCGAAGTCTAAGCTTGGGGGGAGTTGATACGACCAATTTACATCACTATTTTATATCATAATTTGTTGTTATTCATTGATATATTTCATATTTGGACATAATACTTATGTTATTTCATCTATTTTGCATGTTTCATGATTATTGGAGGATCGAGCACCGGAGCCAGGATTCTGCTGGAAAAAGCACCGTCAGAATGCAATATTTCGGAAGATCAACAGTTGATGGAAATTATACCATAAATCCTATTTTTCCAGATGACGAAGGTAGCCAGAAGGGGGAGCCGAGGGGACCCGAGGTGGGCCCACCCCATAGGCCGGCACGGCCCAAGGGCTGGCCGCGCCGCCCTGTGAGGAGGGGGGCCCACAGCCCCTCTCGCCTCCTTTTCTTCGCGAACTCCTTCGTCCCGAAAACCTAAGCTCCAGAGGGTACCTCACGAAGAGTTACAGCCGCCTGCGCGGGCGGAGAACACCAGAGAGAAAAGAGCTCTCCGGCGGGCTGAGATCCGCGGGGAAATTCCCTCGGGAGGGAAATCGACGCCATCGTCACCGTCATCGAGCTGGACATCATCTCCATCACCATCATCATCATCTTCACCATCATCACCGCCGTATCCACCGCTGGACATCGTCACCGCCGTAGCAATTTGGGTTTGATCTTGATTGTTTGATAGGGGAAACTCTCCCGGTATTGATTTCTACTTGTTATTGATGCTATTGAGTGAAACCGTTGAACCAAGGTTTATGTTCAGATTGTTATTCATCATCATATCACCTCCGATCATGTTCCATATGATGTCTCGTGAGTAGTTCGTTTAGTTCTTGAGGACATGGGTGAAGTCTAAATGTTAGTAGTGAAGTATGGTTGAGTAATATTCAATGTTATGATATTTAAGTTGTGGTGTTATTCTTCTAGTGGTGTCGTGTGAACGTCGACTACACGACACTTCGCCTTTATGGGCCTAGGGGAATGCATCTTGTACTCGTTTGCCAATTGCGGGGTTGCCGGAGTGACAGAAACCTGAGCCCCGTTGGTATATCGATGCGTGGAGGGATAGCGGGATCTCGTAGTTTAAGAGTCTGTGGTTAGATTTATCTTAATTACTTTCTTGTAGTTGCGGATGCTTGCAAGGGGTATAATCACAAGTATGTATTAGTCCTAGGAGGGGCGGTACATTAGCACAGGTTCACCCACACAACACTTATCAAAACAATGAAGATTAATTAGTCGTATGTAGCGAAAGCACTAGACTAAAATCCGTGTGTCCTCGAGAACGTTTGGTCATTATAAGTAAACAAACCGGCTTGTCCTTTGTGCTAAAAAGGATTGGGCCACTCGCTGCAATTGTTACTCTCGCACTTTACTTACTCGTATTTTATTCACCTATTACATCAAAACCCCCTGAATACTTGTCTGTGAGCATTTACAGTGGATCCTTCATCGAAACTGCTTGTCAACACCTTCTGCTCCTCGTTGGGTTCGACACTCTTACTTATCGAAGATACTACGATACACCCCCTATACTTGTGGGTCATCAACAACCACGCGAGGCCCTATTATGGTACCCTCTCGACTCACTAACTTGCCTAGTAGATTCCATGAGTCACATAGTTTGCGCGTTATTTGGACATATGCATCAAAAATGTTTGTGAAAAGGTGCATAGCATACAGGTAGGTAAGCGTGGCCGTGGTGGCTGGGGTTAGAGTCCCTGGGGAAACCCACCTCGCCTCACATCATTAAGGACCGACTTCGGGACTTGACCCGTTACGGCGGAACAATCCTTATCGCGTGACTCATGGTCTCGGCGACAGCAAGGTAAAGGTCGTGGTCGACCACCCTCTGCCAGCTTTCCAAGGAAGAGAGCTAATAGCTTGGCATTAAGAGTCGGTTGGCACGTGTGGGTAAAGTTCCGCACCCTGCAGGGTTAAATCTTTTCGAAAAGCCGTGTCCACGGTTACGGACGACTTGGGAATGGATTCTGTGATCATAGACAACTTGAAACTAATCGTAAAACTTGGCAATCAATGTGTGTTTACGGACACCTTCTCCAGGTGTTGAGGGGGTGATCCGAGGATAGTGGTTCGAGCTGATGAAGTTTGGTGGATACAATATGATGATCAATAGAGATAGAGATGTCGCTCTCTTATCCCCTTTCAAAGGTTCTGAGTAGTCGAGTTTCTTCTCTCTCTTGTCTTACAAAGGAAAACTGGCTTTACGCAAAAGAAGCTCAACAGAAAGCCCGCATACCCGTTTTGCTAAAAGGTTGTACTAAGTCTTGCTGAGTCCCTGTACTCAGCTTTGCATGCTTTTGTTTTAGAGGAAGTCGCTCCAACAGATGGTGGTGTCTAGGTCGACATCGACGAGTAGCTTGGGGTTCCCAGGTGGCAGCACGGAATCTATGGGTCAGGACGTCATCGTTATGATCCTGGCCTCTTAGGTCGTTTTGCTATCTTGTTATGTCTAATAGCATAACTTCGCTTCGTTGATTGATGTATGTCGAGTCAGTGACCTCCGCTTGTAATACTTTGGTTCTTCGCTCAGTTATGAGCTTGTTTTACTTCTTGAGTCGTAGAGTCACTGTTGTGTTACCGATTCTCTCACTGTAGTCTCTCGAGCTCTAGGTTAGACTTATGTCAGAAGAAGATCTGGTATTTGTCTAACCCTGATCCCGGGGGTGCCACAGATTATTAGTGCAAAAATATCTAGACGGACCGATGTTTCATAAATGACATTGTTAGGTGAAATTAAAACATTACCGATGCCTTGTCCTTCTCTACAAACCGATCCATCAAAATAAAGTTTCCAGGGACTAATACTAACACAATTTATATCTTCTTAATCCTTAATCCTGTGGTCAACAATAAAATCAGCGATAACCTGACCTCTCATGGCACGCAGCGATTCATATGCTAAATCATACTCTATTAGTGCATAAGTCCACTTTCCAATCCTAACACTAAGAATCGGTTTTTCTAACATATATTTAATCACATCGGATTGACAAGCTACCACACATGAACTAGAAAGTAGATAAGGCCGAAACTTGGTACACGCATAATATAAAGACAAACATAACTTTTCAATAAACACGTATCGAATCTCGGTGTCAAGCAAACGGCGACTTAGATATGCAATGATGTACTCCTTCCCGCCATCTTCTTGCGCCAACACCGCGCCGATCACTGTATCTTGTGCAACAATATATAATCTGAACGGCGCACCGAACTTGGGCGCTCGCAATACCGGAGGGCTTGACAAATATCTCTTTATATTACTGAAAGCCTCTCGCTGTTCTGCCCCCCAAGTAAATTCAGCTTCATGCTTTAGCCGAAGTAAAGGAACAAACGATTCAATTTTTCCTTACTTTTCTGATTGGCTTCCATGTTAGCATTGATAAATGTCGGCCTTAGAATACTTCCATCGCCAATATCTATTTCTTCAAGTGGATCAGCCGATGAGAATCCCTGTCCAAGCTTCTCCATGTAATCAAAATCTTCAATAGTCTCATGCTTATCGCTCTTTCCGGAACGATACTCTTCGGTGCGTTTTTGCAGCCACTTAATACTATCATATTTACTCATCATTTATATAGATAAATCATTAAGCCGAGCTATGTTAGCCGGCTGTGCATTTATAGGTACAAAACCCTCCTTACCAACATTAATATAGCCATAGTCCGATAAATCTCTACCGGTCAAACAACGCATCTCACTGTGTTGCCAATCAACCGGCACCTCTGTCAAAGCAATACACGCTGAGTTGTCCGCCTCAATCACCTCCACATCATCATTAACCCACTGAATTAAGCACTGGTGTAAAGTGGAGGGGATGCAGCAATTTGCCTGAATCCAATCGCATCCCAAAAGTAAATTATACCGGCCTTTGACATCGACAACAAAAAATGCAGTCGGCAATGTTTTGCTTCCGATAGTGAGCTCCCTAGAAATAACACCCTTAGCCTCTGATAATTCTCCGTAGAACCCGCTAAGTCCCTGATACGCGTACAGCATGCGTCCGTTGGGAACCCCAAGAGGAAGGTGTGATGCGTACAGCGGCAAGTTTTCCCTCAGTATGAAACCAAGGTTTAATCGAACCAGTAGGAGCGAAGAAGCACGTTGAAAGTTGATGGCGGCGAGATGTAGTGCGGCGCAACACCAGGGATTCCAGCGCCAACGTGGAACCTGCACAACACAAACCAAGTACTTTGCCCCAACGAAACAGTGAGGTTGTCAATCTCACCGGCTTGACGTAACAAAGGATTAGATGTATAGTGTGGATGATGATTGTTTGCGATAAAACGATGAGAACGATTGCGATAGATTGTATTTCGGATGTAAAAAATGGACCGGGGTCCACAGTTCACTAGTGGTGTCTCTCCCATAAGATAAATAGCATGTTGGGTGAACAAATTACAGTTGGGCAATTGACAAATAGAGAGGGCATGACCATGCACATACATGATATGATGAGTATTGTGGGATTGAATTGGGCATTACGACAAATGTGACGCCCCAAAACCGGTACCATGAGGATCCCAGCGAATCCGCCGAAATCCGCACGATATCGATTCTAGGAGACGCACCACCAAGCGCCTCGTACACGCCGAAGCATGCACGCGATGCGGGTGGAATCAATCACGAGCGGTAACATTACAACAGGATTACAATAGAGCCCACAAGATACATATATTACAACAACAACTCCAACGAGTCAAGATACAAATAGATACATACAAAGATCCAAATCATACAGAAGATCAGATACGTCCGAGTACGGACAAGATACAAATTTGGACTAAGAGTCCCGAAGATAACCGATAGCGTCCATAACCCCCGCCTGGCCAAGCGGAAGGGTAACCTTGCTAACGTCGCCTTCATCGTACCTGGTCTTCATACCCGCCCGGTTATATCCCGTAGAAGCGGCAATAAGTACGGTTCGTACTTAACAAGACTTCAAGACGTATAAGCATTCGTCAACCGATCGTCCTTTGTACTTGAGGCACGCAGGGGACTTAGAAGACGCAAGAGGAACGTCATATGCAATATGGTGGGGTTAAGCGGCAGCGCGCAAGCACTAAAAACCTATAGAGACACTCTACAACAGTCGTCTATCAGAGAAGGTGAGAGAGCGCATAACTAACAGTTCTATACTCTGCAAACATAACACAGCCGATGCGTTCCCCCCTCGCAAGGAAGTACTTACAAAGGCACTCACACAGTTGACAAGTTTTAACCAGTTATTATTGAAGTTGTGCTAACTTACTAAGCAAGTTATTATGATTGGAACAACAGGTGTAAGTTGTCTATGGTCGAGTCATACGGCTCAAGTCGTCCATAACAGCGGACGCGGCTTATCGATAAGATTTAACCTGCGAGGGTGCCCAAATGTGCCCGCACGCACGCTCAACCCACTTGCGACAGGTGGATATCACGACTCGCACTCTCCTTCACGACAACAATGTCCGGGAAGCCACCTAACCAAGTTGAACCCGTATCGAAGTCCGGCCGTGTCTCCGAAGCGGACCTAGTCGTTTGCATGACGGCGTACTAGGTGGTTTAAACACACACTGGGGCGATAAACCACTTCGCGGCGGCTCCGCGACCTATACGTGCATACCGGAAACAAGGGATACAAGGCACCCGGGGCTTCCCAAAGTAAATAAGTAACAAGGCGGCATGCACGCAACAACAAATGGTAAACATTGCAAACTAGTTGTGGCCACCGGACAAAGTCTGTAGATTCGACGGTGGTCGAGGGAGACCCAGAAACATACCCACGTGTGGTTAGAGCGCTCAGTCTCGGAACAGATAACAAGAACTCGGGGTCCTAGATTTCATGGAAACACAAGTGAGCCGTCATAAAACGAGCAACTGACCCACCGATGCCTCCGCTAGCAACTATTAACAAGTAACCATGATATCCTTAACATATATATCCATAAACCATGTGTCATGATTCCCAATCGATAACCCGATAAGATAGCAATAACGGTAACAACATATAAACAGGCACTAGCATGCACTACGACTAGCATGGCGGACCCGATAACCAAACAATAGCCGTAGGTGGTTGGTGGAGGCAATATAGGTCGCTTGAGGTAACAAGTGGAAGGGACACGTGACAAGAACGCAACTTAAAGCTAGCATGAGGAAGAAGGCAAAATAAAATAGGTGAGCGACTTCGCAGGGCGAAGTATAGGGGAAAATGCTTGCTCGTTAAAGCTTGCCGAGGGACATCCGGAGAACTTGTCGTATCTCACCACACCACTTCGCGATCCTATCCGGGAAGAAGCAAATCTTCGGAACACACAACGCATGCAAGTCTTACTATTACGGATAAAGGAAGATCCAAGCATGATCGGGATGATATGCATGACATGGCAATTATGATGCTATGCAACTTATCCAATTTAATCGGAGTCAGCACCCCGGACAAGCAAATTAGGTTTGGAGTTGCATGTTCTACCGACAAAGTTAAGTGTTAATTAGCATGGCATATCATGGCAGGGGTGAGCTACTTCAATATTAAACGAAGCGGGAAAACCTTATCCGGTAATTCCAAAATACTCCGCATTTAATTATTAGGTGTGATGCAAACTAACGCAACGCTACATGATGCAAGCATGTATATGAATGACATAATATTAATCCTCACATTTTCTGATCAACTTTTATATATAAAACATTTTATTATGAGTTACCGTTTGAGAAATATAGAGTTTGCAAGATTAAAACATTTGCAGCAATTGGAAAGATAGATGAAGGCATGAAGGGTGGATTTAATCCTCCAATGTGTATCTGACCCCGAGTCTGGGGTTGGTTCTGGCTTCAAAAGATACAGAAACATAGACATATTTGTACAGGAATTGTTAACTGAATTTTAATAGAGGTGTTATCTGAACTGAAGACCAACGACGGAAGAGGGGCATTTTGCTGTCCCTGAGATTTGATCTGGTTCTGCTGGGAAGTGGATCATGCAACTTGATACTGGAGCTGACCAAAGATTGTTATTAAACTGAGGGTGTCATACAAATTTGACTAGACAGGATGTGCGATAGCTAGCTAGCAAGCAGGCTAGCAGGTGGATGGTAGACGCTAGCTAGCAGGCTGGTTTCTGATATTGATTAGGAAGGCTCACGAGACATTTTGATGCATCTCTAGGCACAAGATCTGAACAGAAACAGAGAACAAAAAGGTGGATTTATTTGGTGGCTGCAGCGATGGAACATGGTTCTGCTGTGCCGACTAAATCGGAGCAAGGCGTGCATGTTTAACATCCAGGAACGGCAGCGACTTTGGCCTGCTCAGAAGGCCGACTAAACTGACGAAACTGAACTGCAAGGGGACGCGCACGACGGCGGGAAAACCCGGCGACGTCGACCACGATTGGGCGGCGCACGGTGATGGAAACGAGCAGGGGAAGGCTGGGACGGAGATGGTGCTCACCCTGGAAGTTCGACGGTGAAGCGAACGGCTCGGGGGCGCTCAACGACGCGTGGAGAGGACGACGAACTTGACCGCAAGTCCTGTGGCGGATGCGGTGGTCGGGGACAGGGACGATGAAGGAGAGCTCGAGCGGCTTGGGGACGAGAAGCGCTCGATGTGGAAGTCCATGGGGAGCCAGAAACGGGCGGAGGTTTGGCCGGATGGCAGACGGAGCGGGCCGGCGACGAGGACCTGCGGAGGTGAGCGACCGCGAAAGTCGGTAATCCGAAAGGGAGCACGAAGGAGAAGAAGGGGAGGTCCGGGAGAACGAGTAGACTACCAGGATCATGGAGCCGTGCTCAGAAGCGTCGAAGGAGTCGCGGAACCGCCGGAGTCGATGAAGTACGCCGCCAGTAGGAGGGGATGTCGAGGACGAGTTCGTCGCATACGTGTGCTCTCGGATCAATTCCTCGCGCAGAGATGGAGAGGACGATGACGCGGACCGCCGGGTTGCAGCAGCTTGGCGGCGGGTGCTGAGGAACGGCAGCGCGAGGCGGACCTTGTGGCGATGGTTCTCCCTTGTTTCTGAATTTTTTCTGAAACCCTTGTCCGTGTCTGTGTTGGCTTGGAAGAAGGGAAAGAAATACAAAGTGGAAAAGGATGGAGAGGAGGGCGTGATGCGTGTGGCTGTGCTTAAAGCAGATCAAGGGAAGTGGTTGGCATGTAAGAGTTCACGCATCCTGCATGACTCATCCAGGAATACAAGAAAGATGTTGAGATATTGGACTGTAGGAAGTTGAGCTGCTTTAGGCTTCTTGGTGATGTCCTTTCTTCAGATTTGCTTCTCGACCAAAGAAGAAAAAGAGAAAGAGTTTGAAAAAGATTTGAAAGATTTATTTTATTCTAACAATTTTGCAAATATTTATAAATAATTTGTATATGGTTTTCTTTGAAAATAAGAAGAGAGTTGGAGGTTTTATTAAACCATATGAGAGAGAAAATAAAATAATTAGGGTTTATAAAAATAAATTTTATTTTGTTAAAATCATGGATGATATGATGCATATGCCATGATGATGCATAAAATAAAAAGAACAAGCAATTCTAATATGGGGATTTTCCTGGGCCGCTACAATCGACACCACTAACAAGGGATCGCGTCCCGAGATCCCACGTCAACCTAAGGGGAAGTTGGTTAAACTATCGGATCTTCCGGCGACGTGGTCGATCTCCTCGACACCACTAACAAGGGTTGTTGCTCCGTCGTTGAGGATGCGCTTTCGTCGAGACCTCTGAAGATCGGACCTAATAGGTGAGGGGAAAAGATCGTCCAACCCGCGTAGAGACCTAAGACTCAGAGAAGCAGATAAGAGAAGATTCAAAACTCGCAAAGGTAAGATGAGAAAGAATAGAGGTAAGGAGAAAATCAGAGCTAGTTAGAACTATCCAACGAATTTTAGAAAATAGTTTTGACACTAGACACAACGTCCGTTGGCAAGGTTATCCTAAAGGCTGGACTAGTGGGGTATCGTCAACCTGATGCTCTGATACCAACTTGTGACGCCCCAAAACCGGTACCATGAGGATCCCGGCGAATTCCGCCGAAATCCGCACGATATCGATTCTGGGAGACGCACCACCAAGCGCCTCGTACACGCAGAAGCATGCACGCGATGCGGGTGGAATCAATCACGAGCGATAACATTACAACAGGATTACAATAGAGCCCACAAGATACATATATTACAACAACAACTCCAACGAGTCAAGATACAAATAGATACATACAAAGATCCAAATCATACAGAAGATCAGATACGTCCGAGTACGGACAAGATACAAATTTGGACTAAGAGTCCTGAAGATAACCAGTAGCGTCCATAACCCTGCCCAGGCCAAGCCGGAAGGGTAACCTTGCTAACGTCGCCTTCATCGTACCGGTCTTCATACCTGCCCGGTTATATCCCGTAGAAGCAGCAATAAGTACGGTTCGTACTTAACAAGACTTCAAGACGTATAAGCATTCGTCAACCAGTCGTCCTTTGTACTTGAGGCACGCAGGGGACTTAGAAGACGCAAGAGGAACGTCATATGCAATATGGTGGGGTTAAGCGGCAGCGCGCAAGCACTAAAAACCTATAGAGACACTCTACAACAGTCGTCTATCAGAGAAGGTGAGAGAGCGCATAACTAACAGTTCTATACTCGCAAACATAACACGACCCGATGCGTTCCCCTCGCAAGGAAGTACTTACAAAGGCACTCACACAGTTGACAAGTTTTAACCAGTTATTATTGAAGTTGTGCTAACTTACTAAGCAAGTTATTATGATTGGAACAACAGGTGTAAGTTGTCTATGGTCGAGTCATACAGCTCCAAGTCGTCCATAACCGCGGACGCGGCTTATCGATAAGATTTAACCCTGCAGGGGTGCCCAAATGTGCCCACACGCACGCTCAACCCACTTGCGACAGGTGGATATCACGACTCGCACTCTCCTTCACGACAACAATGTCCAGGAAGCCACCTAACCAAGTTGAACCCGTATCGAAGTCCGGCCGTGTCTCCGAAGCGGACCTAGCTGTTTGCGACAGCGTACTAGGTGGTTTAAACACACACTCGGGGCGATAAACCACTTCGCAGCGGCTCCGCGACCTATACGTGCATACCGAAACAAGGGATACAAGGCACCCGTGGGCTTCCCAAAGTAAATAAGTAACAAGTCGGCATGCACGCAACAACAAATGGTAAACATTGCAAACTAGTTGTGGCCACTGGACAAAGCTGTAGATTCCGACAGTGGTCGAGGGAGACCTGTAAACATACCCACGTGTGGTTAGAGCGCTCGATCTCGGAACGGATAACAAGAACTCGGGGTCCTAGATTTCATGGAAACACAAGTGAGCCGTCATAAAACGAGCAACTGACCCACCGATGCCTCCGCTAGCAACTATTAACAAGTAACCATGATATCCTTAACATATATATCCATAAACCATGTGTCATGATTCCCAACTGATAACCCGATAAGATAGCAATAACGGTAACAACATATAAACAGCACTAGCATGCACTACGACTAGCATGGCAGACCCGATAACCAAACAATAGCTGTAGGTGGTTGGTGGAGGCAATATAGGCTGCTTGAGGTAACAAGTGGAAGGGACACGTGACAAGAACGCAACTTAAAGCTAGCATGAGGAAGAAGGCAAAATAAAATAGGTGAGCGACTTCTGCAGGGGCAGAAGTATAGGGGAAAATGCTTGCCTGTTAAAGCTTGCTGAGGGACATCCGGAGAACTTGTCGTATCTCACCACACCACTTCGCGATCCTATCCAGGAAGAAGCAAATGCTGGAACACACAACGCATGCAAGTCTTACTATTACGGATAAAGGAAGATCCAGCATGATCAGGATGATATGCATGACATGGCAATTATGATGCTATGCAACTTATCCAATTTAATCGGAGTCAGCACCCCGGACAAGCAAATTAGGTTTGGAGTTGCATGTTCTACCGACAAAGTTAAGTGTTAATTAGCATGGCATATCATGGCAGGGGTGAGCTACTTCAATATTAAACGAAGCGGAAAACCTTATCCGGTAATTCCAAAATACTCCGCATTTAATTATTAGGTGTGATGCAAACTAACGCAACGCTACATGATGCAAGCATGTATATGAATGACATAATATTAATCCTCACATTTTCTGATCAACTTTTATATATAAAACATTTTATTATGAGTTACCGTTTGAGAAATATAGAGTTTGCAAGATTAAAACATTTGCAGCAATTGGAAAGATAGATGAAGGCATGAAGGGTGGATTTAATCCTCCAATGTGTATCTGACCCCGAGTCTGGGGTTGGTTCTGGCTTCAAAAGATACAGAAACATAGACATATTTGTACAGGAATTGTTAACTGAATTTTAATAGAGGTGTTATCTGAACTGAAGACCAACGACGGAAGAGGGGCATTTTGCTGTCCCTGAGATTTGATCTGGTTCTGCTGGGAAGTGGATCATGCAACTTGATACTGGAGCTGACCAAAGATTGTTATTAAACTGAGGGTGTCATACAAATTTGACTAGACAGGATGTGCGATAGCTAGCTAGCAAGCAGGCTAGCAGGTGGATGGTAGACGCTAGCTAGCAGGCTGGTTTCTGATATTGATTAGGAAGGCTCACGAGACATTTTGATGCATCTCTAGGCACAAGATCTGAACAGAAACAGAGAACAAAAAGGTGGATTTATTTGGTGGCTGCAGCGATGGAACATGGTTCTGCTGTGCCGACTAAATCGGAGCAAGGCGTGCATGTTTAACATCCAGGAACGGCAGCGACTTTGGCCTGCTCAGAAGGCCGACTAAACTGACGAAACTGAACTGCAAGGGGACGCGCACGACGGCGGGAAAACCCGGCGACGTCGACCACGATTGGGCGGCGCACGGTGATGGAAACGAGCAGGGGAAGGCTGGGACGGAGATGGTGCTCACCCTGGAAGTTCGACGGTGAAGCGAACGGCTCGGGGGCGCTCAACGACGCGTGGAGAGGACGACGAACTTGACCGCAAGTCCTGTGGCGGATGCGGTGGTCGGGGACAGGGACGATGAAGGAGAGCTCGAGCGGCTTGGGGACGAGAAGCGCTCGATGTGGAAGTCCATGGGGAGCCAGAAACGGGCGGAGGTTTGGCCGGATGGCAGACGGAGCGGGCCGGCGACGAGGACCTGCGGAGGTGAGCGACCGCGAAAGTCGGTAATCCGAAAGGGAGCACGAAGGAGAAGAAGGGGAGGTCCGGGAGAACGAGTAGACTACCAGGATCATGGAGCCGTGCTCAGAAGCGTCGAAGGAGTCGCGGAACCGCCGGAGTCGATGAAGTACGCCGCCAGTAGGAGGGGATGTCGAGGACGAGTTCGTCGCATACGTGTGCTCTCGGATCAATTCCTCGCGCAGAGATGGAGAGGACGATGACGCGGACCGCCGGGTTGCAGCAGCTTGGCGGCGGGTGCTGAGGAACGGCAGCGCGAGGCGGACCTTGTGGCGATGGTTCTCCCTTGTTTCTGAATTTTTTCTGAAACCCTTGTCCGTGTCTGTGTTGGCTTGGAAGAAGGGAAAGAAATACAAAGTGGAAAAGGATGGAGAGGAGGGCGTGATGCGTGTGGCTGTGCTTAAAGCAGATCAAGGGAAGTGGTTGGCATGTAAGAGTTCACGCATCCTGCATGACTCATCCAGGAATACAAGAAAGATGTTGAGATATTGGACTGTAGGAAGTTGAGCTGCTTTAGGCTTCTTGGTGATGTCCTTTCTTCAGATTTGCTTCTCGACCAAAGAAGAAAAAGAGAAAGAGTTTGAAAAAGATTTGAAAGATTTATTTTATTCTAACAATTTTGCAAATATTTATAAATAATTTGTATATGGTTTTCTTTGAAAATAAGAAGAGAGTTGGAGGTTTTATTAAACCATATGAGAGAGAAAATAAAATAATTAGGGTTTATAAAAATAAATTTTATTTTGTTAAAATCATGGATGATATGATGCATATGCCATGATGATGCATAAAATAAAAAGAACAAGCAATTCTAATATGGGGATTTTCCTGGGCCGCTACAACAAAGTACATAGACCGCTATCCAGCATGCATCTATGCCTAAAAAGTCCACCTTCAGGTTATCATCCGAACCCCTTCCAGTATTAAGTTGAAAACAACAGACAATTGCATTAAGTATGGTGCGTAATGTAATCAATAACTACATCCTCTGGACATAGCATCAATGTTTTATCCCTAGTGGCAACAACACATCCATAATCTTAGAGGTTTCTCTCACTCCCCAGATTCACGGAGACATGAACCCACTATCGAGCATAAATACTCCCTCTTGGAGTTACTAGCATCAACTTGGCCGAGCCTCTACTAATAACGGAGAGCATGCAAGATCATAAACAACACATAGGTATAAATTGATAATCAACATAACATAGTATTCTCTATTCATCGGATCCCAACAAACACAACATATAGCATTACAGATAGATGATCTTGATCATGTTCGGCAGCTCACAAGATCCGACAATGAAGCATAATGAGGAGAAGACAACCATCTAGCTACTGCTATGGACCCATAGTCCAGGGGTGAACTACTCACTCATCACTCCGGAGGCGACCATGGCGGTGTAGAGTCCTCCCGGAGATGATTCCCTCTCCAGCGAGGTGCCGGAGGCGATCTCCCGAATCCCCGAGATGGGATTGGCGGCAGCGGCGTCTCTCGGAAGGTTTTCCGTATCGTGGCTCTCGGTACTGGGGGTTTCGCGACGAAGGCTATTTGTAGGCGGAAGGGCAGGTCAGGGGGCCACACGAGGGGCCCAGAAGACAGGTCGGCGCGGCCAAGGCTTGGGCCGCGCCGCCCTACCATATGGCCGCCTCGTGGCCCCACTTCGTTGACTCTTCGGTCTTCTGGAAGCTTTGTGTGAAAATAGGCCCTTGGGCGTTGATTTCGTCCAATTCCGAGAATATTTCCTTACTAGGATTTATGAAACCAAAAACAGCAAGAACAAAGAATCGGCTCTTCGGCATCTTGTTAATAGGTTAGTTCCGAAAAATGCATAAATATGACATAAAGTATGCATAAAACATGTAGATATCATCAATAATGTGGCATGGAACATAAGAAATTATCGATACGCTCGGAGACGTATCGGCATCCCCAAGCTTAGTTTCGCTCGTCCCGAGCGTGTAAACGATAACAAAGATAATTTCTGGAGTGACATGCCATCATAACCTTGATGATACTATTGTAAGCATATGTAATGAATGCAGCGATCCAAACAATGTAAATGACATGAGTAAACAAATGAATCATATAGCAAAGACTTTTCATGAATAGTACTTCAAGACAAGTATCAATAAGTCTTGCATAAGAGTTAACTCATAAAGCAATAATTCAAAGTAAAGGTATTGAAGCAACACAGGAAGATGAAGTTTCAGCGGTTGCTTTCAACTTATAACATGTATATCTCATGGATATTGTCAATGTAAAGTAATATAACAAGTGCAATATGCAAGTATGTAGGAATCAATGCACAGTTCACACAAGTGTTTGCTTCTTGAGGTGGAGAGAGATAGGTGAACTGACTCAACATAAAAGTAAAAAGAATGGTCCTTCAAAGAGGAAAGCATCGATTGCTATATTTGTTCTAGAGCTTTGATTTTGCAAACATACAGAGAGCATAAAAGTAAAATTTTGAGAGGTGTTTGTTGTTGTCAACGAATGGTAGTGGGCATTCTAACCCCCTTGCCAGACAAACCTTCAAAGAGCGGCTCCCATTTTATTTTTATTTTTGTGTGGCACTCCTTCCAACCTTTCTTTCACAAACCATGGCTAACCGAATCCTTCGGGTGCCTGCCAACAATCTCATACCATGAAGGAGTGACTTTTTATTTTAGTTTTATTATGATGACACTCCTCCCCACCTTTGCTTTCTCAAGCCATGGCTAACCGAATCCTTCGGGTGCCGTCCAACAATCACATACCATGGAGGAGTGTCTATTTTTATTAATTAATTTGGGACTGGGAATCCCATTGCCAGCTCTTTTTGCAAAATTATTGGATAAGCGGATGAAGCCACTAGTCCATTGGTGAAAGTTGCCCAACAAGATTGAAAGATAAACATCACATACTTCCTCATGAGCTATAAAACATCGAAACAAATCAGAGGTAATGAATTTTGAATTGTTTAAAGGTAGCACTCAAGCAATTTACTTTGGAATGGCGGAGAAATACCATGTAGTAGGTAGGTATGGTGGACACAAATGGCATAGTGGTTGGCTCAAGTATTTTGGATGCATGAGAAGTATTCCCTCTCGATACAAGGTTTAGGCTAGCAAGGCTATTTGAAACAAACACAAGGATGAAGCGGTGCAGCAAAACTCACATAAAAGACATATTGTAAACATTATAAGACTCTACACCGTCTTCCTTGTTGTTCAAACTCAATACTAGAAATTATCTAGACCTTAGAGAGACCAATTATGCAAACCAAATTTTAGCATGCTCAATGTATTTCTTCATTAATGGGTGCAAAGTATATGATGCAAGAGCTTAATCATGAGCACAACAATTGCCAAGTATCACATTATCCAAGACATTTTAGCAAATTACTACATGTATCATTTTCCAATTTCAACCATATAACAATTTAACGAAGAAGAAACTTTCGCCATGAATATTATGAGTAAAGCCTAAGGACATACTTGTCCATATGCAACAGCGGAGCGTGTCTCTCTCCCACACAATGAATGCTAGGATCCATTTTATTCAAACAGAACAAAAACAAAAACGAACCGACGCTCCAAGCAAAGCACATAAGATGTGACGGAATAAAAATATAGTTTCAGGGGAAGAACCTGATAATGTTGTCGATGAAGAAGGGGATGCCTTGGGCATAGCCAAGCTTAGACGCTTGAGTCTTCTTGATATATGCAGGGGTGAACCACCGGGGCATCCCCAAGCTTAGAGCTTTCACTCTCCTTGATCATGTTGTATCATCTCCCTCTCTTGATCCTTGAAAACTTCCTCCACACCAAACTCAAAACAACTCATTAGAGAGTTAGTGCACAATCAAAATATACATGTTCAGAGGTGACATAATCATTCTTAACACTTCTGGACATTGCACAAAGCTACTGAAAGTCAATGGAATCGAAAAATCCATCGAACATATCAAAACAGGCAATGCGAAATTAAAGGCAGAATCTGTCAAAACAGAACAGTTCGTAATGACGAATTTTATTGAGGCACCAGACTTGCTCAAATTAAAATGCTCAAATTGAATGAAAGTTGCGTACATATCTGAGGATCACTCACGTTAATTGGCATAATTTTCTGAGTTACCTACAGAGAATTTTGCCCAGATTCGTGACAGCAAAGAAATCTGTTTCTGCGCAGTAATTCAAATCTAGTATGAACCTTATTATCAACGACTTTACTTGGCACAACAATGCACAAAACTAAGATAAGGAGAGGTTGCTACAGTAGTAAACAGCTTCCAAGACTCAGAATAAAAACAAAGGCACTGTAGTAAAAACATGGGTTGTCTCCCATAAGCGCTTTTCTTTAACGCCTTTCAGCTAGGCGCAGAAAGTGTATATCAAGTATTGTCAAGAGACGAAGTGTCAACATCATAATTTGTTCTAATGATAGAATCAAAAGGTAACTTCATTCTCTTTCTAGGGAAGTGTTCCATACCTTTCTTGAGAGGAAATTGATATTTAATATTACCTTCCTTCATGTCAATAATAGCACCAACAGTTCGAAGAAAAGGTCTTCCCAATATGATGGGACAAGATGCATTGTATTCAATATCCAAGACAACAAAATCAACGGGGACAAGGTTATTGTTAACGGTAATGCAAACATTATCAACTTTCCCCAAAGGTTTCTTTGTAGAATGATCAGCAAGATTAACATCCAAATAACAATTTTTCAATGGTGGCAAGTCAAGCATATTATAAATTTTCTTAGGCATAACAGAAATACTTGCACCAAGATCACATAAAGCATTACAATCAAAGTCATTGACCTTCATCTTAATGATGGGCTCCCAACCATCTTCGAGCTTCCTAGGAATAGAAGCTTCGCGTTCTAGTTTCTCTTCTCTAGCTTTTATGAGAGCATTTGTAATATGTTTCGTGAAAGCCAAATTTATAGCACTAGCATTAGGACTTTTAGCAAGTTTTTGTAAGAACTTTATAACTTCAGAGATGTGGCAATCATCAAAATTCAAACCATTATAATCTAAAGCAATGGGATCATCATCCCCAATGTTGGAAAAAATTTCAGCAGTTTTATCACAGGCAGTTTCAGCAGTTTTAGCAGTTTCGGGTAGTTTTTCGCGCTTTGCATTAGAAGTGGAAACATTGCTAACACCAATTCTTTTACCATTATTAGTAGGAGGTGTAGCAACATGTGTAGCATTAGCATTACTAGTGGTGGTAATAGTCCAAATTTTAGCTATATTATCTTCTTTTTCATTTTCCTCTCTTTCCCACCTAGCACGCAATTCGGCCATCAATCTTATATTCTCATTAATTCTAACTTGGATGGCATTTGCTGTAGTAACAATTTTATTATTATGATTCTCATGAGGCATAACTTTCGATTTTAAAAGATCAACATCAGCAGCAAGACTATCGACTTTAGAAGCAAGTATATCAATTTCCCCAAGCTTTTCTTCAACAGATTTGTTAAAAGCAGTTTGTGTACTAATAAATTCTTTAAGCATGGCTTCAAGTCCAGGGGGTGTGTTCCTATTATTGTTTTAAGAATTCCCATAAGAATTACCATAGCCGTTGCCATTATTATAAGGATATGGCCTATAGTTGTTACTAGAATTGTTCCGATAAGCATTGTTGTTGAAATTATTATTTTTAATGAAGTTTACATCAACAGGTTCTTCTTGAGCAACTAATGAAGCTAACGGAACATTATTAGGATCAATATTTGTCCTATGATTCACAAGTATAGATATAATAGCATCAATCTTATCACTCAAGGAGGAGGTTTCTTCGACAGAATTTACCTTCTTACCTTGTGGAGCTCTTTCCGTGTGCCATTCAGAGTAATTAATCATCATATTATCAAGAAGCTTTGTTGCTTCACCAAGAGTGATGGACATAAAGGTACCTCCAGCAGCTGAATCCAATAGGTTCCGCGAAGAAAAATTCAGTCCTGCATAAAAGGTTTGGATGATCATCCAAGTAGTCAGTCCATGGGTTGGGCAATTTTTAACCAAGGATTTCATTTTTTCCCATGCTTGTGCAACATGCTCATTATCCAATTGTTTAAAATTCATTATGCTACTCCTCAAAATATAATTTTAGCAGGGGGATAATATCTACCAATAAAAGCATCCTTGTCCATGAATCAATACTATTCTTAGGCAGAGATAGCAACCAATCTTTAGCTCTTCCTCTTAATGAGAAAGGGAACAATTTTAATTTTATAATGTCACCATCTACATCTTTATACTTTTGCATTTCACATAGTTCAACAAAATTATTAAGATGGGCAGCAGCATCATCAGAACTAACACTAGAAAATTGCTCTCGCATAACAAGATTCAGTAAAGCAGGTTTAATTTCAAAGAATTCTACTGTAGTAGCAGGTGGAGCAATAGGTGTGCATAAGAAATCATTATTATTTGTGGTTGTGAAGTCACACAACTTAGTATTTTCAGGAGTACCCATTTTAGCAACAATAAATAAAGCAAACTAGATAAAGTAAATGCAAGTAACTAATTTTTTGGTGTTTTTGTTATAGAGTGCAAATGAGACGGTAAATAAAGTAAAGCTAGCAACTAATTTTTTTGTATTTTGATATAATGCAGCAAATGAAGTAGTAAATAAAATAAAGCAAGACAAAAATAAAGTAAAGATATTACGATGTGGAGACTCCCCTTGCAGCGTGTCTTGATCTCCCCGGCAACGGCTCCTGAAAATAGTCTTGATACGCGTACAGCACGCGTCCGTTGGGAACCCCAAGAGGAAGGTGTGATGCGTACAGCGGCAAGTTTTCCCTCAGTATGAAACCAAGGTTTAATCGAACCAGTAGGAGCCAAGAAGCACGTTGAAGGTTGATGGCGGCGAGATGTAGTGCGGCGCAACACCAGGGATTCCGGCGCCAACGTGGAACCTCGCACAACACAAACCAAGTACTTTGCCCCAACGAAACAAGTGAGGTTGTCAATCTCACCGGCTTGCTGTAACAAAGGATTAGATGTATAGTGTGGATGATGATTGTTTGCAGAAAACAGATGAGAACAGCTTGCGAGAGATTGTATTTCAGATGTAAAGAATGGACCGGGGTCCACAGTTCACTAGTGGTGTCTCTCCCATAAGATAAATAGCATGTTGGGTGAACAAATTACGGTTGGGCAATTGACAAATAGAGAGGGCATGACCATGCACATACATGATATGATGAGTATTGTGAGATTTAATTGGGCATTACGACAAAGTACATAGACCGCTATCCAAGCATGCATCTATGCCTAAAAAGTCCACCTTCAAGGTTATCATCCGAACCCCTTCCAAGTATTAAGTTGAAAACAACGGACAATTGCATTAAGTATGGTGCGTAATGTAATCAATAACTACATCCTCGGACATAGCATCAATGTTTTATCCCTAGTGGCAACAAGTACATCCATAATCTTAGAGGTTTCTCTCACTCCCCGATTCACGGAGACATGAACCCACTATCGAGCATAAATACTCCCTCTTGGAGTTACTAGCATCAACTTGGCCGGAGCCTCTACTAATAACGGAGAGCATGCAAGATCATAAACAACACATAGGTATAAATTGATAATCAACATAACATAGTATTCTCTATTCATCGGATCCCAACAAACACAACATATAGCATTACAGTATAGATGATCTTGATCATGTTCGGCAGCTCACAAGATCCGACAATGAAGCATAATGAGGAGAAGACAACCATCTAGCTACTGCTATGGACCCATAGTCCAGGGGTGAACTACTCACTCATCACTCCGGAGGCGACCATGGTGGTGTAGAATCCTCCGGGAGATGATTCCCCTCTCCGGCAGGGTGCCGGAGGCGATCTCCTGAATCCCCCGAGATGGGATTGGCGACGGCGGCGTCTCTGGAAGGTTTTCCGTATCGTGGCTCTCGGTACTGGGGGTTTCGCGACGAAGGCTATTTGTAGGCGGAAGGGCAGGTCAGTGGGCCACACGAGGGGCCCAGGAGACAGGTCGGCGCGGCCAAGGCTTGGGCCGCGCCGCCCTACCATCTGGCCGCCTCGTGGCCCCACTTCGTTGACTCTTCGGTCTTCTGGAAGCTTCGTGTGAAAATAGGCCCCTGGGCGTTGATTTCGTCCAATTTCGAGAATATTTCCTTACTAGGATTTATGAAACCAAAAACAGCAGAAAACAGCAACTGGCTCTTCGGCATCTTGTTAATAGGTTAGTTCCAGAAAATGCATAAATATGACATAAAGTATGCATAAAACATGTAGATATCATCAATAATGTGGCATGGAACATAAGAAATTATCGATACGTCGGAGACGTATCAGTCCCATGTTGGTCTTCATTAACTCGCTCTCTTTTCGGTCCAGTTTACAAAACACCGGAAAAGGCATAATATTAACATTGGCACCACCATCAACAAGCATACGACCAATTGGCATACCATCAATATGACCCCTGATGAATAATGGATTTAGATGCTGCTCGGGTCTCTCGGGCTTCTTAAATGTAGCATTCTTAGGACCGAGAATAAGTTCTGCGACCTCAGCCTCGGGTGCACGAAATTCAGCGGGCAATGCAAACACCATATTAACATCCATATCAACAGACACATCTTCACTACTTTCCGAACTGCCACTAGACATAGTGTCATATTCATTTGCTTTTATCTCCTCAATAATGCGCTCCTGCCATGACATCTCTGTCACCACACCCATATCAGCGACAATGTTGCCTACATCAGTAGTTTCCTCATTTGTGATTTCAGAATTTTTGTCAACAGCCATGTCATTTTTACTTTCTGAATTGTATCATCAACAGTATCATCCGTATTTTGATTTTCCTCCACCGCGAGGCGCTTCTCCCTCCAAGTCATCTTTGGAAATACCATCGGTCTTTCTCGGTTGAACATTTCATCGCGCTTCTTCGCAACTATCTCTTCTCTGATCTCTAATATTCGTAGTCGCTGCACCCGGCGTTTCTGAGTGTGTGAAAGTCCCGCCGGACACCAATGAGGTCCTGGTTTGGTTCCCGGCGCAACTGACATGATTTTGTTGCTTCTAAAATTTCCGGGCCTATAGTGACGCACATATGTTCTTGGAGCAAATGCAGTATTCTTGGCCGAAAAAATATTGCGCTGCTTGGATGGACCGCCAATCTCAAAATTCCTGCACCCCCTCGCGTACTCATTAGTGGAAATAGCAGCTGACTTACTAGAAGTGGTACGTGCACGAGGCTTCTCTGAACGTGCATGTACATTAGATGCATTGTTGCTCGTGCAATCACGTTTAGATCCATAATATGTAATACCATACTTTTGAACCAACTCTGACCACCGTTGATGTTGTTGTACACTACCACCACCCGGAGACACTTTCTCTTGTACCTCTGAACTGCAGCCCCGCGTGACCACAGCCGATCCAGACTTCATACTTGCAAACACATTGGACGATGCACCGAGCGTATTTGTACCAGTATCTTTATCTTGAACAGAACCACAAGAGCCTTTATCAACATCAGTTGTTTTTGGACTGGAAATCACCCCTTCAGCTGACTTAGGTTCACCAACTTTCTGAAGGAGATATGCCCAAGAGGCAATAATAAAAGTGGTTATTATATATCTTTATGTTTATGATAAATGTTTATATATCATGCTATAATTGTATTAACCGAAACATTAGTACATGTGTGATATGTAGACAACAAAGAGTCCCTAGTATGCATCTTAACTAGCTTGTTGATTAATAGATGATTAGTTTCATAATCATGAACATTGGATGTTATTAATAACAAGGTTATATCATTATATGAATGATGTAATGGACACACCCAATCAAGCATAGCATAAGATCACGTCATTGAATTATTTGCTATAAGCTTTCGATACATAGTTACCTATTCCTTATGACCATGAGATCATGTGTAAATCACTTATACCGGAAAGGTACTTTGATTACACCAAACACCACTGCGTAAATGGGTGGTTATAAAGGTGGGATTAAGTATCCGGAAAGTATGAGTTGAGGCATATGGATCAACAGTGGGATTTGTCCATCCCGATGACGGATAGATATACTCTGGGCCCTCTCGGTGGAATGTCGTCTAATGTCTTGCAAGCATATGAATAAGTTCATAAGAGACCACATACCACGGTACGAGTAAAGAGTACTTGTCGTGAGACGAGGTTGAACAAGGTATAGAGTGATACCGATGATCAAACCTCGGACAAGTAAAATATCGCGTGACAAAGGGAATTGGTATCGTATGTGAATGGTTCATTCGATCACCGAAGTCATCGTTGAATATGTGGGAGCCATTATGGATCTCCGGATCCCGCTATTGGTTACCGGTCGGAGTGAGTACTCAACCATGTCCGCATAGTTCGCGAACCGTAGGGTGACACACTTAAGGTTTGATGTTGAAATGGTAGAACTTGAATATGGAATGGAGTTCGAATATTTGTTCGGAGTCCCGGATGAGATCCCGGACATCACGAGGAGTTCCGGAATGGTCCGGAGAATAAGATTTATATATAGGAAGTCATATTCCAAGTTTGGAAATGACCCGGTGCATTTATGGCAGGTTCTAGAAGGTTCTAGAAAAGTCCGGAAGAAATCACCATGGAAAGTAGAGTCCCGGAGGGATTCCACCTTGCATGGCCAGCCAACCCTAAAGGGGAGGAGTCCAAGGTGGACTCCCCAACGGTGGCCGGCCAACCCCCCTCATGGAAGGGGGGAATCCCACCCCAAGTGGGATTCCCACCTTGGGTAGGTTTCCCTACACATGGAAGGTTTTTGGTTCGGGTCTTATTCGAAGACTTGTAGTCCAACACTTGGGGCTTCCACCTATATAATGAGGGGCATAGGAGAGGGGGCTGACCAACACAAGCCCATAGCTTTGCCGCACCCCTAGGTGGCCGGCCACCCCCTCTCCCAAACCCTAGCCGCCCCCTCTCTCCTCCTCTTCTCCCGCACGCTTAGCGAAGCTCCGCCGGAGATCTCCACCGCCACCGCCACCATGCCGTCGTGCTGCCGGATTCAAGGAGGAGCTACTACTTCCGCTGCCCGCTGGAACGGGGAGAAGGACGTCGTCTTCATCAACACCGAACGTGTGACCGAGTACGGAGGTGCTGCCCGATCGTGGCACCGTGATCAAGATCTTCTACGCGCTTTTGCAAGCGGCAAGTGATCGTCTACCGCAGCAATAAGAGCCTACTCTTATAGGCTTTGGAAATCTTCAAGGGTTAGTCTTGATCATCCCCTCGTTGCTCCCGTCTTCTAGATTGCATCTTGGCTTGGATTGCGTTCTCGCGGTAGGAAATTTTTTGTTTTCTATGCAACGAATCCAATCAGTGGTATCAGAGCCGTGTCTATGCATAGATGGTTGCACGAGTAGAACACAATGGTTTTGTGGGCATTGATGCTCTTGTTATCTTTAGTTTGAGTACTTTGCATCTTTGTGGCATAGTGGGATGAAGCGGCTCGGACTAACTTTACCGCGTTCTGTCCCACTGTACTTTGAAGATGCAAAGTACTCAAACTAAAGATAACAAGAGCATGCAATGCCAAGCCGTGTGTTCTACTGGGTACAGCCATCTATGCATAGACAAATACGTGCGGTTGGGTGAATTGCGCTCAAAAAATTTCCTGCGCAGGCATCAAAAATAGATGGAGGATGACTTCCGAGCCTGAAGTAGGCTCTTATGCTGTGATCGATCGCGGTATACTGACTCGGCGTTTGCCAGTGCGCGTCCATTGTTGACCGAAGAGCGGCGATCACTCTCCCGTTCCGTCAGCGATAATGTCGTAGTCGCGTCCGGCGTGCATCGTGGTGTGATGAAAAGAGGAAGAGGAGAGGGCGACCAAGGGTTTGAAGAGGGTGTGGCTATGCTTATGGAATTGAGCTTCGAAGTGTTGGACACGAGTCTTCAGAACAAGGCACAGGACCTTTGCATCGATGAAGGCTCTACCAACGTAGATCGCGGGAGTAAAGGATACACATCAATGAGGGGGTTGTGACCCTTGGATGAAGTCCCACATGAACTCCCACTCGTGGAATCCCTCGGGACTCGGTGATTCGATTGCATAGAACCTTCTAAAAACTGCCATATGAAACTACATTTTTTGCCGAGGTGTTTTCCAGGAAAGCGGAGTATGATATAATATAAATCTTATTCTCGGACCATTCGAGACAAAATTGATAATAGGATCTCATCAGGAGACTCAGACAAATATTCGAGGAGCTCCGTCATATTCAGGGTTCTACCCATTTCAACATCAAACCTTTAAAGATTATGTGCACACTATTGATTGCTTTGCAAATGTGTTCTGGTTGAGGGAGTCTCACCGACCGATTGTCGAGTTGGGAGGTCATGGCCAACCATATTCAGCGATTGACCCGCAGTTGTCGAACGTTCGCGCGGATTCCGCACATTAAAGCGTGACTATTTCGGGATTCGATCGTAGGTATCACTCTATACCCTTGTTCCGGCCACCAGATCTCTCTGTGGCAATACTCTTTAAAAGCGTCAGCGTGACCGATGTGGTCTCTTATAATTCGAACGTCAAACGACATTCCGCGGGAAATTTGAGGAAAATGTATGTGTAAAATAAGTCAAATTTTTTTTCTGACAAATCCAACTGTTGTTTTGACATCCATATGCCTCAACTATAATACTTTTTCGGTCTCTATCCCACAACTTCCGCCCGTACAGTGACAATAATAATCAAAAATTGCCGCGACATAAATGACTACACATGATCTCATGAGTCATAGAGAATAGGTAATATGTGTAGAAAAAACTTGTGGCAGGCGTGATGTATGTATAACTGATTAGTGTGTCATTACATCATTCATATAATGATAAGTATATTATATCATCTGTGTTCATGTTATGAAACTAAATCGTCTTAATGATAGGGGAAGCAGCGATGTCTGCGGCATTTGCGTGTGCTGTGTTCGGTTATCCAATCTATGGCGTGATGTATCGAACGTTTATCATGAGCATGAGATATATGGCGAGGCCACTTTGTCGTGTATAACTGGTGAATTCAAATCGGCGAAAAATTGTTTTCGGTCCCAAAAGCGACGATGTTAAAAGGCCTAACGTGTTGTTCAAGATAAGATAAACAGAGTGCAAATCGCTGATGCATATTCCAATATGTTTTGCGCAAATATTGAAGAATAATGGACAAAAACAAAAAATCTTGTCTCGAGGAAGTGTGTGTGTCTACAACAACATCAACGATGAAGTGAAGTGGTGGACGATGAATTACATATTAATGGATCTAAACATTTGACGTGATCTGACAACGATATATCTAGTTGAGAAAGTAACACTACCACTCTCAATCAAGGATAAAACATATTTCCACTAATGTGAAGAAGATGTAGAAATTTGAAGTTGTGATCTATCAAAGCTATTTATCTTTTTTAGGCCAAAATCTTGCATTTATCATTTCACGTCGATAATAAACGAAGCTCAAATGGCAAAATCTAAATATTCGGTAGTTTTACTATTGATATCGGCGGATTTTTTCCAACGGCCGGCGTCAGCGTCTGAATAGAAGAAATGAAGAAGAAGATAGTTCTTGAAGAAATTAATGTTCAATAGAAAGACGATGGTATTTCAAGATGACTGGAGAAATACCATAGTGATGATATGATTGTTACTGTTGATGATACAATTCAGAAAGTAAAATGACATATTATTGTTCAAGACCTATGAGCACGATGAAAGCTAGATGAAACAACATTATCGCTGATATGAAGGTGGTGGTGGCAATGTCGTGGCAGAATCATTATTGAGAGATAAAAACAAATGACAACACTATAATCAAGTGGCAATTAATGGAAGATATTGTGCATTGATATGGATGTTGTATGAACGTTTTGCATTACTACATTTAATTCGTTTTTAAGCGAACTATTCGGTCTAAATGCTACATTTAAAGCGCGAGAGACACGTATCAAATCCGGTAATTTCGGGATATATTTGATGGTATGCCAATTGGTCGGTATGCTTGGTGATGGTGGTGCTCAATGTTAATGTTCATGCTTCGATGTTCTTTGAACGAAAAAGAAATGAAATGAACCAACATGGGGCGTCGCATCTCCGGCGTATCGATAATAACATGTTCCATTAACACGTGTAATGATATCCATTTTATGCATGCTATGTCATGTTGCCGTTGCAGAATTCTTCTATTAGCCCGGTGAAGGCGATTGTTGTTTTCTGTGATTTTTGGATAAATCTAGTAAAGAAATATTCGAAAGTGAAAATCAACGCCAGGCCTATTCCAAACTCGACGAAAGTCGGCAATGAGCCGAAAGCGGCAAATATTGTACTATTTGCCGACTGCGGGCCTGGGTGTATTTCCGACAAGCACGCGGCTTGGCCAGATCATGAGCCTACGATGTAAGAATTGCGATGCGAGTACTCGGTAGCGCCGTCTCGAATCCCCGTGTGAACGACAGAGAGATATACTATACACCGGGAGAGAGAATCTGCGGAGGATTGCTACCACCATGAGTACTCGAATGACTGGTAGTATTTGCCTGGACTATGGTGTGTTCAGTACAGATATTCTCCACTGTTATGCTCATTGTCGGATCTTGAGCTGAACATGATCAGATCATCTATACTGTGTCTCTATGTTGTGTTTGTTGGACTCCGTGAATAGAGAATACTATGTTATGTTGATCAATTTATACCTATGTGTTGTTTATGATCTTGCATTAATACCTAAAGTTGTAAACAAGGCTCAGCCCGATATAATAACTCAAGAGAATTGTATGCTGATAGTGGGTTCATGTCTCGAGAAAGAAGGCTTTTCTACAAGATTATGGATGTGCTATTTGCCACTAAAGGGATTAAAAACATTGATACTATGTCTACGGAGGATTGTGATTATCTGATTGCCTGCTAGCATACACTTGAATGCATATATGTCTGTATGTTCTAACTTATCTTCTGGAAGAGGTCCAGAGACGATTAACTGAAGATGGACTTTTGAGCATAGATGCATGGCTGGATAGCAGTCTATGTACTTTGTTACAGCAGTCTTGATTAAATCTCGCAATACTCATCATAGTATGTATGTGCATGGTCATGCCTCTCTATTGCGTATAATTTGTTCACTAACATGAAGACACCAACTAATTGAACTGTTACGTCATTAACTACATCTGAAATGCAATCTCTGCAACTGTTCTTGTTTTGCGCGAGGCAATCGGCTGTACATCTCGCTGTTGCGACAACGTGAATCGACGGCCTCAACTACCCCGTTAGGCAAAATTGCGGTTTATGTTGTCGGGATACGTTGGCGTAGAATCCACAGTGTTGCGCCGCTCGCCGCCACTCAACAGCTGCTTCTTAACTCCCTGTATTTACGTTAGAAATATGAGGAAAACTCTACGGCATGCGCATCACGCCTGCTCTATGAGGTTCCCAACGAGCAGCGACTACATGCGCGTATCCGTTTCGAAAATTTGGTCTTATCAAACATTGCAAGTCTCAGCAAGTGTCTCTTTCCTTTATTTTTAGTGTTGCTATTTTTATTTTTGTATTGCTAAATTTATCATAGAAAATACGAAAAAATTGTTTAACTAACTACGCACATTTTGCAGACCAAAATTTTTACATTTACGGGAGATCTAGTTTTGCTTTATTTATTGTTGCTAAAATAGTACTCTAATGCAAGTTGTGTGACTTCGCAACCACAAATAATAATGATTTCTTATGCACACCTATTGCTCCACACCTTACTCTACTGGCCGATTCTTTGAGTAAACTGCTCTTTAATTGTATCTTTTGAGCAATTTACTACTGTGTTGGACTACGATTGATCTTAACCTTACGTCTTAATGAATTTTGTTGAACTATGTGAAATACAAAAAATTGTAGATGGTGACATTATAAAATTAAAAATTATTCCCTTTCATTAAAGAAGGAAGAACAAAGGTGGTTGCTTATCTACATACAAATAGTGATGATTCATGGACAAGACTAAGCAGTAATATCACATAAAATAATTTTGAGGAGTAACATAATAATTTTAAACAATTGAATAATGAGCATGTTGCAGCGTAAAGAAAAAATGAAATCACAGTTAAATTGCCCAATATGGTATTCTGAATGACCATCCAAACAACATGCGAGGCTGAATACTGTATGAAGACCTAATGGACTAGAACAGTACCTTTATGTCCATCACTCTTGGTGGCTCTGATAATATGATGATTATTATACGAGTAACTGCGGGAAAACTCACAAGGCCAGAGGTAGAGTTGTGAAAAAACATCCTCCTTTTGAGTGACTAGGTGATGTATTATATCTATACTTGTGAATCATGGGTTTAAATAATGATCTAATAATGTTCAGTTCAAGCTACGTGAATATAAAGAAGAACTTTGTTGATGTAAACTTATTAAAAATAATAATTTCAACAACAATGCTTATGAGTAGTCTAGTAACAACTATAGGTATATCCTTATAATAATGTGCCGATATGGCTGTGTATGGGAATTCTACAAACAATAATAGGGAGAACACACCCCACAGACGAAGCCCATGCTAAGTAAGCGCTTTTGTAAATCTGATTGAAAGAAAAGCTTGGAAAATTATTATACTGCTTCTAAAGTCGTGTCTTGGTAACAATGTGATCTTTTAAAATGAAGTTATGCCTCATGAAGAATCATAATAATAAAATTGTTACTAGAAGCAAATACCATCCAGGCCAGAATTAATGAATATAAAATGGCGAATTCGTGCTAAAGAAATGAAAAGAAGATGTATAGCTAAAATTTGGACTAGTACTACAATAATGCTATGCTACATGTTGCTACACCTCCTACTAATAATGGTAAAGACAATGTTTCCACTTGTCTAGCGTATACACGAAAAGAAATATGCGAAAAGCTACTGTGTTCGCTATTTTCCGGCAGGTATGTAGTTGGAGTACGATGTTATACATCTCTGAAGTAAGTTCTTACAAACTTTGCTAAAATCTGTCTTAGATGCTACTAAATTTGAGCTCACGAACATATTACAAATGCTCTCATAAAAGCAGAAGAAACTAAACTGTATCTATTCTAGGGCCCGTGGTTGGGAGCTTCGTTAGATGAGAAGGATCAATGACTGATTATATTAACTTATATGATCTTTGATGCGAGTAACTACTGTTATACTAAAGAAAATTTATAATATGCTACCACCATTGAAAAATTGTTATTTGGATAATTTAATCTTTCTTTGATCATCTAAAAAGAAACAACTGAGAAAATTGAAATATTTGCATTACATATAGCAATAACCTTGTCCGTTATTTACTATTGAATGTAGATATTAATACAATCTTGTCCCCATCATATTAAGGAAGACCTCTTCGGCTGATGAATTATATTATTGACATGAAGAAGATAATATTAAAAACATCAATTTTCACTTCTCGAAAATAATGTTCTTACATAGAGGAATGAGTTACCTTTTGATTCTATCATTAAATAAATTATAGATGTTATATAGTCTCTTGACAATAGCAGTATACACTTCTGCGCCTAGAAACTGAAAAGCGTTAAGAAAAATAAACATGGAGACAGCCCATGTTTTACTGCGATGCTGTTTTATTACGAGAAGTCTTAGGCTGTTTACTTTCTTTGTGTAGCAACCTCTCCTTATCTTAGTTTTGTGCATTGTTGTGCCAAGTAGAGTCGTTGATAATAGGTTCATACTAGATTTGAATGCTGCGAAAACAGATTTCTTTCAAGCATCACGAAATCTGGGCAAATTCTGTAGGTAACTCAGAAAATTATGCCAATTGCGTGAGTGATCCTGGGGGCTGTATGCATAGCCCCAAACATTTTAATTTGAGAGCAAGTCTGAGTATCAACAAAATTACGTCATTGCAGGCATTACATTTTGAAAAAGCAGAATTCTGCCTTTGAATTCACGTACTGTTTTGGTAGGTTCGATGGACTGATTCCGTGACTTGATAGCTGTGCAATGTCAAAGTGTTAAGAATGATTATGTCACCTCTGAACATGTATATTTTGATTGTGCACTAACTCTCTAATGGGATTTGTTTTGAGTTTGGTTGGAGAGGAAGTTTTCAGGATCAAGTGATACAACATGATCAGAGAGTGAAAACTCTAAGCTTGGGGATGCCCGGTGGTTCACTTTTGCGCTATGTCGAAGACTCAGCGTCTAAGCTTGGCTATGCCCAAAACATCAGCTATTAATACGCTTAACATTATCGTTCTTCCTGAAACTATATTTTATTCGGTCACATCTTATGCGCTTTGCTTGGAGCGTGGAGTTCGTTTTTGTTTTTTGTTTCGTTTGGACCGAAATGGATCTAGCATTCACTTTGTGGGAGCGAGACACGCTCTGCTGTAGTCATATGGACAAGTATGTCCTTAGGCTCTACTCATAGTATTCATGGCGAAAGTTTCTTCTTCGTTCAGTGTGTTATATGGTTGGAGATTGGAAAATGACTACATGTAGTAATTTGCTAAAATGTCTTGGATAATGTGATACTTGGCAATTGTTGTACTCATGTATTAGCTCTTGCATCATATACTTTGCACCCATTAATGAAGAAATACATATGAGCATGCTAAAATTTGGTTTGCATAATTGGTCTCTCTAAGGTCTAGATAATTTCTAGTATTGAAGTTTGAACAACAAGGAAGGCGATTGTGAGTCTTATAATGTTTACAATATGTCTTTTATGTGAGTTTTGCTTGCACCGCTTCATCCTTGTGTTTTGTTTCAAATAGCCTTGCTAGCCTAAACCTTGTATCGAGAGGGAATACTTCTCATGCATCCAAAATACTTGAGCCAACCACTATGCCATTTGTGTCCACCATACCTACCTACTACATGGTATTTCTCCGCCATTCCAAAGTAAATTGCTTGAGTGCTTTACCTTTAAACAATTCAAAATTCATTACCTCTGATTTGTGTCAGATGTTTTATAGCTCATGAGGAAGTATGTGGTGTTTATCTTTCAATCTTGTTGGGCAACTTTCACCAATGGACTGAGTGGCTTCATCCAAGCTTATCAATAATTTTGCAAAAAGACGCTGGCAATGGGATTCCCAGGTCCCAAATTAATTAATAAAAATATGACACTCCTCCATGGTATGTGATTGTTGGACGGCACCTGAAGGATTCGGTTAGCCATAGCTTGAAAGCAAAAGGTGGGGAGGAGTGTCATCATAATAAAACTAAAATAAAAGTCACTCCTTCATGGTATGAGATTGTTAGCGAGGCACCCGGAAGGATTCGGTTAGCCATGGTTTGTGAAAAGAAAGGTTGGAAGGAGGTGCCACACAAAAATAAAAATAAAATGGGAGCCGCTCTTTGAAGGTTTGATACGGCAAGGGGTTAGAATGCCACTACCATTCGTTGACAACAACAAACACCTCTCAAAATTTTACTTTTATGCTCTCTGTATGTTTGCAAAATCAAAGCTCTAGAACAAATATAGCAATCGATGCTTTCCTCTTTGAAGGACCATTCTTTTTACTTTTATGTTGAGTCAGTTCACCTATCTCTCTCCACCTCAAAGAAGCAAACACTTGTGTGAAGCTGTGCATTGATTCTTACATACTTGCATATTGCACTTGTTATATTACTTTACATTGACAATATCCATGAGATATACATGTTACAAGTTGAAAGCAGCCGCTGAAAACTTCATCTTCCTGTGTTGCTTCAATACCTTTACTTTGAATTATTGCTTTATGAGTTAACTCTTATGCAAGACTTATTGATACTTGTCTTGAAGATACTATTCATGAAAAGTCTTGCTATATGATTCATTTGTTTACTCATGTCATTTACCATTGTTTTGATACTTTGCATTCATTACATATGCTTTACAAAGTATGATCAAGGTTGTGATGGCATGTCACTCGAGAAATTATCTTTGTTATCGTTTACCTACAGGATGACAGAACTAACTAGGGGATGCTGATCTGTCTCCGAGCGTATCGTAATTCTTATGTTCCATGCCACATTATTGATGATATCTACATGTTTTATGCATACTTTTTTGTCATATTTATGCATCGTTCCGGAACTAACACATACTTAGCAGATCTTAGAAGAGCAGTTGCTATTGATACTAGCGTTTTTGGTTTCAGAAATCCTAGTAAGGAAATATTCTCGGAATTGGAGCCCGAAATCTAACGCCCGGGGGCCTATTTTCACACTAGAAGCTTCCGAGAAGGCCGGAGGACTCAACGAAGTGGGGCCCGCGAGGGCGGCCATATGGTAAGGGTGGTGACCCCAAGCCTTGGCCGCA
>NC_061514.1:306076671-306180566 GCF_022539505.1 Lolium rigidum
GGCTCCCTTCGTCTTCTAGAAAAATAGGATTTTTCATATAATTTCCGTCAATTGTTGATCTTCCGAAATATTGCATTCTGACGGTGCTTTTTCCAGTAGAATCCTGACTCCGGTGCGCGATCCTCCAATAATCATGAAACATGCAAAATAGATGAAATAACATAAGTATCATCTCCAAATATGAAATATATCAATGAATAACAGCAAATTATGATATAAAATAGTGATGCAAATTGGACGTATCAGAGATCTTCACCTTGGTGCCAACCGGGCAGCTTTCCCGTCCACACTTCCTTCGGTGTGAGGCCCGGTATAAGGTCATAGCCAATCATATTCCTCCGCTACCTCGCACACCCACCCTTTGCTGCACCCCAGACCCTGGGTCCTCGCCGGTCCCATTATTCCCGTATTTCAGGGTGGACCCCGACCACGACGACAGTTTGGGATCGAACCAAACTCCTTCGCCGGCAGATGCAACCCCTCATAGACCGCAATACCGTGGGGACTTAGATGGCTTCCCCAACCTACCGCTTGCAGTTCGGCGACAAGTGTGCTACGGACAAAGCCGTGGGGACTTCATTGGCTTCCCCAGCCTACCGCTTGCCCCGACAGATGACAAGTGTGCTACGGTAAAGCGCGTCCGTTGATGTACAAGAGGTGGAAATACGATTGACTATTCCGTCCCACTCCAGATCTTATGGTTAACACGGGTATTACGGCACAAGAATCACTGGACGACATTTGTTGTTTAATCCTAGATGGATATAAACCCTTGCAATGGAACCTCCACCATATCAACACAATCCATGGTTCCATTGCCAACCACATAGTCATATTCATAGTTATGAAAATAGTGATTTTGGTTTTTATGCAATAGTGATAATCATAGTAATTTGCAAGTAATTTGATAAAGATACTCAAATGACATGAGCAAGTGATGAACTTGCCTGAACACTGCAAAGTGTTGCAGTTGGATGGTGTGGACTGACCCTTGTCCTCTGTTGCTGAAAAAAATAGCATCATTGTCCGATAAGGGCAATGGTTAAAGAAGCATTGATGCATGATTCCAGTTTTAGGTTTTGTTCCCCCCTTCCGATGTCGTTATTATTTTATGTGAGAGGTTGATACTAAGAATAATTTAGGGATACTCTATTTAGGGTCAAATACAACCTTGAAATGTTATCAAGGTGTTTTTTAGAATCCAAAAGAATTTATGGACTTATTTTCATTATTGAAAATAATATGTGTGATTTAAATGATTATTTAAATCATCAAATTTGAACTTATTCTTGTTTAACTTCAAAAATTCTATTTCATATTTTATTATGATAGAGTATTTTATACTGAGTGATTTTCATATTTTTAATTATTTTTTTAGAGCTATTTATCATTTTCTATGCATTTTCAAAGTTTTTGTTTTAATTGGAATTATGAAAAGTCTAAAATGCCCCTGGGCCCACTTGTCAGGGTGGCCCAGTGGGTTAACCCTAACCCGAGCCACACTTGGGCTCGGTCGGTTGCACCGACCCCTGTCTCCTCTTCCTCGCGAAACCCTACCCCGAGCTTTGGCGATCCCTGCGTAGCCGCCGTGCTCGCTGAATTGTTCTGGCCATCTTCGGCCGCCCCCGCCGGCGAGATCGGTCGCAAACGAACGGCCGCTCGACGGCACGCCCATTGATCCGCGTCGATCCGTGTTTCGCCGCCGCCATCGTTCACCCCCAACGCATCTGCGACACGGCCATGGTGTGCCGTGACGATCTCGTCGCCGCCGGTGCGCCTGGTGCTGTGGCTCGGCCGTAGGCCTCGCCGTGCCTGCGCTGGAGCTTCCGCGCTTCGGCGACCGCCTGGCTTGACCATGGCTTGGCGCTGCCGTGGCCAGGCTGTGCCGCCGTACCGCCATGGTGACGCCGTGGCGCTGCTCCGAGTGTTAGTGCGCCTCCATCTTCTCCCTTTCTTCCTCCTCCTCTGTGCCATGCTCTAGTTACTGGCCTGCCTCTCCTCATGGAGATGCTGGCACTGCCGTGCTGCTGTTGTTGTGCTTTGCTAGCTTGCGTGTATGCTGTGATGCTGTGCTGCTACCCTGGATCCTACTCTACTGCTCTCTTTCATGCCCTGCTGTTACTTGCTATCTACCCTGGCTTGCAGTAACTGTGCATCCATGCTGTTGTGCATGCTATTAACCCTATAGCTGCTTGCCATTCTTGCTAGATTCTTGCTCTGTGCTTTTGTTCATGTTACTATGCTTGCCAGACACTCAAGTGTGTTCATGATTATGGTCCGGGCTTGATTACAGTGTGTAGTCCTTGCAGTTTTGCAAGTACCAGAGCAATTGTGTGCTAATTCTTGTGCTCAATTCATGATTATTCTCAATTGAGCATTACTGTGGGCTTAACAGTGTTATTCAGTAATGAATTGATGTGTACTTTGCTTGTGTAATATGCTCCAGTGGTTCATCAATCATTTGTTGTGTTGCTGGATACAATCATAAGTTAATTATGTGATTATCTGTGAAGCAATTATTGATTATATGTGACTATTTCATTCTCTGGTTTCTGCTCTGCTGCTCAGTGATGCTCTAGCATGCACTGGTGTAATATCCCAGGTAATGGGGTTACAAAAATAGAGGAAACAGATGTGTGCATTGCATTCATGCATAGAAAATCCGGGGAATTTTCGCGCTTTAAAGTAAAACGATCCATGATAGCGAAGTTTCACTTGACCTTGGTGGAATTGAAGTAGCTCATCAAGTCAAGCGCTATAAACCTCAATGTGACTTTGCTAAAACCTTGTTTTGGGAAAAGATGATTTGATCTAAGTGGTTAGATCAAATGGAATTAAAAATCAACACAAGAACTTATTAATCAAGGATCAATTGATTGATCTTACAAAGGATCATAACATGATATTCCTTGCCATAACATAAGAACATCTATTCAATTGGAAATCAACTAACAATAAAATGAAGAAAACATTCTTGACTTATCTCTTCCATGTCTTTAACAAATAAATATTCCTACCATGAACCTCATGGTATTTCTTGAATTAAACTCTTGAACTTAACATCAACAAAAGCTTATCACTAAACCCTAGAGTTGGGAGAGGTATATAACCATCAAAGAGATAAGATGCAACTCTAAATTATTAACACTTAAAAGTTAAGAAACTACACTTGGGGTATAAATGAATTCACTTTAAAACTAAATACCAATTATAGCAAAACACAAGGACCTAAGTGCATAAAAGTCACACATTCTTATTTTAATCATAACCTATTAAATATGTGGAATATCACAAAACTAAATTTGTTTACATTACGAATTATAGTTCAAACA
Source organism: Lolium rigidum (assembly GCF_022539505.1). Taxonomy (NCBI): domain Eukaryota; kingdom Viridiplantae; phylum Streptophyta; class Magnoliopsida; order Poales; family Poaceae; genus Lolium; species Lolium rigidum. The sequence goes on from NC_061514.1 coordinate 306,080,004, forward strand.
ATTTGAATAAAATAAAATATGAGTACTTTGAAACTCATATGATCATGCCTTGGTGAAATCAACAATCACCATTCAAAATTGGGGTATAATCCTTGTCCTTGACATTTTTATCCCAATTACAATATAAATACAATCACATATGATATAGTGACTCACCCACAAGCATAAAATCATTCCCAAGATATTTAGTAACTGTTATCACCAGAATTTGACCGAGTTAGAGGATGGCCATGATCAAGGTGGGCTTAAAGATATGTACGTGGAAGAAATGCGTGAATCGGCCTTGTGTACCCAGTTTGGGCTAGTTTGCCCTTATATCTGTAATTTATTAGATCGTATCTTAAGTTAGAAGTTAGAGTTTTACCCGTGCACGGTTAGGTGCACGCCTGAATTAGAAAGTCCATTTGGACTATAAATATGTATCTAGGGTTTATGGAATAAACAACAACTCACGTTCAACCCAAAACAAACCAATCTCGGCGCATCGCCAACTCCTTCGTCTCGAGGGTTTCTATCGGGTAGCGACATGCTGCCTAGATCGCATCTTGCGATCTAGGCAGCACAAGCTCCACGTTGTTCAGGCGTTGCTCGTACTGAAGCGCTTTTGATGGCGAGCAACGTAGTTATCATAGATGTGTTAGGGTTAGCATTGTTCTTCGTTTAAGCATGCTAGCGTAGTGCAACCCTTGCATATCTAGCCGCCCTCACACCTATCTCAGGTGTGGGGGCGGCACCCCGCTTGATCATTATTTAGTAGATCTGATCCGTTACGGTTGCTCCTTGTTCTACAAGGATTAGTTTAATATCTGCAATAGTTAGGCCTTACAAAGGGGGAGGATCCAGCGGCACGTAGGGTGGCGTTCGCAAGTCCTAAACAGGATGTTCCGAGGATCAACTTCATGTTGGTTTTAGGCCTGGTTTAGGATCGGCTTATGATCACCGTGCGTGGCCGCGAGGCCCAACCTGGAGTAGGATGATCCGATTATGCGGTGAAAACCCTAAATCGTCGTAGATCTCATTAGCTTTATCTTGATCAAGCAGGACCACCATATATTCGTGCACCCCGTACGAATCATGGGTGGATCGGCTCCTTGAGCCGATTCACGGGATAACTCGAGAGCCGATCGAGGCTCGTATTTAATGTTTACGTGTATGCCATGCGGGAAACTAAGCGAGGCATCTCCATCACCTTCCGACCAGGTATAGGTCGGTGGCACGCCCTTGCACTTCGCATCAGACGTGTGACCAGAAGAGCATTGCGGGCCGTCGCTCGGAGGGGTCTCAGCCAGCCGTAGCTCTAGGCTCTTCCCAGCTCTACCTGTGTTGACCGTCGCTGCCCGCCGGTGGGTTTTGGCAGTCAACACATTCTGGCACGCCCGGTGGGACCTCGAGCAAAGGAAAGCCGATAACGAGACATCGGCCGGTACGAACACGATGCTCTTCCTCCCGACGGAGCCTAGTGCTCCAGGATTACACGAGGGATATTACGAAACCTTCATGGAGCGCTTCGATCCAGCGAGTCGGCCAAGATTATCCTCACTACACGGTCTGCTTGGTTTCAACGGTGATCTAACGAACGGCGGCCACGTCGGCTACACGAATCCCAACGGAGCCGAGGTACGAGTATAGCGCATTGGCATAATACAAAGCCGATATCTGCAGTCACCTGTCAGATTCGGCTCGGGGAGGCATATGGTTAGCAGACAGACACATGGGTAAGAAAATGTCAGGAGCCGATGGAAAATCGGCCAGTAAAAAAAAAATTTTTGTAGCAAGTACAGAAAGATCCGGTCCAGTGAAACATCATCTGTCTCTGAAGGCCCTACTGAAGAAACACACCGAGGGCGAGAACGGCGTCGATACGGACGCGATCCGCCTCAGCGATCTCAGCCTTGTCATCCTCGTCCTTACCCGTCACTAGCTGATTGCTCAGGGTACGGATTTCAGCCAGATCGGTCTTCAGATCGGCTGTGAGGCCTTTTGCTTCGTCTTGAGAACGGGCAACAAGGGCTTCCTTGTCCTGGATGAGCTGTTTGGTCACCCTTACCCTCTCTTCAAGATCCTCCAGCTCCTTGCGCAGGGTCTCGAGTTCGGCGCGAGTGGCGAAGTATCCGTCTTGGCGTCCGAGCGGCCTTCTTCTCATTGAGCCGTCGACACTTTTCGGCAATATCGGCTCTCAGCGGAAGTTGGGAGTGGCGAAGAGTAATCCTTTGGCGAGCTGATTGCACCCTTGACTTAAAGACCGGCAGGGTAACAGCGGGCCAGAGCTTCACTTGCAGGGTCATAGGAAGATGAAGCTGGATATCCTCGAGAATGCCTTTGGCTTCCTCGGAATCTTCAATCAGAGTCTCAGTTGGGGCAGAAAGCAAGTCTTTGAGACGCTGGAGTGGACCACGGACCGTACTAGGGATCGGCTCCCCACTTGCCTTGGAAGAAGTTGGTTCGATGGATTCTGGGTCGAACGTAAGCAAGCTCGAGAGATCACAACCCTGGTAGGGCAAACAAAGTGAGTTTAGCAGGCAATGGTGGAATTGATGGAGCCAAGGAGGAGAGACATACCTCTCCCAAGGAAGGGGGAACAGCCGATGCAGTGACGATCGGCTTTTCTGTGGACTGAGATGGGTCAACCATTTGGGCAGCCGCCACCGCCGAGGTGGCCAGGTCCAGAGTGGCGGACGGCATCTGTATCTCCTCAACGTCTCCGCTAGAAGTTTCTTCGGCCTGCAAGAGGAAGTGATTAGCCGATCCATACGTAACGACGGGAAAGCATGAAGTATGATCAAGAAGATGATTACATTTGAAACCTCCTGGCTTGATGAAGAGGCTCGTGGGTTCTTGCGAGCCCTTTTGACGCAGCGGCGCTTTGTGCGTGACCCCGATCTGCTCGGGGCTTGGGGGGCAGGAGGTTCAGTGATCGACCTTTTATTGAAAGCCGGCGCTGGTGAAGCCGTCTGGCTTTGGGTGGTGGACCTCTCGGAATTACCCGAGCTTGAGTCCCCTTGACTGGTTTCCTCGGCCCCGCTGGAGGTTCCTTCAGTGGAGGGCTGTAGGAAAGAACACGAGCGTATTTTAAACAAATGGTTGAAAGCGGACAAGTGTCTGCAGGGTCTGAACCAACTTACATGCAAGCTTTCTTGAGCCGGAGCTTTACGCTTCAGGGTTTTTCTGGCAGCCACCTTCCTCACCGCCGTCCTCGCCTGAGTCGAGGCTCGGGGGGCAACCGGCCCCGAAGATGCTTTACTCTTGGGAGCCGATTTCGGTGAAATCGGCCGACCTCGCATTATGACTTTCTTCGGGGGTGGCGAGCTGCGGCGAGAAGAGAACCACGCGGTGCAGGAGGGAGGAATACGAAAGGGGAACCGTCGGCTTGTGTGGGAGCCGGACCATCTTGTTGCTGCCGAGGAGAAAGAGTTAGGTCACTGAGACAATCACCATAAGGCGGATACGGGAAATGCTTAAGTAATGATACACGGTCTGCGAGGGATGTCATACTCGGCGTCAAGCTCTCTCAGCAGCGGTCCTAGAGCCCTCCTGAAGACGTGGGTCTTCCACATAGACCACCAAGTTTCAAAACCATCGGTAGTGAAGGAGAAGCGGAGGTCGTGAGGAATTGGGATGGCCAAAGCATCAAAGAAGGTATAACACCTTTGGGCAGTAAGGATGTCAGGCAGGTCGGCTCTACTCGGCTGTCGGATGGTGTAAGAAGAAGTGTGGAGGCACTGTCCGAGACCAAGGCTGTCGGGCTGCCACTACCGGTTGGTAGCACTCATAACCGGGCTTTGTGATCCGGTTCGAGGTACTCATGCCAACGGGGAGGAAGCAAGGACGAATCATGATGGAGTACAAATGCTGTAGTCTTGGCGTCATCGGCAAGGTCATCCAATCGGAAAGAGACTGGGTTTTCAAAGTTTGCCGATTCAGTATAAGGATTGAACAGGGGGTTGTCCAAACCTTGGAAGAAAATCTTAAACCACCCTGCTGCTTCCTTGGGGATCAGCCTGCTGCCCGGGAGACCATATAGGGCTTGGCCGTAGCTGGTGCATCGAATTTCCTTTCCATTCACATCCGGAAAGGTGCAGGTGGTCGATGATGGGAAGTACTGGAATTTGGTTTTGGAAGTATAGTTGGGCCCACAACTCGAATGAACCACCGAGGGCCGCCGGTTTGACTGTCTTTCGAGAGAACAAGTTTGACGGACATCAGTTGAAGGGATCGATAAATCTCTCCAAGAAATAGTTTGCCTAGGCCGAGTTGGGTGCCTTTAGCAAGTTCATAGGCCAGGGAGAGGTAATTCTTGGTGGGAGCGAGCGATGGGCCGCAGAATATGAAGTGCTCCAGCCAGAAATTCAGAAAGGCTGTGTGCTCCCTCTCTGTCACGGGGCCTTTCTTTTTCATGTAACGATTGAGGTAGGCACCCCAGCTGGTACACTCTTTTTTAGAGGAGAGAGTGAAAGGGACTTTTGGCAGTTTGAATGCAGAAGGGCTGGGGGATGCAATGTCTAGCCCTGTGATCATGGCCACATCCAGCAGGGTTGGTGTCATAGGGCCATGACCAAACATAAAGCAGTTCAGTGCATCAGACCAGAAGTAGCCGATGGTTTTCAGGATGTTCTCATTCTTCTCAAGAGGAGAAAATGATAATGACAGGGCATCGGCTATCCCTATGGTTTCCCAAGTGGCATAGTGGGATTTTGATACTCTATTGTACCATGCCACCCAACCTTCAGGAGGATTAGGCCAGGCTCGTAGGCAGTCGGCCCAGGAAGTTAGATCTAGGTTTTGGCTCACAAAGGGGATTCTGTTAGCTTCGCACGAAATTAACAGGGCAGGACTCTCAGAAGAACGAGGACCGAGGCACATCGAATTTGCGAGAGAAGGGTGTGGCAGAAGGATATCTGAAGCCTAAATTAGTAGCGGAGCGAAACAATTAATTCAGGTGTTTGCCATTAATCTCATGTCGAGTCGAACGGCGAGAGGAGGTTGAGGATTACCTTCAGTCCGGAAGCCGTGGTATCGGTGTTGGATGATTCCGCCATGGGATGCGTTGAAGGAGCTGGGGGCGGCGTGGTCGAGATCTGTGTAGGTGGTTGTGGGTTGGAATTGCTCAGGCGGCGATTTGGGGATCTGAGTTTGCCTTTTCAGATGGAGGTCGCAGGTTACCGTTTGGAAGGGCGGCTAGGTCGACGTTCCTCATGTTTTTATAATGGAGACCGATGCGGTGCCATCGGCTCTTTTTGGAGATTGTGTGACTTTGACCATCGGCAAAACAATTGATTGGAGAATACTTCTTCGTTAACAGAGGAGGGTTTGTTACAATGAAGAGCCGATTGCTCAAAGGGGAACAGAAGAAGAGCCGATTGCTCGCATCTTACTGATGCTATGTCACTAGTCCTCGCTGCCCTCGTCGTCAGCATCGTAGCTGTCACCGGCGCTGCTTCCGGAGAATTCCTCGTCACCGCTACTCTAGCCCTCGACTGGAGCTTCTTCCTCTGCGTCGTCATCATCATCCTCACTATCTGCCCAAAGTCGGAGGCGCTTCGCCGGCGGGTGTCCAGTGGAGGAGGAGGAGTCATCCTCCTCCTTTTCTTCCTCCGTATCTTCATCTTCCTCTTCCTTATCATAGGAAGTATGATTCCTCCAGGAGGAGAGGTCATCCTCGTTTTTGCTCTCCAGTTCCCCTTCAACGAGGAGGTGGAGATCGCCCTCCTCATCGGTTAGGGGCATGTCGCCGTCCGACATAAGATCGAAGTCCCACTCGAGCTCCGACATTGGCTCGCTTGGGGAAGAAGATTGGAAAGAAAGGTCGATGGTCAGATCAGAGGATGAAGAGGGCTAATCGATCGGCACGATTGAATAATTGGAAGCTTGGCGGAAATTTAACGCCATTACAGTTTCCAAGGAAGTGATGCAGAGCTATCGAGTTTTCCAGAGGATCTGAGAAGACAGGGCATAATGATGACGGATGCTGCAACAACTCTGCTCTGCCATGACATGACCCGACAAAGGAAAGCATAATGATTTTGGAAATGTTATTTCCAAAACCAGGGGGGCATGTGTTATCACCAGAATTTGACCGAGTTAGAGGATGGCCATGATCAAGGTGGGCTTAAAGATATGTACGTGGAAGAAATGCGTGAATCGGCCTTGTGTACCCAGTTTGGGCTAGTTTGCCCTTATATCTGTAATTTATTAGATCGTATCTTAAGTTAGAAGTTAGAGTTTTACCCGTGCACGGTTAGGTGCACGCCTGAATTAGAAAGTCCGCTGGACTATAAATATGTATCTAGGGTTTATGGAATAAACAACAACTCACGTTCAACCCAAAACAAACCAATCTCGGCGCATCGCCAACTCCTTCGTCTCGAGGGTTTCTATCGGAGTAGCGACATGCTGCCTAGATCGCATCTTGCGATCTAGGTAGCACAAGCTCCACGTTGTTCATGCGTTGCTCGTACTGAAGCGCTTTTGATGGCGAGCAACGTAGTTATCATAGATGTGTTAGGGTTAGCATTGTTCTTCATTTAAGCATGCTAGCGTAGTGCAACCCTTGCATATCTAGCCGCCCTCACACCTATCTCAGGTGTGGGGGCGGCACCCCGCTTGATCATTATTTAGTAGATCTGATCCGTTACGGTTGCTCCTTGTTCTACAAGGATTAGTTTAATATCTGCAATAGTTAGGCCTTACAAAGGGGAGGATCCAGCGGCACGTAGGGTGGCGTTCGCAAGTCCTAAACGAGGATGTTCCGAGGATCAACTTCATGTTGGTTTTTAGGCCTTGTTTAGGATCGGCTTATGATCACCGTGCGTGGCCGCGAGGCCCAACTCGGAGTAGGATGATCCGATTATGCGGTGAAAACCCTAAATCGTCGTAGATCTCATTAGCTTTATCTTGATCAAGCAGGACCACCATATATTCGTGCACCCCGTACGAATCATGGGTGGATCGGCTCCTTGAGCCGATTCACGGGATAACTCGAGAGCCGATCGAGCCTCGTATTTAATGTTTACGTGTATGCCATGCGGGAAACTAAGCGAGGCATCTCCATCACCTTCCCGACCGGGTATAGGTCAGGTGGCACGCCCTTGCACTTCGCATCGGACGTGTGACCAGAAGAGCATTGCGGGCCGTCGCTCGGAGGGGTCTCAGCCAGCCGCAGCTCTAGGCTCTTCCCGGCTCTACCTGTGTTGACCGTCGCTGCCCGCCGGTGGGTTTTGGCAGTCAACAGTAACAAAAGCCACTTGGCTCTCCAAAAACAAATCACATGAGAGGATAATACCCATGCCACATAGGATGAAAATATCTACATAACTTGAATCTTAAGCTATGCCACCTCATGCTTAAAGGATTGCTATGGATGAGAGCATGACAACCAAGCACCTTACTCATCAAATCAAAACAAGAGTCACCCACCTATGTGTCATGATACTAGAGCTTGCTCAAGCCTATAAAAGGGAGTCTCACACTCCATTCATTCCATCATCTTGCACCATGATGCAAGAAAACCAACACATTGAGACACCCCATAAAATAGTTAGGATCAAGATGAAGCAGCTAGGAGGTGGAGGCATGCCACAAGATGCAGGTTTATCGAAATTCTCGAAGAACAAGCTACGAGAAGATAACAAGGTAGAATTCTTAGGAAGACCACATATTTAGATAATCACATCATCATTCCTAGAGTAGAACCCTAGATTATAATCCAAGTCCTTGTAGAGTGAGAGGAGTAATTGGTACAACCATATCTAAATATTTCTAGTAATACCATAGGAAGCTAAACCTTTGACCATTATAAATTAAGTAATGATCATAAACCTTAAGAACTTGAGGTAAAGATATTAAGAACAGGTTGACCATGCCTAATCCATGATCATGCTCTTGAGGTATGTGAGGATAAGTTAAACCCTAATAGGATAAGTAGATATCATTCACCACATGAAATCATAGGGAGGTAACTAGTAAGCAACCCTAGGCTTATATCCTAACCTTTACTTGTGAACCACTTGGTGATCATAAGTAGAATCTTACCTATCTATTTTTCATTCATTCATCAATTAAAGGACCTAAGAAAACCTTAGAGTTAAACTCTATACTTTATATGATGAGAAACTATTCATCATTAGAACCAAAGTTAACTATAAAAAGAACCATATCTACTTTAGTTACTTTAATAATGGATTAAGGATAACAATAGTGGAATCAAATAGAACCAATTCTCAATCCCTTAGTAACTAAAGGAGAACATCAAATAATAAGCAAGTATCCATCTTATAATGGATAGGGAGACTAAACCCTAGTTGGTGCATCACTTGAGTGATCACAACTATAAACCTAGTTCACCTTTAAGTTCCAAATCAAATGCTATTAGGTGAATATAACTAGAATTCTAAAATCCACAAGATTGAGAGTATGAGTTATCAACATAATAACACTTATTGAACACAAAACTTAGTCATCATCACAATACAAGTATGTAAATCACATAATTAACATGTTACCATGTTCTAACAAACAAATCCTGATGTCTCTAGAAAGAAACCAAAAAGTTAATTGATACAAACATGTATGAGCAAATAAAGAATTAAAAATCATCTCCATAAAGATTTATACCCATTTGGAATATTAAGTTATTATCTAAATAAATAAGAAGGAAGTAAATATCCCTGGAATATGTTAATACAAAATATTCCAGAACCTTATTAAGTTCAATCAAAGGGGTCTATATATTCAAACACCTGCAAAATACAAAAGGATTCAAACCTGAATTCAAAATAGAATTATAAAACAGAAAATGAAAACAGAAAAAGGAAAGAGAGAAGAAAAACCTACCTGGACCTTACCTATCCGAGCAGCCCAGCAGGAGCCCATTAGCCGCAGCCCAACGCCAGCCCACGTACCTCTTCGGCAACCAAATAAAAAGAGGAGCTCGTCCTCATCCTCTTCTCGCGTGGAGGACAACACGAAGCCGTGCTCCCCTTCTCCATGTCGCTGGCGGCCTCTCCTTCCCAGCAGTGTGGCGTGGCGTGCTCCACTGCGCCATATAAAAGCCCTGGACGAACCCTAAACGCCGTTCTCTCTCTCTCTCTCTCTAAATTTCCCCAATTCGAAACCCTAACCCGTACGGCCTCCGGCCATCGCCGTTGATTCGGGAAGCCCCAGACCCCACCGTAACCACCAGTGGGATCGCCGTGGTCGACTTGCTCTTCCTGCAAGAGGAATTGGGCCGCCGTGCTCGGAATCGCCGTCGACGAGCTCGTCTTCCCCGGCACCGGCACCGATGAATTCCGGCGATGCCGACCTCCATAGACCTCGCCGTCAAGCTCTGCGCGCTCCTGGTGAGCTACTAACCCTCCTAGCATGCATAGCCCGCTTGATTGCGTTCCCTAGCTTCGCCACATCACACACACCGCGAGCTCTGCCGCTCGGTTCCGCCGCCGGCCAAGCTCCGACGACCATTGAGGGCGGCGCCACCACCATTCGGTTCCTCTCGTCGTCCTCGTTCGAATGAGCACACACACGCGCTCGCGGGAGCCCTCAAACGCCGGCGCTGTCCTTGACTGGCCGCCGGTGGTGCACATGGTTGCCACGATGGCACCACGTGGTAACCAACGTGGCCATAGGCCCACCAGTCAGCCTCTCTGTGTAGATCCAATCGTGTACCTTTAGCCGTTTTTTCATTTAAATTTAAATCCAGAAATTTGCTGCAACTTCAAATAAATCTAGAAAATTCATATAAACTCAGAAAAATGAAAATAACATATCAAAATTCTTAGAAAAGAAAACTCTATCCAATAAAAATATAAAATGAAATTTTTAATTTCAATAAAAATTCAATTATTTAATACTTGTTATTTAAGCCTTTTATTTTAATTCTAAATGCTATTAAAATTCAATAATTAGAAAAACTTTCCAAATCAAATAAAAACCAGTAAATAAATAAATAAAACATTAAAAACTAATCTTCTTTATTTGTTAATTTGATAAATCCTTATTAGAGGGATTTAAAATATAATTAATAATTGCCTTAATTATTAATTGTTTCAAATAAGAAAGTGACAAATCCAATATTATTTGTATTTCAAAGTTATTAATAACTTCAATCTTGTTAATGAAGTTATTAATCCAAGAATTATATGGTAATTAGGAAACCCTAATTCCATATCGAATGATATTACAAATCTATCAATTCATGTGATTCCTAAAACCCTAATTCCATTAGGAACCCTAACTCCACTATTATATGTGTGAACCCTAAATGATTTCTAAAACCTAAACCCTAGGTTAGAACATGTGATCATGATATTTTGATTTCATTCATAGCTCCATAGTAACAACTAAACAATTGCCAAGACTTCACAAAATAATAGAGAACCATCTCTAACATTGGTATTACGTGTGTTCATGCCTAGATGATCAAATAAGACCAACCCTAGTTCCTATACCTAGAGGTAACAACCTTAAATATCCATATTTAGCATCACACCCTTGTGATGAACCCTAATAGTAACCATGATGGATGACCGCCATTACATAATCATGTTCCACTAAACCCTACTAGTGTTGGATGCTTATGAACCATCCTATTTAGGAACCAACCATTCTCTATTTAGTGAAACCAATAACAAACCCTAGACAACCTCAACCCTATCTGATATACTTCTTATTACTTAAGAAGTATGTTCTTCAAAAGTTATTCTTTTGAAGTAAATAAAGAATCATCATCAACCCTGCTTATCAGGACCTAGAAGCCCTAGCCAGCTATCACCAACAAGGTATACCACCTTGATAGCAACTATTGGTAATTAAGATGTTTAGGCTTAATTCAACAATACAAGCCTAGTAGCTGATGAATCCAACTAGGTTGGGATACATCTACTACTTACTCCAGAAACCAATTAGAACCATAGAACACCATAGAACGCCACAAACTTAATTATCATACTTGTTCTTTATTCAAGAACATGTTCATCAAAAGTTATTCTTTTGAATTATATAATAAGTAATCATCAACCATGTATTATAGGACTTAAAGCTGACAAGCTACTCTTTACTTATTATACAGCTACTATTCCTGGTTGTGTATGATTGTTACTATTCATGTTGCCACCTACTTATAATTCTAAAACAACACAACCCTGAATAAGAACCCTGTTTGTGAATCACTCTAAAAAGTGCAACACACCCTGAACCAATTATCACAACTCACTAATCCTAAATCATCGGGGTTAGGTCACGCTTAGAGCGATTGCATCTCATTCTTATACATTATTGCATCCTTGCCAATCTTTTAAACATCGTCCTTACCGGACGATGATGCTATTTCAGAATTTGGAGTTATTGCGTATCGAAGACCTTGCCTGCATAATCTTGCAGACAAGAAAGGCAAGTTCATCACTTGCTCATGTCATTTGATTATTTCTATCAAATTACTTGCAAAGTACTATGGTTATCACTATTGCATAAAAACCAAAACCACTACTTTCATAACTATGAATATGACTAGGTGGTGGGCAATGGAACCATGGATTGTGTTGATATGGTGGAGGTTCCATTGCACGGGTTTATATCCATCTAGGATTAAACAACAAATGTCGCCGAGTGATTCTTGTGCCGTAATACCCGTGTTAACCATAAGATCCGGAGTGGGACGGAGTAGTCAAAAGTGTTTCCACCTCTCGTTCATCAACGGATGCGCTTTACCATAGACACTTGTATCTGTCAGGGCAAGCGTTTGGCTGGGGAAGCCTTAAGTCCCCACGGCATAGTCCGTAGACACTTGTCGCTCGAAGAGCAAGCGGTTGGCTGGGGAAGCCTTAAGTCCCCACGGTATTGCGGTCTATGATGGGTTGCAGCTACCGGCGAAGGAGTTTGGTTCGATCCCAACCTGTCGTCGTGGTCGGGGTCCACCCGTGAGTGGGAATAATGGGACCGGCGAGGACCCAGGGTCGGGGCATGCAACAAAGGGTGGGTGTTCGAGGTAGCGGAGGAACATGATTGGCTAGACCTTATACCGGGCCTCACACCATAGGAAGTGTGGACAAGCCTGCAGCTTGGTTGGCACCAAGGTTAAGATCTCTTATGGGTAAAGCAACACCCCTCTGCAGAGTGTAAAGAACCGTGACCTGTCACTCCCTGTTCGGGATATGGAGCTGCGAACGCGGCCGGAAAGGAGCTCCATGAAGTTCTAGTAAACCGGTGAAGGCTGACGGACATAGTTCTTCGAATAAAAGCAACCTTTTGAAGAAATGGTTATGAAAACTTGCATTGGTATTAGACTTTCTGGTCTAATGCTGTAGCTAGTGCATTAAACACCTCTTTCCTATAATGAACTTGTTGAGTACGCTCGTACTCATACCACTCTTAAATCCCCTGCTTAGATATGGAGGCATCGAAGGAGGATCTACAGTGCAACTCGAAGGCCGAGGAGTCAACAACTACTTCAAGAGACAGGACCCTGTCAGAGGAGTCAGATACCACATCCAACATGGAGAAAACCTAGTTTAGCCATAGAAGGGAACTAGTTTCCTAAACCTAGCTCCTATTTAGCTAGAATCTATTCATAGCCCCTATAGCTAGTCAAATACTCTACAAATAGAGTTCGTGATAGGATTAGACTACGAGTCGTTCTTCTGGAATTTATTTGCAGTTTTACCTCATTGTAAAGTAGGAGGCTGTGATGATCTTATGTAACAGAGTCATTGTTGTAATTCTATAGACATGCCTTGGACCCGCATATGTTTCTGTTGTACCACTACGAGCGATATAATACTAGTGGAACGGTGTTTCATTGGTGTTATATCAGACTTGCATACTACACCATGCAGTGGTATGCCGTGTCACCACAGTTGGTATCAGAGCAAATGCTTTGACCTTAGGATTAAAACCCTTTAAAGGAGACCTATAGGATTGGTAGTGTCTATAGGAAGTTGTCTTAGTCAAACCAAATACTACATATGACTTGAGATGGATATTCACTTGAGAATAATCCTGACACACTTGAGTCAACCTTTTCAATCTATCTTTTCTAAGTAAAGATCGTCAGCTAATCCCAAACATGTAGCACACCATTAAGTTCTTAAAACAATAGATGAGTAGATCACAGTTGGTATACAATACATGGTAGTCCAAAGAGAGGATACAACCATAAGGAAGATATCCTATTGGAAGATGTGTACCAACACATGTTATGGTTAAGTAAGAACTATTCAGACCTGTAATAGAAGTAATATCAAGTGCTAAAGATAAGTATAGTAGGAAGATAGCCTACTAGAAGGTGTAAGCTGATACAAGTAATGGGTAAGTAAATTATTCAAACTTGTGAAACAATTGATAGTAAGTGATAACTATGAGTCATATGAGGTAGTATAGACCATGATGAGTCAATCATGGAAGGTAAGGAAGAGAGATAGGAATAAAATATGCCTACTTACATGGTAGATATAGAAATCATATATGATTCACCTGAGAATCGTTATGTGATGGACTAGAATATTATAAATACTTAGGAGGAGTCTGATAAGAAGTTAGACACGAAACAATAGAGTAAAATTTGGGTTCCAAAACCATGGGAACTGTGTCTAGTACATCAGAACCCTAGTTATATGGTAAGAACATATGGAAGTATATGAGCTATATTTCCATAATTATGTGTTTAGAATAGCAATGTTAGAACCTAGACATATCATGTGAGACAGTCCTCAATAAAATGAAAGTTAAGTAGTACTTCCAAAGAAAATTAGGTTAACCTTAACCATCCCAATCCACTTTGTTTCAAGTTTATCTCATTGCAATTGTGCAATCAAGATAAATGTTCAGACAAATAGTAGAAATCCAGATATTTGTGCTAAGTATCACGATATAAACCTATCTTATGTGGTGTTATATACTACACATCTCAGCCTGATGTTTAGAGATGTCCTACTCAACTATTATATTTAGGCTTATGATGATGTGTATTATAAGCACAAAGCTGAATCTTCTTGGATTTTGTTGGATTTTCATTGTTTGACTAGATCCATACATGAAGTTTGACTTTGGTATGCAAATGCATGTTGCAATATCAAGTCCTTACTTAATGCTATAGATCTAGAGGGTAATGGTATTCGTGTGAGGAAGTGACGAATTCGGAAGATTCTGAAGACAAGATGAAGGTTCATCAAATAAAGGAAACAAAGTTGTGGGAAGTAACCACTATACTCTGAAGGAAGTACCAATTAAAACTCATGCTTTACCTCAACAGAGGAGTACTTTAGTACATGAGAAGCATGAAGGTAAGAAATCTGGTGATTATGGTGAAGCTGAAGCAGATCCATAGTCCACATAGAAGAGGGAATGCATGGGAAATCACCTAGAATACTATAATCATAGTGTCGACCGGTGGTTTTCTTGCAACAATAAACCCTCGAAGAAAGGAAGATGACCTATGAACCCATAGCAGATATAAGAAGACCATAGTTGATATCAGAATACCACAATTGATATAGGATCAATACTGGAAGATAGAGTAGAAGATATCTCGTCCAGTGGATCAGAACCTATAATAGAATCCATTTTCAGATAACAAATAGCCATAATTGGTATCGAGTAGTCTATCATTGGATTAATTGTACCAAGAAGTTGTAAACAAATAAAATTTTGTTAGCCAAATAACAATGACCTACAATCATTTAGTCAAAGGATTCACATTGGATGTCCACAATTGAGTGGATACACCACAAAGATTCTTCACAAGACCTTAGAGGAATATAAACCATAAGCTACACCTAGACCAATATTCTAACCATCAATTCAATGGTTGGAAGAAACGGAGTTGAAGATCATAAGAAAACCCTAAGGGGTAGAGTAAAGATTGAGTTGGATGTATAATGACTCATTACTTTAAGCTTGATAGAAGCAGAAGGTCTGAACTGAGAGGAAGTTCGATCTTATTTTCATAAGATTATCGAACACTACTTTCAGAAGGATGTCAGGCCAGAAGCCGAGGTTTACACCTCGAGGAAGTAAGAAGTGAACTATAACTTGAGAAAGTGAGTAGTATTTACTCAGAAGTACGAAAGCTCAAGTAAGTCAAGCATAAAGAAGTTGGACGAAGAAAATACCATAGACCAAATACAGCTCAAGAAGGCCAAAGACTGAAGTAGATTGACCATAGCAAAACTAAAGTCTATTTGAAAGATTCCTTTCATGGAACCTAATAAACACAAAATAGTTGTAGGTATCAACTATAAACCATGATTGGATGGACTAAATGAGTCTAATCCATTCTTAGAGGAATAAATCACCATGATCAATTCCATAGTAGTACCTTACCAAGTACCATTATTGTAGTTTTGGTAGTAAGAGAAGAACAAAGACCTATTTTATCAAATAGGAGAATGTTATTCAATTAGTCCTCAATTAAGACTGTCAGGACAAGAAGAAGTCCCAATCATTGAATATTCAATGAGAAATGAAACAAGCTTATAATATTGAAAGAAATCATGGAATTGAAGTAAGAAGCCATGGCCCAGAGATAGACACTAATGGATTCCAGAAAGAATATGGATAAGGGATATATTCAAATATATCCAATAAGATGTACATGGAGTTCGAGAAAAGTCGTAGTCTGCACAAGTCAGATCCACACTCCGAAACGTGAGAGAGTTCAAACTTCGAGGAAGAAGTTTAGTTTAAGGGGTAGAGACTGTAATATCCCAGGTAATGGGGTTACAAAAATAGAGGAAACGGATGTGTGCATTGCATTCATGCATAGAAAATCCGGGGAATTTTCGCGCTTTAAAGTAAAACAGATCACAGAATCGAAGTTTCACTTGACCTTGGTGGAATTGAAGTAGCTCATCAAGTCAAGCGCTATAAACCTCAATGTGACTTTGCTAAAACCTTGTTTTGGGAAAAGATGATTTGATCTAAGTGGTTAGATCAAATGGAATTAAAAATCAACACAAGAACTTATTAATCAAGGATCAATTGATTGATCTTACAAAGGATCATAACATGATATTCCTTGCCATAACATAAGAACATCTATTCAATTGGAAATCAACTAACAATAAAATGAAGAAAACATTCTTGACTTATCTCTTCCATGTCTTTAACAAATAAATATTCCTACCATGAACCTCATGGTATTTCTTGAATTAAACTCTTGAACTTAACATCAACAAAAGCTTATCACTAAACCCTAGAGTTGGGAGAGGTATATAACCATCAAAGAGATAAGATGCAACTCTAAATTATTAACACTTAAAAGTTAAGAAACTACACTTGGGGTATAAATGAATTCACTTTAAAACTAAATACCAATTATAGCAAAACACAAGGACCTAAGTGCATAAAAGTCACACATTCTTATTTTAATCATAACCTATTAAATATGTGGAATATCACAAAACTAAATTTGTTTACATTACGAATTATAGTTCAAACAATTTGAATAAAATAAAATATGAGTACTTTGAAACTCATATGATCATGCCTTGGTGAAATCAACAATCACCATTCAAAATTGGGGTATAATCCTTGTCCTTGACATTTTTATCCCAATTACAATATAAATACAATCACATATGATATAGTGACTCACCCACAAGCATAAAATCATTCCCAAGATATTTAGTAACAAAAGCCACTTGGCTCTCCAAAAACAAATCACATGAGAGGATAAACCCATGCCACATAGGATGAAAATATCTACATAACTTGAATCTTAAGCTATGCCACCTCATGCTTAAAGGATTGCTATGGATGAGAGCATGACAACCAAGCACCTTACTCATCAAATCAAAACAAGAGTCACCCACCTATGTGTCATGATACTAGAGCTTGCTCAAGCCTATAAAAGGGAGTCTCACACTCCATTCATTCCATCATCTTGCACCATGATGCAAGAAAACCAACACATTGAGACACCCCATAAAATAGTTAGGATCAAGATGAAGCAGCTAGGAGGTGGAGGCATGCCACAAGATGCAGGTTTATCGAAATTCTGAAGAACAAGCTACGAGAAGATAACAAGGTAGAATTCTTAGGAAGACCACATATTTAGATAATCACATCATCATTCCTAGAGTAGAACCCTAGATTATAATCCAAGTCCTTGTAGAGTGAGAGGAGTAATTGGTACAACCATATCTAAATATTTCTAGTAATACCATAGGAAGCGAAACCTTTGACCATTATAAATTAAGTAATGATCATAAACCTTAAGAACTTGAGGTAAAGATATTAAGAACATGTTGACCATGCCTAATCCATGATCATGCTCTTGAGGTATGTGAGGATAAGTTAAACCCTAATAGGATAAGTAGATATCATTCACCACATGAAATCATAGGGAGGTAACTAGTAAGCAACCCTAGGCTTATATCCTAACCTTTACTTGTGAACCACTTGGTGATCATAAGTAGAATCTTACCCATCTATTTTTCATTCATTCATCAATTAAAGGACCTAAGAAAACCTTAGAGTTAAACTCTATACTTTATATGATGAGAAACTATTCATCATTAGAACCAAAGTTAACTATAAAAAGAACCATATCTACTTTAGTTACTTTAATAATGGATTAAGGATAACAATAGTGGAATCAAATAGAACCAATTCTCAATCCCTTAGTAACTAAAGGAGAACATCAAATAATAAGCAAGTATCCATCTTATAATGGATAGGGAGACTAAACCCTAGTTGGTGCATCACTTGAGTGATCACAACTATAAACCTAGTTCACCTTTAAGTTCCAAATCAAATGCTATTAGGTGAATATAACTAGAATTCTAAAATCCACAAGATTGAGAGTATGAGTTATCAACATAATAACACTTATTGAACACAAAACTTAGTCATCATCACAATACAAGTATGTAAATCACATAATTAACATGTTACCATGTTCTAACAAACAAATCCTGATGTCTCTAGAAAGAAACCAAAAAGTTAATTGATACAAACATGTATGAGCAAATAAAGAATTAAAAATCATCTCCATAAAGATTTATACCCATTTGGAATATTAAGTTATTATCTAAATAAATAAGAAGGAAGTAAATATCCCTGGAATATGTTAATACAAAATATTCTAGAACCTTATTAAGTTCAATCAAAGGGGTCTATATATATTCAAATACCTGCAAAATAGAAAAGAATTCAAATCTGAATTCAAAATAGAATTATAAAACAGAAAATGAAAACAGAAAAAGGAAAGAGAGAAGAAAAACCTACCTGGACCTTACCTATCCGAGCAGCCCAGCAGGAGCCCATTAGCCGCAGCCCAACGCCAGCCCACGTACCCCTTCGGCAACCAAATAAAAAGAGGAGCTCGTCCTCATCCTCTTCTCGCGTGGAGGACAGCACGAAGCCGTGCTCCCCTTCTCCATGTCGCTGGCGGCCTCTCCTTCCCGGCAGTGTGGCGTGGCGTGCTCCACAGCGCCATATAAAAGCCCTGGACGAACCCTAAACGCCGTTCTCTCTCTCTCTCTAAATTTCCCCAATTCGAAACCCTAACCCGTACGGCCTCCGGCCATCGCCGTTGATTCGGGAAGCCCCAGACCCCACCGTAACCACCAGTGGGATCGCCGTGGTCGACTTGCTCTTCCTGCAAGAGGAATTGGGCCGCCGTGCTCGGAATCGCCGTCGACGAGCTCGTCTTCCCCGGCACCGGCACCGATGAATTCCGGTGATGCCGACCTCCATAGACCTCGCCGTCAAGCTCTGCGCGCTCCTGGTGAGCTACTAACCCTCCTAGCATGCATAGCCCGCTTGATTGCGTTCCCTAGCTTCGCCACATCACACACACCGCGAGCTCTGCCGCTCGGTTCCGCCGCCGGCCAAGCTCCGACGACCATTGAGGGGCGGCGCCACCACCATTCGGTTCCTCTCGTCGTCCTCGTTCGAATGAGCACACACACGCGCTCGCGGGAGCCCTCAAACGCCGGCGCTGTCCTTGACTGGCCGCCGGTGGTGCACATGGTTGCCACGATGGCACCACGTGGTAACCAACTTGGCCATAGGCCCACCAGTCAGCCTCTCTGTGTAGATCCAATCGTGTACCTTTAGCCGTTTTTTCATTTAAATTTAAATCCAGAAATTTGCTGCAACTTCAAATAAATCTAGAAAATTCATATAAACTCAGAAAAATGAAAATAACATATCAAAATTCTTAGAAAAGAAAACTCTATCCAATAAAAATATAAAATGAAATTTTTAATTTCAATAAAAATTCAATTATTTAATACTTGTTATTTAAGCCTTTTATTTTAATTCTAAATGCTATTAAAATTCAATAATTAGAAAAACTTTCCAAATCAAATAAAAACCAGTAAATAAATAAATAAAACATTAAAAACTAATCTTCTTTATTTGTTAATTTGATAAATCCTTATTAGAGGGATTTAAAATATAATTAATAATTGCCTTTATTATTAATTGCTTAAAATAAGAAAGTGACAAATCCAATATTATTTGTATTTCAAAGTTATTAATAACTTCAATCTTGTTAATGAAGTTATTAATCCAAGAATTATATGGTAATTAGGAAACCCTAATTCCATATCGAATGATATTACAAATCTATCAATTCATGTGATTCCTAAAACCCTAATTCCATTAGGAACCCTAACTCCACTATTATATGTGTGAACCCTAAATGATTTCTAAAACCTAAACCCTAGGTTAGAACATGTGATCATGATATTTTGATTTCATTCATAGCTCCATAGTAACAACTAAACAATTGCCAAGACTTCACAAAATAATAGAGAACCATCTCTAACATTGGTATTACGTGTGTTCATGCCTAGATGATCAAATAAGACCAACCCTAGTTCCTATACCTAGAGGTAACAACCTTAAATATCCATATTTAGCATCACACCCTTGTGATGAACCCTAATAGTAACCATGATGGATGACCGCCATTACATAATCATGTTCCACTAAACCCTACTAGTGTTGGATGCTTATGAACCATCCTATTTAGGAACCAACCATTCTCTATTTAGTGAAACCAATAACAAACCCTAGACAACCTCAACCCTATCTGATATACTTCTTATTACTTAAGAAGTATGTTCTTCAAAAGTTATTCTTTTGAAGTAAATAAAGAATCATCATCAACCCTGCTTATCAGGACCTAGAAACCCTAGCCAGCTATCACCAACAAGGTATACCACCTTGATAGCAACTATTGGTAATTAAGATGTTTAGGCTTAATTCAACAATACAAGCCTAGTAGCTGATGAATCCAACTAGGTTGGGATACATCTACTACTTACTCCAGAAACCAATTAGAACCATAGAACACCATAGAACGCCACAAACTTAATTATCATACTTGTTCTTTATTCAAGAACATGTTCATCAAAAGTTATTCTTTTGAATTATATAATAAGTAATCATCAACCATGTATTATAGGACTTAAAACTGACAACTGCTCTTTACTTATTATACAGCTACTATTCCTGGTTGTGTATGATTGTTACTATTCATGTTGCCACCTACTTATAATTCTAAAACAACACAACCCTGAATAAGAACCCTGTTTGTGAATCACTCTAAAAAGTGCAACACACCCTGAACCAATTATCACAACTCACTAATCCTAAATCATCGGGGTTAGGTCACGCTTAGAGCGATTGCATCTCATTCTTATACATTATTGCATCCTTGCCAATCTTTTAAACATCGTCCTTACCGGACGATGATGCTATTTCAGAATTTGGAGTTATTGCGTATCGAAGACCTTGCCTGCATAATCTTGCAGTCAAGAAAGGCAAGTTCATCACTTGCTCATGTCATTTGATTATTTCTATCAAATTACTTGCAAAGTACTATGGTTATCACTATTGCATAAAAACCAAAACCACTACTTTCATAACTATGAATATGACTAGGTGGTGGGCAATGGAACCATGGATTGTGTTGATATGGTGGAGGTTCCATTGCACGGGTTTATATCCATCTAGGATTAAACAACAAATGTCGCCAGTGATTCTTGTGCCGTAATACCCGTGTTAACCATAAGATCCGGAGTGGGACGGAGTAGTCAAAAGTGTTTTCACCTCTCGTTCATCAACGGATGCGCTTTACCGTAGACACTTGTATCTGTCAGGGCAAGCGGTTGGCTGGGGAAGCCTTAAGTCCCCACGGCATAGTCCGTAGACACTTGTCGCTCGAAGAGCAAGCGGTTGGCTGGGGAAGCCTTAAGTCCCCATGGTATTGCGGTCTATGATGGGTTGCAGCTACCGGCGAAGGAGTTTGGTTCGATCCCAAACTGTCGTCGTGGTCGGGGTCCACCCGTGAGTGGGAATAATGGGACCGGCGAGGACCCGGGGTCGGGAGCATGCAACAAAGGGTGGGTGTTCGAGGTAGCGGAGGAACATGATTGGCTAGACCTTATACCGGGCCTCACAC
This sequence comes from Lolium rigidum, assembly GCF_022539505.1. Taxonomy (NCBI): domain Eukaryota; kingdom Viridiplantae; phylum Streptophyta; class Magnoliopsida; order Poales; family Poaceae; genus Lolium; species Lolium rigidum. The sequence continues at coordinate 306,101,410 of NC_061514.1, forward strand.
CATAGGAAGTGTGGACAAGCCTGCAGCTTGGTTGGCACCAAGGTTAAGATCTCTTATGGGTAAAGCAACACCCCTCTGCAGAGTGTAAAGAACCGTGACCTGTCACTCCCTGTTCCGGGATATGGAACTGCGAACGCGGCCGGAAAGGAGCTCCATGAAGTTCTAGTAAACCGGTGAAGGCTGACGGACATAGTTCTTTGAATAAAAGCAACCTTTTGAAGAAATGGTTATGAAAACTTGCATTGGTATTAGACTTTCTGGTCTAATGCTGTAGCTAGTGCATTAAACACCTCTTTCCTATAATGAACTTGTTGAGTACGCTCGTACTCATACCACTCTTAAATCCCCTGCTTAGATATGGAGGCATCGAAGGAGGATCTACAGTGGCAACTCGAAGGCCGAGGAGTCAACAACTACTTCAAGAGACAGGACCCCGTCGGAGGAGTCGAATACCACATCCAACATGGAGAAAACCTAGTTTAGCCATAGAAGGGAACTAGTTTCCTAAACCTAGCTCCTATTTAGCTAGAATCTATTCATAGCCCCTATAGCTAGTCAAATACTCTACAAATAGAGTTCGTGATAGGATTAGACTACGAGTCGTTCTTCTGGAATTTATTTGCAGTTTTACCTCATTGTAAAGTAGGAGGCTGTGATGATCTTATGTAACAGAGTCATTGTTGTAATTCTATAGACATGCCTTGGACCCGCATATGTTTCTGTTGTACCACTCTGAGCGATATAATACTAGTGGAACGGTGTTTCATTGGTGTTATATCAGACTTGCATACTACACCATGCAGTGGTATGCCGGGTCACCACAACTGGTATGCTCTAGCAAACTTCTGATGATCACATGGCTATCAATTGCTTGTAAATGATGTTGTTTCATAAATGTGCCTCACTATTGCTCATGTTGTGTTGTGTATGCATCACACAGGCTTGGCCTGGTGTGTGTTGTTGCTTGCTTAAGCATCAGTTGATGCTTGCAATGATCCATTGGATAAACTGCAAGGCTCTGGTTCATCTATTGCTTGTGTATTTCATTTATCTGTGTTGACTTGCTTGGCTGAATGGATAAATGATGTGAACTGCTTGCAGTTATGATCATCTTTTTTAATTGTGACAGACTAGATGGATGCCAACCCTTGGTTGTGTACCCTAGTCCATTATTTGAACCCTTCTGGTGATGATAACTGTGCAAGGCTTGTGATTTGGGGCTGTTTCTGTGGTTGAGGTGGCCTCAACAGCAATTCTTGCTGTTCAGGATGCTCCCACCCCTGTTGGCTAGCTGTGGCTTGATGAATGCATCATTGGACAATCCCTTGTTGGATTTCCAGTGAGCTTTACTGTTGCAAACAAAAATAGACACAATCTGTCTATCTGTCTGATGGCTTGCTGGGCTTTAGGTGCTAGGTGATTTTTGGTTGAACAGATAGAGTCATTCCTTGATGGATTTCTCTGGTTAAACCACTGCTTTGGTTAACCAATGTTCCCTTGGTGATTTCCTGTTTGATTCATCCATGTTTGCTTGCACCAACTGACACAATTGCCAGATGATGACACAAACAGGGTATTCTACCCTTCTGTGCTCCTGTGATGCATAGTATGCTTATTTATGAGCAAAACTATGGTTTGCTCATGTTTATTTGGTATACCTCACTCCAGCTCCTAGAAATGGGTGTTGCTGTAGAGGATTTGCTTCTGGCTGGATTTATGAGCTTGCCCTGCTCCTCCTGGCTTGCTGGTGATGCTTGATTAACTTTTGGTGATTGTGGAATAGGTGAGACAGCTCTGGCTGTTCACCTATTCTTGGTGTTCTTGAGATGTTCTTGCTATCTGGTGACTTACTCTGCTGCTTGTCGATGAATGAAGCTAGGGTTTACTGTGGAAAAGGTTTTATACCTCCCTGCTTTGTTTCCCTGGTCGACAACAAGGCCTGGCCACACTTGGTGACTCCTCTCTGTGCTGGTGTGCTGTTTAGCATGCACACATGCAGTGTGTGCTGCCTGTGTGTGTGTACCTGATGCCTTGTACCTGGCTTGGGACTTGGCTGTGAGCTGATCAGCTCGGCAGCTGTTGATCATATCCTCCAAATTTTCATTTCTTTCTAACCTGCCAAGTGGCTATGCCACTTGGCATAACTTGTGTTTGCTGTGATTTATATGCAGGGATCAAGATGATGATCAAATGGACATGAAGATCATCAAGTCCAAGACTAAATGAAGATTAATTGTGTAGTGTTTAGGATAGAATCTGACATTGTACTTTTCTTTTATTTTCTTTTTCTATTTTGCCAATTCTTGTAATGTGTTGTACTATTTCTTTATTTCAATTTGGAATATTGTAAAGACAATGTATCTTGTGTGATAATCAATAAAGCTCAAGGTTTTCTCTAATGAGCTTTACTTATTATTTGTATTGTTTAGATTGTGTATTATTTATAATTTTTTATTGAATTATCTCAAGTTTGAATTATGAGATCTCTATTTAATGTTTGAATTTGGAATTCAAATTCAACTTTAGGTTTGAATTCAATCATGCAACTTAAAATTGAATTCAATCATGCAACTTAAATTTGTGATGCAATATCCCTTCTCTCTTCTCCAAACCCTAGTTTAGTTGAATAAGAGCAAGTTTGTAGCACTCTCGAAACCCTAACCCTGTAAGGTCTCGAGAGAGAAACTTGTCCCCCTTCGATGCAGTTTTGTTTTAAAAGCGCGAAATTTCCCCAGAATTTACGATGCAATGCACATCCCTTTCTAAAATCTACCCCTCAATCGTCTCTAAACCTGGGACTTTACATAATGCCACAGACCTCTAATAGTCAAGGCAGTAGTGTGGCCTTAAACAATTCCTCTCAACAAGAGCAAGTCTCTGGTGGTAGCAAAAACAAGAAGAAAAATCAAAAACCTCAGAGTTCCGATGGAAACAAAATCAATGTTGATAAAGGGGGAACAATGGTACTCAGCTGGTTACTACTGGTGGTTCTAGCCCTGTCTTTGACCCTAAGTTCAAGGATGTTGATAACCCACAAGTATAGGGGATCGCAACAGTCTTCGCGGGAAGTAAAACCCAATTTAGTGATTCGACACAAGGGGAAACAAAGAATACTTGAAAGCCTTAACAGCGGAGTTGTCAATTCAGCTGCACCTGGAAACAGACTTGCTCGCAAGATGTTATCAGTAGTAACAGTTTTATAGCAGTAGCAGTAGTGAAATAACAGCATCGAAGTAACAAAGACAAGCAATAGTGATTACAGTAAACAGCAGGATTAAAATACTGTAGGCACAGGGAAGGATGACGGGCGTTGCATGGATGAGAGAAACTCATGTAACAATCAAAGCAGGGCATTTGCAGATAATAATAAAACGGTGTCCAAGAACTAAACAATCCATAGGCATGTGTTCCGTATATAGTCGTGCGTGCTCGCAATGAGAAACTTGCACAACATCTTTTGTCCTACCAGCCGGTGGCAGCCGGGCCTCTAGGGAATCTACTGGATATTAAGGTACTCCTTTTAATAAAGTGCCGGAGCAAAGCATTAACATTCTGTGAACACATGTGATTCTCACATCACCGCCTTCCCCTCCGGTTGTCCCAATTTCTGTCACTTTGGGGCCTCGGGTTCCGGACAGCGACATGTGTATACAACTTGCAGGTAAGATCATAAAACAATGCATATCATCATGAAACAATAACATGTTCAGATCTGAGATCATGGCACTCGGGCCTAGTGACAAGCATTAAGCATAACAAGTTGCAACAATATCATCAAAGTACCAATTACGGACACTAGGCACTATGCTCTAACAATCTTATGCTATTACATGACCAATCTCATCCAATCCCTACCATCCCCTTCAGCCTACAGCGGGGGAATTACTCACACATGGATGGGGGAAACATTGCTGGTCAATGGAGAGGCGTCGGTGGTGATGATGGCGATGATCTCCTCCAATTCCCCGTCCCGACGGAGTGCCAGAACGGAGTTTCTGGTCCCGAGACGGAGTTTCGCGATGTGGTGGCGTTCTGGAGGGTTTCTGGCGACTTCGACTTCTCTCCCGTGTTTTTTAGGTCGAAACCCCTTAAGTAGTCCAGAGGAGGGCGTCGGAGGCCAGCCGAAGAGGCCACACAGTAGGGCGGCGCGCCCCCCTCCTGGGCAGCGCCGGCCTAGTGTGTGGGGGCCTCGGGCCTCCACCTGGCTTGCCCTTCTGGCTCCGTAATTCTTCTGGAAAAATAAGACCTTCGACATAAATTTCGGAGATTTTCCTGAAAGTTAAATTTCTGCACAAAAACAAGACACCAGAGCAATTCTGCTGAAAACAGCGTTAGTCCGCGTTAGTTGTATCCAAAATACACAAATTAGAGGCAAAACAATAGCAAAAGTGTTCGGGAAAGTAGATACGTTTTGGACGTATCAGATGTCATTTGCTATAATTGTAGTGAGCCTGGCCATTGTGTTGGCTATTGCACAAGCATGAAGAGATGCTTCATATGTAGTAGGAGTGTAGGACTGGACATTATATGGACATTTGTCAGATGTGGTATACTCCATTGCCTACAACACAATATTGGGGGAGTGCAAATCCTGGTCTGGGCTTCTTCCATTTGGAGGTAGAGGGTCCAGAAGCTGTGATGTTGCTGAATATGGATAATGTTGGGATTGTGGTGGTGAAAGAAGGTGATATAACTAAAAAGGAGCTGGAGCAAAACTTCAATGAAATGTAGAAAGTGAATTGGTTATGGCAAATAAGACAGATTGTTCCTAAGAGATTCTTGGTCAGGTTTCCTCCTAGTAAAAGAATCAAGGATTTGGTTGAATATCTATCAACCTTAAGAAGAAATGTGTGGTTGTCTACTTCATTAACTGGGAGGGTGAAGCTGAGCCTTTTGAAGAGTTTCAGGAAGTCTGGGTCAAGATAGTAGGGATCCCTGCTAAGTGGCTCACTTGGAAAACCATATTCCAAGTTTCCACTGCTCTTGGTGTCCTTTTCAATATTGATTGACATGGTATATTTAGAAGTTTCTACAAGGAAGTGAGGGTCAAAGTTTCAGTAAGAGATATCTCTAAGATACCTGCAAACAAGTTGTTTGAGATGGAACAATGTTTCTTCCTGACTGATTTCTCTGTGGAGAATGAGGGTGATGCTATTGAGGTTGATGATGGTGATGACTCTAATCAAAACAACACTGGTGATAAGCTTAAGGAGGAAGAAGACATGGGGCAGGATTTCCATGCATTGGACAAAAATACGGAAAGTGGTGGCAACAATAGAATGGAGGCAGATCTCACAACTCCTGGTGCTAACCAAGGGGAGAAGACTGGATTCAAAAATGTTGCTCATGGCTCTATGCCAAAAGACCTTGAGGAAAGTGAGAAATAAGGTGTTTGGCATGGAGCAATCACATATTCCTACTCATGCTATGGTACTGAGAAGTGTTGAAGATAATATTGAGGAAAGCTTGCTTCAGAATTTTGATGCTGAGTGATGAGGAGACAAAGAAAGCCGTTGGGAATGACAGCCAAAAAACTGTTTCAGAAAATCAACATGCTTAATCTCCACCATCTTTGGAGGGATGGGAGATCTGCAACTGAGAAAGCTCAGGAGATCAAGAAATCTAAAAAATTGGAAATCCCTAAAGGTAATAAAATTCATGGGATTTCTAACTCTTTTGCTGCTCTTGAGAACCAAATTTTATATGAGAAAGCTAAATGTGCTGGCATTAGCCTTGGCCATAAGTCTATGAATGTTGATGTCACTATTAATGACATTAAGAAAATTGAGATATATAGGCTTACATATTTTCATAGCCCTAACCCTGAAATGTTTCTTCGTGTTGACATTAGTCTAAAAGTTGAGGACATGAAAAAGGGTGATGAGAATGAAGTTCCTATTCCTGTTGATCAGGATGATTACAGTAGTGATTATCCTGATGAAGATGAACCTTGGACATTCGTATCAAGTAGAAAAAAGGTTAGGATAAAACTGATTTTTAAACATCGTAGTAGCTCTAATATGGAATCCTAGAGGTCTGAATAGACATGATAAGCTCACCAGAGTGCATGATCTCATTAGAGAGACATGCCCAGATATTATTTGTTTCTCAGAAACTAAGACAGAAGATTTCACAGTTTTGCAACTCCAATAGCTAGACCCTCATGGGAAGTTTTCCTGGAATCGGCTTCCTGCTAAGAAAACTGTTGGTGGTATTATTGTTGGTATAAGTGTAGATTTGTTTGATATTGTAAGATGGGCTATGTTTACATATTTTGTCTCCGTACAAATTAAATCTTAAAAGGACAATGTGGTTTGGAGAGTATTTGTTGTTTATGGTTCTGCCTATAAAGAGCATAAACTAGATTTTATTAATGAATTACATAATGTATATGCTTGTTGGTCTGAGCCTACTTTAGTAGGTGGTAATTTTAATATAATTAGAGAAAAGCATGAGAAAAATACTTGTAACAGTAATCAACATTGGGATAATCTATTTAATGATTGGATCAATAAGTTTGGGTTAATGGAAAATAGAAACTCTAGTAGAAAATTCTCTTGGGCTAATAATCAAAATAATTTGGTTATGGCCTTATTAGACAGAGTTTTTGTCTCTACTTGTTGGGATTCGTTATTCCCTGCTAGTAGTGTGTCTTCTAAAGCTAGGGTGGGTAGTGATCACACTCCTTTGATTGTGGATATTGGATCTTTGAAGGTACCTGATACGTCCAATTTGCATCACTATTTTATATCATAATTTGCTGTTATTCATTGATATATTTCATATTGGGACACAATACTTATGTTATTTCATCTATTTTGCATGTTTCATCATTATTGGAGGATCGAACACCGGAGCCGGGATTCTGCCTGGAAAAAGCACCGTCGAACGCAATATTTCGGAAGATCAACTCCGGAAGGAAATTATACCAAAAATCCTATTTTTCAAGATGACGAAGGAAGCCGTGAAGGAGGAGCCGGGAGCAGCCGGGTGGGCCCACACCCTAGGGCGGCGCGGCCCGAGCCCCTGGCCGCGCCGGCCCGTGGTGTGGAGGGCCCACGACCCCTTTCGCCTCCTTTTCTTCGCCAAACCCTTCGTCCCGAAGACCTAAGCCACGAGAGGGTACCTCGCGAAGAGTTACAGCCCGCCTCTGCGGGGCGGAGAACACCGAGAGAGAAAGAGCTCTCCGGCGGGCAGGAATCCGCCGGGAAATTCCCTCCGGGAGGGGGAAATCGACGCCATCGACACCGTCATCGAGCTGGACATCATCGCCATCACCATCATCATCATCTCCACCATCATCACCGCCGTCATCACCGCTGGACACCGTCACCGCCATAGCAATTTGGGTTTGATCTTGATTGTTTGATAGGGGAAACTCTCCCGGTATCGATTTCTACTTGTTTTTTTTTTTTTTTTGAAACCAGGACTGTGAGGCAAAAGCCCCACAGCAATTTTCATTATATTAAATCAAAAAAGTAACTGTACAAAACAGAAAAAAACAAAACTAACAAAACTAAGAAACTTTACAACAAACCCTTAATCCAGCTTAGAAGAGCATCCTTATGTTTCACTTTAATCCTATGTTGCAGCAAAGTGATATCATGAATGAAATGTGCCTTCCACTTTCCAAAAGTAGGCTTCTCCTGTCTAAATATCTTCCCATTTCGTATGATCCAAATATTCCAGCAGGCCACCATCATCACCTCCATAAAGAAAGGCTTATTAAAACTTCTTTTAGCTTCTGCCACCACTGCTTGAATACTATCATTGGACACCCATGGGATTTGGAGATAATTCCAAACTCGCACACTGAACATGCAATCAAAAAATAAATGAGCTCTATCCTCATAATGCCTTCCAGGACATAACTCACAGTGAGTACCAGCATTAACATTCCAGTGCCTTCTCTGCAATAAATCCTTGGTATTCAACCTATCTGATAGTAGTAACCAAGCAAAAACTTTTGTCTTCATAATACAACTTGATTTCCAGAGCCATTTATAGACACTTGGTACCTTGATATGAGCATGTATGAGCTTATAAAAATTCGCAGAGGTATACTTTTCACCCCATACATAGGACCAAACATCATTCTTATCAGATATCCGATTCTGCTGCAATAACAACACCACCTCCTGAAACTGCTGATATGCCAATTGGGACAGTGGTCTATAAAATAAATCTTCCAAATCCTCCTCCATATAAACATCTCTAGCTGAAATCTGGGTATTCAGCACATAGGAAAATAACTGAGGAAACCTTAATTTCATGGGCCTAGCAGAGCCATTAACCATCCAATTATCCTCCCAAAATAAGAAAGTGTCACCCATTCCCAAAGTAACAGCAGCCACTCCCCTGAAATTATCAACCAATTTTAATACATCCCTCCACCAGAAGGAACCACATAAATTCTCAGCATGGGGAATCTTATTGTCATAGTGAGCACACCAAACCAAGTTAACCCAAGGCACATCTTTACGATTATAGAATTTGTCCAGAAATTTAATGAGCAAAGCAGCATTTTGTTTCTGAAAATCCACAATCCCTAACCCCCCATTTTGCTTAGGTTTAGCAATCATCTCCCAAGCTGCAAGGGATTGCTTAGGCTCATCAAATTTATCTCTCCAGAGACACTGTCGAAGAATTCGATCTAGTTGCTTAGTTAGACCAGGTGGAAGTTGTAGGGAGCAGAGAAAGTGTAGTGGCATTGACGCTAGAGCTGAATTTATCAATTGTAACCTTGCTCCCTGTGACAAAAAACTTGAGCTGGAGGTCAGCTTCCTCTCCAACCTACAAACTAGAGGCATAAGCTCAGAAATAGTGGGCCTAGTCGACCCCAAAGGCAAACCCAAATATGTAAATGGCATTCGACCAATCTGACATCCAAACTGAGCAGCCAACTCCTCAATATCTCTATCTGGGACATTAATAGGAACCATATGAGACTTATCAAAATTAATCTTTAGCCCTGTTGACCTGGAGAACTTGTCTAATACATCTTTCAGGACAGATAATTGATGACTTTCAGCAGGCATTATTAATAAAGTGTCATCAGCATATTGGACTATAGGGAAATCAGCATCATTTGTTTCAATTGGTCTAGATATCAGCCCTTGCACTGCCAAATCATTGACCACAGACTGCAACAAGTCAGATCCAAAAGAATATAGTAATGGAGAGAGAGGATCTCCCTGCCTTACTCCACGTTTGCACAAAAATGTTTTACCAGGTATACCATTCAACAAGATTGCAGATGAACCAGTAGACAAAATGGCTTTAACCCAGCCCAACCAAGTCTCATTAAATCCTTTATGCTTCATAACTTGCAGTATGGCCTCATGTTCAATAGTGTCAAACGCTTTAGCAAAGTCAAGTTTGATAATTACAATAGGCTTTTTGGAAATTTGGCAAAGGTATATATACTCAAATGCCCATGCCAAGCAATCCTGAATTGACCTGGTCCTTAAAAACCCATACTGGTTCTTATGCAAACAATCCAAAATTCTGTCCTGAAGCCTATTAGCTGCCAACTTTGTCAAAAACTTCAAGCAGACATTGGTGAGGGATATTGGACGAAAATCATTGACCTCAACTGGAGAAGCTTTTTTGGGCACAAGTGTTATATAAGAACCATTAATGTTTTCCAGCTTCACTGTACCAGCATGGAAATCCTCAGCTAGGCGGTAGAACTCCTTTTGAATAATGGGCCAGCATCTCTTAACAAACAGCCCATTGAACCCATCTGGGCCAGGGGCCCTATCAGATGGCATATTCTTAACAACATCATCCATTTCTTTCTTTGTAAAAGGGATAGTGAGCTGATCCAAACCATCCACAGCAGATAAGAGAGAAGAAAGATCAAACTCCATAGTAATTCCCTGTGATTGTCCCATCCTTTCCTTATAACTATTCCAAAGCAGACCAGCCATAACTTGATGGTCTGAAACTTCATTTCCATCACTATCCTTAAGCATAGCAATAGAATTCCTACGAAATCTTTCAGTGGCCATGGCATGAAAAAACTTTGTATTATCCTCCCCCTGTTTAATCCATCTCACAGTACACCTCTTCCTCCAGTAATTACACTCTGCTAGCAACAAATCATCAAGATGTAATTTAACCACATTTCGAAAATTAAACTCAGGTCTGAAGAGAGGCCTTTTCTCCTCAAGTCCATCCAAAGAGATGATCACTTGGTTACATTGCTGAATTAACTCCTTAAGCTTAGATAACCCAGTATGCCACTTCTTTATTGCAAACCTTAAGGCTTTCAGTTTGTCAGCAATGACAGCAGAACTATAACTTTTATTAGATTGCATATCCCAAGACTTTTGGACACACTCCTTAAACCCTGGCAAATCTACCCAATAATTTTCAAACCGAAAAAGCCTAGACTTGGGAATACTTGTTCCTATAGTGACTACACATGGCACATGGTCAGACCCAGTTTTTGCAAGAGGCAGTACCACAGTATTAGGATAAACTGACACCCAATTAACACTGGTGAAAAACCAATCAAGCTGCTCCAGTAGAGGCACACTCTGCATATTTGACCAGGTAAAAGCTCTACCTTTCAGGGGAAGTTCCAGCAAACCCAAATGGCCAATGATTTCATTAAATAGCATCATGTCATTAATATTACCACCTGGCTTATTTCTGTTGTCATGTGATCTAATGAAATTAAAATCACCAATAAGCAACCAATTCTCCACAATTGGTATTGTCAAATTATACAGCCAAGAAACAAAATTATCTCTGTCAATGCCCTGACATGGACCATAAACACAGACTAGCACCCAGGTGGAATTATCATGGGAGGAAGTAAATTTAACTATGAGTCCAAACTTTTGTACTTCCAACAATAAACCATCAAACACAGAGGATTTCCATAGAATTATAATACCCCCAGATGCACCATTAGATGGGGAGAACACAAAACGGTCAAAACCCTTTGGAGCAAATTTTCTAATTAAACGCCAATCAACATCTTCAATTTTGGTTTCTTGCAGGCATATCACATCACATTCACTTTCAATAATTTTTGCCCTGACAGCACGATGCCTATTATCAGAATTCAACCCACGCACATTCCAACACAGCACCCTCCAAAATCTCTTAACATTTAAATTCATTAATAACCACAGGGTTAATAGAGGCCAGTATCTGATGCATAACAACAGAGCACCAAATAATATCCATAGCAAGACTTGAGCAACAACTAGAAGCACAGACCAACTTTGACTGCCCACCATACATATCAGTGCAATAAGGCAACAATGGTGGCAACAGAATAAGAACAAAAGCAATAAACATGTGGCCTGACAGACAAGGCCTTAGCATGAAGCAACAGCAGCTACACATCATTTGAACCAGAAGAAGTGGAGCTAGCAGGATCAGCTTCAAGCTTCTCCTTTGTCAATTTGGAAGGGTCAATACCCAGCTTCACACCCACCTTTTGCATAATCCAGATGGGTGTAGCTGGGACATTAACAGGTTCTTCTTCAGGAGCCACATCTCCTTGAGAACATAGCAACAGCCTTGACCTTACCCTTTTCTTTGGCCCCTTCTGCACCATAACTACAGGGGCTGGCTTATAACCATCCTTCTTCAAACAGCTTCTAGTAAACCTTCTTTCCTCAGGGAGCACAAGTGGAGCTTTGACTTTCTTTCCTTTCTTCTTTCTAATTGTGGCAGGAGAAGGCAAGGACTCCTGTATATCTCCTCCCTGATAAGACTGAACTTCCCCTTCCTCCCCTTGATCACCAAAAATCAATGTCCTAGCCACCGGCCTAGCACGAGTCTTGGTACAGTTCTTGTTAGCAATAACAACCTTCAGACGTGCTGTCACTGAGGAATCAGCAGCAGGCATGCACATTGTTTCAAAAGAAAATGCCACTGACCAAGGCCTCTTGAGCAAAGCAAACGGAGAGAACTGCATAGACAGAGGAATAGCTCGAGCAAACAAATCAGGCATGAAGGACTCAAATATCTTATCCCAGACCATTGCAGGAGGCAGCACAGGCCCAAAAACTGTGTTAATTCTACCCACATGTAACTCCTGCACAACACCCTGAGGCTGGTGGAGCTGCTGCCAAACCTGACCCTGCATATTCATATTAACTGAAGAAACAGAATTCTCAGAGGGATTTAACAGCATAGACTCTTGTCCTTCCTCTGGCATAGCATCCTGGTGCATATTATTTCCTTCATGCACATCTTGGGGCCCCTGCATAGGTTGATCTTGAGGAGCATCCCATCCAATCTCAGGATATGGTGGATTAGCAAACAGATTATTATCATGGAACAGCTGACCAGGCATTGGGTGAGGATTACCATCCTGGGGCATAGGATCTTCATCCGCAGGGAGAGCATCAGCGAAATCAGCAGAAAGAATAAATACAGGGGCTGTCCATGATTCTCTAGTCCCTCCTACAGATGCAAATCTTCCAAAAACTACATCACGGGGCACAGCAGGTATTGAAGGGAACGATGCATACACCAGAACCCTTTCTTTTATTGGATCAAGATTGTTCCAATAATGATATTGCCCAAACGTCGCAACAGCATTAGCAATGTCTGCATCGTTCCTATAGTCAGGCTGCATCCCTAGGAACATCAACCAACCTCGTCTGAAACCCTGCACTGCCCTATGGTTTTGCTCAGCTGAATCTGTACGCACAAACCGAACAAGTCTACCCTGAATCTGATAGTCACCATGCTGGACCAAAGCATTGACAGAGTTCGGACTACTCAGCTTGTACAGACCCACCCCATAAAGACTCGGCTGAACTTCAACAACATTGCGATTCAGAGGACCTTCCAGAAAGTTACAAACCTGCTCTCGCCATAGCTCCTCCTCAGGTGGTAGAGGAGGCGGGTGGACGATGCCAATGCAGAAGGCCTGGTGCTGCGGCGGTGGATCTTGCGCAGCATAGTAGAACGTCCGAGGGAGGCGTGTCGGACCTCCATCGATGACCTGATGACCCCAGGGCAGCCATGGCAGCGGATTGACCTCAAAAACCGCCATGGCGTCGTCGCTCGAAGCAGGGGTTGGGCAATGTGGCGGTGGCGAATCTGAAGCGTCAACCCTAGAATCCTGGGGAGATATAGTAGTGCCCAAAGCAGAGACAGGGTCGGAAGCTGGAACGGCCAAAGGAATCTGTGTCCGCGTAGCATTAAACTTAGGGGCAGAATTGTCCGATACACCTGAATTAAAACGAGCAACAGATTTCTTTGGGACCCACTTTTGTAGTCTTTTAGAAAATCTATTAAGACAGTTTTTTGCTTTATGACCATAATTATAACAAGTCCTGCATCGAATATCACGAGTGCAACCAGCTGTGTCATGACCCATACGAAGACACCGTCGACAATCCCACATACGAGTAAAGATATCATCGACCACCTCCTCCAGTCCAGTTACCTCCTGAGTCTCATCCTCAGAATCAGATGCAACAGTAGCATCATTAGTAATATTAGGACTATTATCAACAGTGGGAAACTCCTCCCGAGGATGCACAATAATAGGGACAGTGGATCCAAACTTAACAATTGGAACAACATTCGGGCCAGAGGAATCAGCAGCATAACCATTACGGGCATCCTGCTGAACAGATTGTGCTAAGTGCAAGGAATTCCTCGTAGTGCTGAATGTAATACTTGGTTCTGTTACAGTACGATGTACTATGGGAGCAGGTGCCACAGGAACTCTTTCTGATTCAGTTAAGACATAACCACTCTGCTGCAAGTCCTGGATTACCTCTTCAGTAGCAGGATATCTATAACCATGACAAGCAGGATAATGTTCTATAGTAGCAAACTGCAAATTCTTCCGTACTGTATTATTAGAACGAAGCGCCGACTTAAGATTGCGAGCAGCACGGATAGCATTAAAGCCCAACTGCACAGTACGCTTGGATGGACTAACTAGAGTCCATTCTTGCTGACACTCATGCTGCCAATTATGAAACTCACGCCTCCAGTTAGGCCCACCTCTACCCCAGAGGTGAAAATAACATTTGAACTGATCGCAAACATACGACCTCTTCTGAAGAATCAGAAAACCAATCTGCTTGCAAGAAACAGTGAAAGAGAACACCCTATCTTGTATGATTGAAACTTTTAATTCAGCAGAAAGACCGCCAATCACTGACTCAAGTGCCACCGAGACATTGTCCTCAGTAAGCTTGAAAATGGATCTCCCAAACGAAACCACCATCGTGAAATGATATGAAAGTTTATCTGGATGCACTGTAGCACGGAGCTCAGATCTAACCTTTCTAGCAAAACCCAATCCAGGTGAAAAATCCAGATCTAACACACAGGGATCAAGATCTGGAATAGACTCAGACTCTAAGGCATGGTTATTCGCCAAAGGAGGCGATTTGGACGTAGATCCATCCTCATGCACAACAGGTATAGGAACCAGGTGCTGTAAACCCCTAGCCATGTCTGCCAGATCATCTGTAGGAGCGACAATGCAGGATATAACCTTAACACGATGATTTGGAAATTTTACCTCCGATCCATCCTTGATCCATTCTCCTTCCTTGAACGCCCGGCCCACAATCGGAGCACCCTTAGCATTCATCAGCAGCAGCCAATCCTTAATCTTCCAGTAGAGAAGTGTACCATCATAGGGTTTTGGACGCCCACGATCGTGATCACGTGAGGTGGTGTAGGTGATCTTCCACCTCCAGTCTGCAGGGATCGCCATGTAGGGATAGCAGATCCAACCAAGGGGAGGTGACCAACGCCGAGGAGACCCCTGGGGGACCCCGGCCAACGTAGGGTGGAACCCTAGATCGCCATGGGAGTCGCCAGAGTACCAGCCACAAGAGACTTCTTAGGGATCATATTTTCTACTTGTTGTTGATGCTATTGAGTGAAACCATTGAACCAAGTTTATGTTCAGATTGTTATTCATCATCATATCACCTCTGATCATGTTCCGTATGATGTCTCGTGAGTAGTTCGTTTAGTTCTTGAGGACATGGGTGAAGTCTAAATGTTAGTAGTGAACTATGGATGAGTAATATTCAATGGTGTGATATTTAAGTTGTGGTGTTATTCTTCTAGTGGTGTCATGTGAACGTCGACTACATGACACTTCACCATTTATGGGCCTAGGGGAATGCATCTTGTACTCGTTTGCCAATTGCGGGGTTGCCGGAGTGACGAAACCTAAACCCCGCCGGTATATCGATGCAGGAGGGATCGCAGGATCTCAGAGTTTAAGGCCGTGGTTAGATTTATTCTTAATTACTTTCTTGTAGTTGCGGATGCTTGCAAGGGGTATAATCACAAGTATGTATTAGTCCTAGGAAGGGCGGTACATTAGCATAGGTTCACCCACACAACACTTATCACAACAATGAAGATTATTTAGCCGTATGTAGCGAAAGCACTAGACTAAAATCCCGTGTGTCCTCGAGAACGTTTGGTCATTATAAGTAAACAAACCGGCTTGTCCTTTGTGCTAAAAAGGATTGGGCCACTCGCTGCAATTATTACTCTCGCACTTTACATACTCGTACTTTATTCAACTGTTACATCAAACCCCTGAATACTTGTCTGTGAGCATTTACATTGAATCCTTCATCGAAACTGCTTGTCAACACCTTCTGCTCCTCGTTGGGATCGACATTCTTACTTATCGAAGATACTACGATACACCCCCTATACTTGTGGGTCATCAAGACTATTTTCTGGCGCCGTTGCCGGGGAGTGAAGCGCTATTGGTAAGTGGAATTGGTAAGGAAAACCTTTATCGTTGTGCTGATTTTATTTCTGCTCGCTGCTATAAGTCATTATGGAGAGATCTTCTCTTCAATTTCTATTTGGGAAATCTACTAATACCGCAACGGTAGTGGATGAGGCGCCAGGTGAGGAAGTGATACCATATAAAATACCTATGAAAATTATTGAACGTGTTATGGATAACCGCTATGAAGGGGATGGAACTGTCCATCCTGGTGATCATTTACTGTTTTTGCATGAATTATGCGGGTTATTCAAATGTGCAGGTATTGCTATGGATGAAGTGAGGAAGAAACTATTCTCTTTGTCGTTGTCCGGTAAGGCGGCGCATTGGTATAAATTACTGGATAATGGGGATTCTCTTGAATGGAATGATATTGTGCCTCGGTTTTATTCTAAGTTCTATCCTCCAAGTGAAATTCATAAGGATCGGAATCGCATATATAATTTTTGGCCTCATGATGGAGAGAGTATTGCCCAAGCTTGGGGGAGACTGAAGTCTTTAATGCTCAAATGCCCCATTCATGAGCTTCCCGGTAATGTTATTATTGATAATTTCTATGCAAGACTTTCTTTTCAAGACAAGACCTTGCTGGATACTTCTTGTTCTGGATCATTTACACGCAACAAAGAAGAGTTTAAAAGGGACCTTCTTGATCGAATCCAAGAAAATACTCGAAGGATGGGAGAACGACAAGGATAGAGAATCAGTATAATTTATGATTATAAATGCATTGAAGCTTTTATGGATACTGATAAATTTCGTAATATGAGTGCTATATATGGTCTTGATTCTCAAGTTGCTGTAAATCTTTATAAAGCTTTTGCCTCTCATTATGAATTGCCAAAGAAGAACTTTGATAAGTATCATGAACCATATAAAGATAAAATTGATTCATCTATTAATAAATGCGTTGTAGTTGAAACTCGCCGATCGTGTTATTCCCGAAGCTTATATTGAAAAAACTCCTTTCCCTGCTAAAATGAAAGAGTACTCGTTATAAATAGTGCGGTTCATAAAAGTGAAAAGAAACCTCGTAGAACCCGAAGAACAAATAAAAGTTGAACCCGCTCGTTGCAATAGTTAAAGATCTTGTGACTCGAAAATGTGGAGGATGGTCATATTATTTTCTCGTGAAGATGCTTCTAATATTGTTTCACATCCTAATAAACCCAAACAAGCTAGTGTTCCTATGCTATCTCGTTAGAATTGGTGATCATTGTTATTATGGATTATGTGATATTGGTGCAAGTGTTAGTGCTATTCCGTATGAGCTTTACACGGAGATTATGCACGAAATTGATTCTTGTGAACTTGAAGATATTGATGTGGTTATTCAGCTGGCTAATAGAGAAACTATTTCTCCAATTGGTATTGTTCGAGATGTGGAAGTTTTATGCGGTAAGATTAAATATCCTGCTGACTTTTTGGTACTTGGTTCTGCTGCTAGTGATTATTGTCCTATTATTTTTGGTAGACCTTTTCTAAATACTTGTGGAGCTATTATAGATTGCAAGAAAGAGAAAATTTTGACTAAATTTGCTGGTGAATCTTATGAGTTTAACTTCTCTAAATTTACTAAAACTCCTTATAAAGCTGATTTGCCTAGTAATGATTTTAAAATGGAGCAATGTGCATCTATTGTTCTTGTTCCTAATAATCCTTTGCAAAGCAACATTTGGAGGATAGCGAGAGCGAAATTTTTAGGAAAGAAAGAGATGAGCTTGAGGAAATTTTTCTTCGCCAACCTATTCTCAAGCATGATTTACCGGTGGAAGATTTGGGTACAACGCCGCCACCAAAGGAAGATCCTGTTTTTGATTTAAAGCCTTTACCTGATAATCTTAAATATGCTCATATTGATGATAAGAAAATATATCCTGTTATTATTAGTTCTAAGCTTTCAGAGATTGAGGAAGAAAGGTTATTGGAAATATTGAAGAAGCATCGAGGCGCTATTGGCTACACTCTTGATGATTTGAAGGGGATTTCTCCGTCTATATGCCAACATGCTATTAATATGGAAGATGATGCAAAGCCTCGTTGTTGAACCTCGACGTCAGTCTAATTCCAAAGATGAAGGAAGTGGTAAGGAATGAGGTATTACGACTTCTTGAAGCTGGTATTATATATCCTATTGCCGATAGTAGATGGGTTAGTCCCGTGCATTGCGTTCCCAAGAAAGGAGGTATGACTGTTGTGCCTAATGATAATGATGAGCTCATTCCTCAAAGAGTAGTTGTAGGGTATAGAATGTGCATTGATTTTCGAAAAGTTAATAAAGTTACTAAGAAAGATCATTACCCTTTACCATTTATTGATCAAATGCTAGAAAGATTGTCTAAAAATACTCATTTTTGCTTTCTTGATGGTTATTCTGGGTTTTCACAAATTGTTGTTAAAGCTAAAGATCAAGAGAAAACCACCTTTACTTGTCCTTATGGAACTTATGCTTATAGACGCATGCCTTTTGGTTTATGTAATGCTCCCGCTACTTTTCAAAGATGCATGTCCGCTATTTTTCATGGTTTTTGTGAAAGTATTGTAGAGGTATTCATGGATGATTTTTCCGTCTATGGGAATTCTTTTGATAGTTGCTTGCGAAACCTTGATAAAGTTTTGCAGACGATGTGAAGAAACTAACCTTGTTCTTAATTGGGAGAAATGCCACTTTATGGTTAATGAAGGAATTGTATTGGGACATAAAATTTCCGGGAGAGGTATTGAAGTTGATAGAGCTAAAGTTGAAGCAATTGAGAAGATGCCCTATCCTAGGGATGTAAAAGGTATTCGTAGTGTTCTTGGTCATGCTGGGTTTTATAGGAGATTTATTAAAGATTTCTCCAAGATTTCAAAGCCTCTTACTAATCTTCTTCAAAAAGATGTACCATTTGTTTTTGATGATGATTGTAAGGGAGCGTTTGAAACTCTTAAGAAAGCCTTAACAACCGCTCCTATAGTTGAACCTCCCGATTGGAATTTACCCTTTGAAATTATGTGTGATGCTAGTGATTTTATTGTAGGCGCTGTTCTTGGACAGACGAGTAGATAAAAAACTGAATGTTATTCATTATGCTAGTAAAACTCTTGATGCTGCTCAAAGAAATTATGCTACAACCGAAAAGGAATTATTAGTTGTAGTCTTTGCTTGTGATAAATTTAGATCTTATATTGTTGATTCAAAAGTTACTATTCATACTGATCATGCTGCAATTAGATACCTTATGACAAAGAAAGATGCTAAGCCGAGGCTTATTAGATGGGTACTTCTGTTGCAAGAATTTGACTTACATATTGTAGATAGGAAAGGTGCTGATAATCCTGTTGCTGATAATTTGTCTAGATTGGAAAATATTGCTTATGATCCTATTCCCGTTAATGATAGTTTTCCAAATGAACAATTGGCTGTAATAAAGGTGAGCTCGCGGGACAGTCCTTGGTATGCTCGATTATGCTAACTTTATTGTTTCCAAGTACTTGCCTCCAACCTTTTTAGCTCAAAGAAAGGAGGAAATTCTTTTATGATTTGAGGCATTATTTCTGGGATGACCCACACTTATATAAAGAAGGAGTGGATGGTATTATGCGAAGATGTGTCCCCGAATATGAACAACGGAGATATTGAGTAAATGTCATGGTAGTGCTTATGGAGGACATCACGCCGGAGAAAGAACCGCGCAAAAGGTTCTACAATCAGGTTTTTATTGGCCAACTCTCTTCAAAGATGCGAGAAAGTTTATTTTATCTTGTGATGAATGCCAAAGGGTTGGTAATATCTCCGTACGCAATGAAATGCCTATGAATTATACTCTTGTTATTGAACCGTTTGATTGTTGGGGATTTGACTTCATGGGACCTTTTCCGTCTTCGTAAGGTAACACTCATATACTTGTTGCCGTTGATTATGTTACTAAATGGGTGGAGGCTATACCTACAAAAAGTGCTCGATGGTGAGACCTCTTTAAGAATGCTCTTAGATATTATTTTTCCTAGATTTGGAGTACCTAGATATATTATGACCGATGGAGGTTCTCATTTTATTCATGGAGGTTTTAGAAAAACTCTTGCTAGGTATGGTATTAATCATAGAATTGCTTCGCTTATCATCCTCAAACTAGTGGTCAAGTAGAGTTATCAAATAGAGAGATTAAATCTATTTTGGGAAAGACCGTTAATAAAACTAGAAAGAATTGGGCTAGTAAATTGAAGGATGCACTTTGGGCTTATAGAACTCGCTTATAAAAATCCCATGGGAATGTCACCTTATAAAATGGTTTATGGGAAAGCTTGTCATTTACCTTTAGAACTAGAGCACAAAGCTTATTGGGTCTGTTAGAGAATTAAATAAAGATCCTAAACTTGCCGGTGATAAGAGGTTGTTGCAATTGAGTTCTCTAGATGAATGGAGAAGTGAAGCTTATGAAAATGCTAAACTCTTTAAAGAGAAAGTTAAAAAATGGCATGATAGGAGGATCATCAAAAGAGAATTTAATATTGGGGATAAAGTCCTATTGTATCGGTCTCGTCTCAGATTCTTTGCAGGGAAATTACTCTCGAAATGGGAAGGACCATATGTTGTCGAGGAGGTGTATCGTTCAGAGCAATCAAAATTAGCTCTCTCCAAGGCAATGCTACGCAAGTGGTGAATGGACAAAGACTCAAGCATTATATCTCGGTGATTCTTATAATGTTGATGTTGATATTATTCAAGTGGAAACACCGTGAGGCCTACATCAAAGGGCAAATTGACAATCCGCCGTAACTCGACTTTGAATAGGTAATGCGATCGGTAATGAAAAGTACGCAATTTACTTTCCGAACTATATTTTTGCTGTTTCTGGAAAATATGGGAAATTACGAGTTCGAAACGGAGTGGAAAGGACGCACGAGGAGGTGCCACCATAGGCGGCGCGGCTCGACCTGGGCCCGCGCCGGCCTATGGTTTGGCCGCCCCGTCGCTCCTTTCCGACTCGGTTCGATCCGGTATTTTCCTTATTTCGCGAAAATATTTGCTATATAATCTCCCGACCCCCGGAGGTCCGTATATCGTGTTTTCGACGTGTTTTGTTTCGAGCTGTTTCGCCAGGATTTGTTTCGGATCTAGAGTCATCATGTCTTCGTCGAAAACTCCGAAGGACGGCTCCAAGCAAGGATGTTGGCAACTTGTACATGGAGGAGCCGAAGATGCACCCCAAGGAGTTGCTCGCTCGTTGAAGGAGAACTGCAGGTCAAGGATGTCCAGGTCCTAAAGGAGAAGGAAGCCTGGAAGACAGAGTGGAGAAGTTAGAACAAGAGGTTTTCAAGTACAAGAAGATGGCTGAGCGTGAGGTGGATATCTTCCACGGATTGTGTCTCGAACTCATTGCCGAACATGAGAAGGAAACTGCAAAGCTTTGGAGCGACATCCTCTCGCTTCACGACACCACCAACAAGCTCCAAGCACAACTCTATGATTTTCGGAATCGAACCGTGAGTATGAAAACAGGTTTAAATACATAAGCCGTGCTGGGATCCCCGAGACCAAGACGTCGTTTCTTGATGGAGAGCCTCTTCCTTGGAAGTTTGATGACAGGAGTTCATCACCACCATCGCCGCAGGAGTAATTCATCATCGGTATTGGCATCCCCTTGGTTTGTTCCAAGCTTGGGGGAGTGCCGCAGTATCACATTATCACTATCTTTTACTTTTATTGTCAAGTAGTGTCATATCATGAGTAGGGAAGTTATCATATAAGATGGGTTGCGTTTGGAAGTATCTCTCCTTTAGTTGGTTGTCTATGTATCCCTTGGTGTGAGTTATCGTTATGGAATATTAATGAGAAGTCTTATCATTTACATATTGCACATCTTATTTTAGTTTGCAACCTTTACTATATGATTCACCTTGTTGTTAGTATTGGTATCACTTTGGGAGCATTGAATAAATCTATTTGGTTTTGGCAAACTTAGCATTGGTCAATAGCAACAACACTTTGAGGTTTAAATAGGAAAGAGAAATACATGTAGATGTTTCATTGTCTTTCTTGTTAGCTCATAGCTTATTATTCTGAAGTTAAAATTGTTTGTGCTTACAAGGAAGATGCATGATTGTTTCTATCACATGTATATTTGTTTGTTTCCCTCGACTCTTATGCTTGCTAATTAACCTTGCTAGCCAAAGACCCGTACCGAGAGGGAATACTTTCGTGCATCCAAACCTTAACCCAAACCTATGCCATTTGTGTCCACCATACCTACCTACTACATGGTATTTTCTGCCATTCCAAGTAAATACTTCATGTGCTACCTTTAAACAATTCAAAACTTAGTATCTCTTATTCAAAAGAAACCTGGTGACCGGGTGTATACGTGAGCACGTGGTGAATGTGCGACACGTGTCCCCATTAGGTAGATGTGGTTATCCCCACTTGTTTGTTAGTCCATCCTATCATTCCCTGTTATCCCACTCATCTCTGACCGGACCCACTTTTCGAATTCAAAAAAGTGGACCCAGATGCTACTTACAACATGACCCTACATTTGAATTTAAACAGCGGGACCCTAGTACGTGGACCTGGGTGCTACTTACCTCCTTTCCCTTCATTACAATTCTAATAGTGAGACCACCACCAGCGCAGCGAAGGAATCAAGGTATAATATATATAGCTTCAAAAAAATTATGCTTGTTCATACTGTACTAACACCCATTACAACAACTGCTACCAAATTACATAGTGTCACGAGGTTGTCTAAAAGAGGTTGCTGGATATAATTATTCCTAACAAACTTAGATTTTTAATCTAGTATAGTAAGCAGTATTAGATTAAACTGAATCTCTCGTTTTGCTTTGCCCCAAGTTATAGGAACGACCCTTCGTTTTCCAGCGAGTATAGCGGTGTGCAGCACAGAAGCAGAGGTTGGAGAAGATGAACAGTACATCGGCCTGTGGTCACATAGTAGAAAAGTAGCTCAACCCCAATCATTGTGATCCTCGCATCTAGTTCACAAGTTGCAACTTACATCACTTGAGCTGGCATGGTAGTCACGGGAGCAACAAGCATACTCACATCTTTAGTCCTTATCCTCTTACGGGCCAGATCAATGCACACAGCTGTGGCTGTCCCAGTCATCGACAAGGCTCTCCTTTGCAGCGTGAACTCGGAGGCAGCCAAGTGCACAAGCGACGAGCCATTAGGGCATCTCCAGCGGCGCGACGTATTTTAATGTCCGCGACCGTCCGTTTGCATCGCACAAAATGACCGTTTTTATCCGCGCGTCCGTTTGCGTCTGGGGTATGTTCCATCGGGGCGACGCATTAATTTTTTTCCCTCTTCTCAATTAAACATAGTTTCAAATATTACATTTTGAAACATGATTTTACACAAACTAACACATAGTTAGGAACATGGTTTACACAAACTAACACATAGTTTGAACCATGATCGACACAAATATAAAATTTTAAAAAAAAAGAAGCCAGTTGTGTTGATTTCCGTATGTTCGCTGCCAAGAAAGAACATTCGAGGGCACACCCAATCACACAAACTGGAAAATCCAGCGGGAGGAGATGGTGCCCTTGTTGTTTCTACCGATGAGGCGAACATCCAGAAACCTCGACTATCGGCTTCGTCCGGCCCATAGCCGGATTCGCCGCAAAGAAAGAACACTCGACGTTCTAACTATCGGTGTCGGAGCCGGAGTCGTCGGTGTGGTAGTACTCGGCGGCAGCTGTGTCGTCGAACACCTTGACGATCATCTCGCCGTCCCCCTCGCAGGGAAGGTGAGCCGGCAGCCCGGCTCGAGCGCAAGGTCACGGCGAACTTATCTCACCCCGTGCGTGTACATCTTGCCCCGCCCGTCGAACAGGACCTCCACGGTCCAGGCAGCGAGGCTGCGACTGGCCTCCCGTAGCCGCAACCGCGCCGGCTCGACGCCGTCGACGAACTCGGCCGAACTTGTCCGGTGAGCCGCTTGATGGCGAGTGGGTCGTCGTCGATGCGGAGGAGGAACTCGAGCGGCGCTCCTCCCGCGAGGACGAGGAGGGCGCATGCGAGGGCGAGCGTGGGGCTCGCTCCACCACGGCGGCCCTACCCCGCCACGGGGCGCCTGAGGCCGCGGCCTCGACCGCCTCGCCGGCCGCCAGGACCGGCCATGGACTTCCTCGCGGGCTTGGCTGCGTCACAGGAACACCTAGGCGGCACTACGGTCGAGCTTTGTGGCGGCTAGGGTTTCTTTGGAGGAGTGGATGAGGAAGAAGAACGCGCGCCCCCTTTATATAGGCCGGCGGCATGCGGTGGCCGCGGGATGCGTGGCGTCGCCATTAACGTGGTTGGCGGAGGTGGGCGGCCGCTCGGCAGCCGAGGCATCGTCGCCATTAATGTGGCGCAGAGTGCCGAAGCGACGCAGCGGCGCAATCGCTGGCGTGTTTGAGAAGACGCATCGACACAGGGTCGCTGCCAGGCGGGCCCGACGAAACATCCGCCAGACGCGAGCGGATGTCCGCAGAGACGCATCCGAGACGCATATTTCGGCCAGGTTTGCGTCTCCGCGGACGGCCCGGTCACTTTGCGTCACCCCGCTGGAAGTGGTGCCAGACGCATTTCCGGTCACGGCGGACGAAAACGGTCGCTGAGCGTCCGTTTGCGTCGCGCCGCTGGAGATGCCCTTAGGTAAACGGAAGTTGTTCTTGGCAGGCTGATACTTTTAGCGGCCATAGTTATATTTATCGTGATGAATCTAACTAGCAGGAAGCCTGCATGAAATGCTATCAAACTAGTTAAATCTCCATGTTCGTTTTCTGTAGTCACATCCATATAATCAAAATAAAACATGAGTCCATCATATTAGTTTTTTTTATTCTTTATAAGTTTCTATTTCCACAGCTTAACCCCCCAGAAAGTTTAGTAATGCTGCACCGTAATCCCACCTAAAAGCCATGACCAAGTATTCCACCTGCCATCATAACCTACCTATTTCAGAAGTTTCCACTAAAAATTTGAGGTCCCGAAGTTGTGATATATCAGGAAATCTCCCCCTACAGCACTGATATTTTTGTTGCATGTCCATGTCTCAACCCAATCTAGTTTACAAGGCTTTCTTCTGCACTACTACTGAAAAAAGCACACGGTAACAGTAACTTAATCAGCTGACACATCTACTGGTACCCAATATTCATGGTTTGATCACTTAAACGGGGTTTCATGAGGTTCATAGGAAGACAGCAAAAGTAGTGAAGCAGAACACATTTCACAGTAATCTTGGACAAACCACTAAAACAACATTAGCTACTACCGACTCACCTGCTACTGCAAGATAAGTAGCTCCAAACCCCACTATTACCAGCTTCTCTTTCTCCTTCCCGTTATCATGGAAGACATCGATTTCCCAGACCTTGTCTGACAGTATAGTGACAAGCGAGTGTCACCCACCATCCGTGCCTGATTAGAAGCAAACTTTGCCCATCTAGCGCCTGCCCACACAACATTCATCTCCTTAGAGATCTCAACTCCCCATACCCTTATGAACATTCGTCCGATCTTATCTTCCAAGGAAAACTCCCACGCAGTTGACGGCTGATGGTTGGACAAAAATCAATTGACACACTCGCATCAACTTCAACTCGCTGCACGAATCTATTGATTAGCCAACATCTACTCCCACCCTGGCGGCCGCACCTGCAACCTTCTCCCGCCGGCCACTGCCTCGAGCTCGCCCCTCGCCGCCAGTCTCTGCTCGCCTCCTAAGCCCATGTGTCCGCCTCAAGGATGCCGGCGCCACCGGCCCATCTTCTCCTCCCTAGTTGATGAAGCGGAGGTATCCTGCAATCTGCATCACAAATTGAGATCAATATTGTGTATCTTGTGTGAAATTTAACTGTAACTGTAATGAAATTTAAATGTAATGAAATTAGAGTTGGTTTGTCGATGAAGCAGAGTACTGTACTTACTTGCTGTAAATATTCATTAATTATAGTAATCATAGTCCTTATTCATTCATGTAACTGTAAGCAGAGCCCTTATTCATTCATGTAAGCACAACCCTTTTCATTCATGAATCGAACACAGTATGTACAGAGGGCATTTCAAAACAGTTGTGCACAATAGTTTTGGATTCCATGGATTAAGCAAACAATAGTTGTGCACAATCTTTCCTGTAGAATGTCCATGGATCCGCTCTTCCTTAACGATGCACTAGATTTAATCCCCTCTTGGGGCAACATTTGCTATAGCAATAACTTGCTGTTGCATTGCTACACTATGAAATACTGCAGACTGGGTAACAAAAAAAGTGAAGTTTCAAATTTCAGCTAACGTTTTGCACAATGTTATATGTGCTGCTAGACTGAAGCTATTTTACTCACAGCATGTATGCAACATTTAAGGGTAAACTCGCATACTAACTCTGTCCGAGATCATTTCTTTATATTGGGTTATATACTTCCATGCCAGCAACAACAGACTGCAGACTGCACTGCACTACAGAACCAAGCAATCAGTAAAAGATCAAATCCTACACTGCACTACAGAACCAAGCAAGTTTCACTGTCTCACTCTGATCTCTCTACCTCTACCTCCGTTAATAAGTTTCCCTTCGCCATCTACAGCCTGCCCGAGAGACTCAGAGAGATCATTGTTTGGTACAGTGATGAGAAGCCACTGTTTTGCATGCGCTCACACAATTATTTAAGTCAAAGTACTCCTGTTTTTAAAAAATACATACTCCGTATTTTTAATTTAACAAAACCAACGAACATAGCAAGTACTCCAACTTCAGTCCTACAACCAAATACTGTTTAGGAGTATTTTGTAAAGCTTGTCGAACATCCAAACAGCAAATCCAAATTCAGTCCTACAGCCAAAATAATGTTTTATAAATACTCCCTAGTTCAGATCTTATTTTAAACATGGCAATGCATTCTCTCACCAGCTCCTGTAATATGCTGACTTAGTTAAGCACATAGCTCTGTAGGTCAACTTATTTTGATATTTTGACCGAGGTAACAATAAAAGATCAAATCCTATTCATCGACAAGATACAGTACTCCTAGAAGGAAATCAAATCCTATACTGATGCAGATGCAGTACTCCTTTTATGCAGAACAAAGCAACAATATAGGAGTACTCCTTTTATTCTGGTACAGACCAATGTAGAAGGAGATATCTTACTCCTTTTATGCAGAACCAAGCAATCAATAATCTCAGCATCAGATATCTTACTCCTTTTAGAAAATGCTTTTAGTTTTGCTTCGAGAGGTGGTAGATCAACCATACTCCTCAGTGCTTCAATCATGTATATGGAATATTTTCAAATGAAACAAACTTCAATTTTGAAACTTGAAACCCATTGCACCAAGCAGAACATACGGAGTACTCCATTAAAGCTCCGATTTGCTCAAATTAAGGAGGAATTGTAAGGACAAAAAAGCAAGAGAAATCCTGATCTTACCTAACATGTTGTTCTGCGACAAGGGGATGACACCGTTGAAGTACCACGGCAGCTCATAGACGAGCTTGGCGATGATGTGCCCGCGCATGATGAGGCCGTCCAGGTTGCCTTCCCCGTTCACCACATAGATCCCCTCTCTCTTGTCTGCGTACATCTTCAGGGGAAGACGCGTCCAGCCATAGCGATGTTGCTCGGCAGCAGCAACAAGCCGGAGCGGTGGCTGGCGGCTTCAACTCGGGGAAGACGCTTTTTTTGCTCTGGCAGCAGCAGCTCCCCGCCGTCGACGGCGCCGGTGCGCACAAGCACTGTAAATCTAGCGGCACCGCCGCGAATCCGGCCTCAGCATCTTAATCGCCGATGGGGATCATTCCCAGCCACAAGAATATAGCGGCGCCGCTGCGAATCCGGCCGCCGGAGGTGGGAAAAATCACACATCTTGAACTTGGATGAAGAGGAATACGCATAGGAGGAAGAGGGAGGCGACGATGCACGAGAGGAAGGCCATTGCTCTAACTAGACCTACCTTACTTCCTACTACTAGTTCCTACGTTTACATGTGCCGCCGGCTGCCCTTTAAAGGCGTACCAACAGGGCAGTCACGGGTGAATCAGAGCGTCGATCCGCGCGTTTTTAGTCTTTGGCGCTTGTTTTTTCCTGACTTGGCGCCATAACGTCCGGCGCGAAACGCACCCGCCAAAGGATACACTAATGATTGGCGCTACCAATCAGATACTAGCAGGACCCGCAGCCCACGGGAATCATGCTTAGACAAGGATAAGACAAAGTTAGGGCATCCGATCCGGGGGAAGAGAACCTGATCTCAAAGCAAAACATGTGGCATCTGGAGGGTGCTCACGTATACACGTGGTCACCAAATCCACACTCATCTCTTATTTGTGTCAATGTTTCATAGCTCATGAGGAAGTATGTGGTGTTTTATCTTTCAATCTTGTTGGGCAACTTCCACCAATGGACTAGTGGCTTCACCCGCTTATCCAATAATTTTGCAAAAAGAGCTGGCAATGGGATTCCCAGTCCCAAATTAATTAAACTAAATAGACACTCCTCCATGGTATGTGATTGATGGATGGCACCCGAAGGATTCGGTCAGCCATGGCTTGTGTAAGCGAAGGTTGGGGGGAGTGTCATCATCATAATAAAACTAAAATAAAAAGGCACTCCTTCATGGTATGAGATTGTTGGCAGGCACCCGAGGATTCGGTTAGCCATGGTTTGTGAAAGAAAGGTTGGAAGGAGTGCCACACAAAATGAAAATAATATGGGAGCCGCTCTTAGGAGGTTGTCTGGCAAGGGGTTAGAGTACCCGCTACCGGTCGTTGACAACAACAAACACCTCTCAAAATGTTACTTTTATTCTCTTTATATGATTGCAAAACTGAAAAAGCTCTAGCACATGATTTAACCCCTGCTTCCCTCTCGCGAAGGGCCTGTCTTTTACTTTATGTTGAGTCAGTAAACCTATTTCCCTCCATCTCAAGCAAGCATTTGAGTAGTTGTGATCAAACCATTATATTGTGATTTGCTACATCATGTCTTTTATTCTTCTTTGTTTAGTACAAGTTTTATTTGAATGAATATAGTTTTGCAAGTTATCAATGATTATGAGTAGACCATTACGATTGAGTATGCAAGTTGTGCCTTATAAACTCTAACATGAGAGCACTGCTCAATGAGATAAATATAATCTGTTAATTGTTCTCTGACCAAGAACGAAGTTTGCCATCACCAATCATGATTTCTCATGCACCTTTACTTGTGATTACCTTATACTTGTTTCAATATGAGTTATAAGAGGTTGTCTACTATAATGTCCTGTGTGAATGAATATGATGCTTCTTGTCCGTATTTTATTTATCGACTCTTCACTCCATAAACATGTGGTCATGTCTATCGAGTTCGGCTTCGCTTGGGGACAAGCGAAGTCTAAGCTTGGGGGAGTTGATACGTCCAATTTGCATCACTATTTTATATCATAATTTGCTGTTATTCATTGATATATTTCATATTGGGACACAATACTTATGTTATTTCATCTATTTTGCATGTTTCATCATTATTGGAGGATCGAACACCGGAGCCGGGATTCTCGCTGGAAAAAGCACCGTCGGAACGCAATATTTTGGAAGATCAACTGCGGAAGGAAATTATACCAAAAATCCTATTTTTCAAGATGACGAAGGAAGCCGGAAGGAGGAGCCGGGAGCAGCCAGGGTGGGCCCACACCCTAGGGCGGCGCGGCCCAGGCCCCGGCCGCGCCGGCCGTGGTGTGGAGGGCCCACGACCCCTTTCGCCTCCTTTTCTTCGCCAAACCCTTCGTCCCGAAGACCTAAGCCACGAGAGGGTACCTCGCGAAGAGTTACGACCGCCTCTGCGGGGTGGAGAACACCGAGAGAAAAGAGCTCTCCGGCGGGCGGGAATCCGCCGGGAAATTCCCTCCGGGGGGGGAAATCGACGCCATCGACACCGTCATCGAGCTGGACATCATCGCCATCACCATCATCATCATCTCCACCATCATCACCGCCGTCATCACCGCTGGACACCGTCACCGCCATAGCAATTTGGGTTTGATCTTGATTGTTTGATAGGGGAAACTCTCCCGGTATCGATTTCTACTTGTTGTTGATGCTATTGAGTGAAACCATTGAACCAAGTTTATGTTCAGATTGTTATTCATCATCATATCACCTCTGATCATGTTCCGTATGATGTCTCGTGAGTAGTTCGTTTAGTTCTTGAGGACATGGGTGAAGTCTAAATGTTAGTAGTGAACTATGGATGAGTAATATTCAATGGTGTGATATTTAAGTTGTGGTGTTATTCTTCTAGTGGTGTCATGTGAACGTCGACTACATGACACTTCACCATTTATGGGCCTAGGGGAATGCATCTTGTATTCGTTTGCCAATTGCGGGGTTGCCGGAGTGACAGAAACCTAAACCCCCGCCTGGTATATCGATGCGGGAGGGATCGCAGGATCTCGAGTTTAAGGCTGTGGTTAGATTTATTCTTAATTACTTTCTTGTAGTTGCGGATGCTTGCAAGGGGTATAATCACAAGTATGTATTAGTCCTAGGAAGGGCGGTACATTAGCATAGGTTCACCCACACAACACTTATCACAACAATGAAGATTATTTAGCCGTATGTAGCGAAAGCACTAGACTAAAATCCCGTGTGTCCTCGAGAACGTTTGGTCATTATAAGTAAACAAACCGGCTTGTCCTTTGTGCTAAAAAGGATTGGGCCACTCGCTGCAATTATTACTCTCGCACTTTACATACTCGTACTTTATTCAACTGTTACATCAAACCCCCCTGAATACTTGTCTGTGAGCATTTACAGTGAATCCTTCATCGAAACTGCTTGTCAACACCTTCTGCTCCTCGTTGGGATCGACATTCTTACTTATCGAAGATACTACGATACTGTAACACCCCAAATTTCAATGAAAAAAGAAAGTTAGAGAATTCCAGAAGTACAAATTTTCAAACCAACAAAAACTTTTCTTTTGCATATAGTACCATGCATAGGACTTGTGCATTTGAGTGGTATGCCATGATGATTGTTATTACTTGTATCTTGATGTGC
This sequence comes from Lolium rigidum, assembly GCF_022539505.1. NCBI lineage: Eukaryota > Viridiplantae > Streptophyta > Magnoliopsida > Poales > Poaceae > Lolium > Lolium rigidum. Next base: position 306,132,207 of record NC_061514.1, read on the forward strand.
TCTAAAACCCTAGAGTGATCATGTGGAGATCACCAACCAAATAAATCAAAAAGGGAAGAAATTCCCATAATTGAAAAACCCTAAAAACCCTCACATATGCCCTATGGCATTTTTCGAAATTTTAACCCTAGACCTATTTGGTCTTCACCATTAGTTGAATAATGTTGTGAAACACTTATTACAACTTTTGGAATCAAGGGTTCACCATTCAAATGAATTTCCAACACTTTTCCCACTCACATGTGATGATGACCAAATCTGCCAATTTCAGTCTGATCACCACTTTGAGCCCCTGCAATTCAATTTTCCCAAACCATTCTTTGCTAACTCCTTGCACCATTTCAAAGTCAACATCAAGGTGAACAACTTTGATGAAGACCACCCTGCCAAATTCATCTTTGATCACTAGCTATGCTCATCCAAAGTTGCAACTTTATAATGAGTTCAACAATCTTCACTTAGCCATTTTGGGCCATTTTTGAAATCCAATTTTTCCACCACCACCTCAACTCATCTCTGGTCAAATACAACTTATCTCAACACTCACATTTCACAAACATTCACCTTTTGCATTATTTCCATTTTTGATATTTTTGTATTTTCCAAATTTGAACCCTATTCATACACTATAGCAAATAGTGATCTACCTCACATAATTCAAACCAAAGCTACACTACATGGTTCCCCTGCCCCCTCTAACCCTAAGGGAAGCATAGTGGAGCTAAGGAGGAGGAGCTAGATTGCATGGCATGGCCATGCCGGCCATGGCATCACCATGCCGAGCCTCCCCCTCTCTCCTTGCTTGCCAACCTTGGCCCCCTCGCCACGGCACGCCACCTCACTCTGCCTAGCCTCGCCTAGCACGGCCGTGGTCGAGGAGGAGCTCGACAACGGCCGAGACCAGCTCGCGTCCATGGCGCCACTGGATGCCGCGCACGTCGCGCGTGTGCACGCCGCGGGCACACACTGGCCACGCGCCGCGCCGTCACCACAAGCACGCCCTGGACTCGCTGACCAGCCGTTGAGCATCGCCGCGTCGCCACGCAACCACCAGACATGCTCTCGACCACGACCCGTGCCCGCCGTCGCCGGAGAAGAGAACCCCGATCCGCCGCAGACGCGCCCGTCGCGGAAGCAACGCGACCAACCTAGCCACCGCCCGACCCCGCTGTCGCCGCCAATAGCATCGCCAGGAGCCGTAGAACACTGCCACCACCTCGCCTAGCTCGACCGCGCGCCGTAGACGCCGTGCCCTGGTCGACTTCTTCACGGCCAAGCCGCACCCTTGGCCATCTATAAATACCGCGTTCCCTGGACGAAGCTGAGCACACCACCACGTTCACCACCCTCCACTGCTTCTCCTCCACCCAACCACTCGCGCGATTCTTGCCGGAGTTGCTCCAATTTGAAGCCGGAGCCCGCCAGTACCGCACCTCGCCGCCGTCGATTGGAGCCGATCCAGGAGACGCCGCCGGTGCCAGGAGCTTCGCCGTCGTCCACATCGACATCACGCACACTGCCAGCCACCGCGGGAGCCCTGGTTAGCTCTCCCACCCCCTAGGCTCGCCGCCAGAACCTCGGCATCTCGCCGGAGAAGACGATGGCCTGAGCCGTCGATCTACTCTCTAATCCTACGCCCCACGTCGCCCCGTACCGTTTCGGGTTTTAAAGGAGGCTGACGGGTGGACCCCACCCTGTCAGCAGGCCCGCGCGCACTGGATGCGCTGCTGGGCCGTTTTTCCCTGTTTAAACTATTTCAGCCCGTTAGCTTTTCCCGCCGGCCTGTTTAATTCAAATTCGTTTTAAACATTTTCCAAACATTTTTCAATACTGCCCAAACTTTGAAATTAAATAGTTTCCAATTAGCTAAACCAAATTTAGTGAATTTGACATTGTTGGAAAGCCACTGAAATTCTCTATCCAATGCCACTGGCCTCTTGGTCAAATTCTTTGTAGAATTAGTGTGACAAAAATAACAAGCCAGGGACTTTTCCCTATTCAAATAATTCTTAAAAATCAACCAAAATAGATATTAAGTTAATTCCAACTCTAATAGCTCACTTTTGACTTACACTAATTGTTTATGCAATAAAATGGTGTGGTCACTTTGCATGATCATGCCATGGTTTAATGAATGGATATTTTGACTAGTTTAACTAGTTGATATTATCCAAAACTATTAAAGTTAAATTGTGTGAAGTCTTACACTTCATTTAAACTTGTCTCACATGAATTCATGGGATGTTTGGACCCCTGGTTCCAAACTCTCTTATATGAATTACTTGAGTTTTAAATCAAAGGTAGAGTTATTTAAATGGTATGAGGTGTTCCACCTCATTTAAATCATTCTACCAAATGATGATGATGATGAACATTTGATCTAGGTCAAGATGAGTTCATCCATGATTGTTGGAGAAATTAAATCTTAAGAAGATTTCAATGAGAGGAAATTATTTCTCAAGAACCCTATGGAAACTATCATTTACATATAGAATACAAATCCTATTTTAATCCCACAACCCATGCACCCTAGTTTATTTATGTGTGTGCATAGAGTAGTTTGTGTGTTTATTTGTGATGTGTGGAATAGCCCTGGAATTAGTGAGTAATTATACTCGTATTCAAATTTAGACGGTAGCACCGGAGAGTACGCCGAAGAAGAAGGTTGCTACCGGGAGGAGGAAGAGGAACAGTTTGAGAACTACCAAGGCAAGCTAAATTACTATGCAAGCTTTTATTCTTGCCAAGTGCAAAGCCCCTTGGGGCAAGGCACCATGTCTTACCTTTTCTTATGTGAACCCATCCCAAGTTTTTACCTGTTTCCCAAATGACTTTCCTTTTATAGTTAACTTTGGTCAAAATACAAGTTGGTTTTTAGAGTAGTGAGTTAGCCTTTTCCAAGCAAAGCAAGGTAGCACCTCTCATGAATTAGAGCTAGTGCTAATGAACTAAACTTGACTACTCTAGATGGGAACTTTGTGATTTTGAAAGGATTTTGAAAACCTTGGAATGAAGATGCCTTCCATTTAAATGAATGTTGAAGGTGAATATGACCAAGAGAAGATGGTGATTTTTGATAAAACATGATGTTGGTTTGAATGCGATACCTTTCCAATTCTCAAGTACCCCCACAATACCTGATTATGGGTAGGGCTTAACTGGAAGTTTATGCGTCTTAGTATGGGTTCCCTCTAAACAAGCGTCATCGGGGTTATGCCGAAAGCTGCCTCTACCACAAAAGAAACGATACGATATGATGCGAAAGGAGGTGAATGTCCGGCCCAAGCCATGTGCGGTTCCCGGGTTGACGGTTGGTCTTCATCTGGGAGGCCAAGCTCATGGGGAGAGGTGCTCATACTAGGATTCGTAAGTGAAAGGTTATGGTTGATGATCCGCGTGCTTGTGTTACGATTATTCGGGGAAATCCCGACGGATGAAATCAAATGTTGTGGCACAAGTGTGCAACCTCTGCGAGTGTAAACCTATTCGAATAGCCGCGTCCACGGTTACGGACGGTTGGAAAGGCCATACGAGTTTCCGATGTCATATCTTTGAAAATGATGTTGAAAGGTGATGGTGAAATGACTTGTGGTGGATTGAATTGAAATCACCACTTGAATGGTGGGAATGACACTAATGTTCCCACTTGGGTTAGTTAGCACTTGAGTAGGCTTTTCTCAAAGCTTTGTGAACTAAAACTAGCTTTATGCAAATAAACTAGAGCTTAGCAAACCCTACTAGAATGTCTAGCACTTACATTAGTATTAGTTTGCGAGTACTCAACGTACTCACGGCTTTGTCCCTGGCTATTCAAATGGCCGAGTATGAAGATGAACAAGGAGATGACCGGCGGGATGCCTACGACAACTAAGCGCCTTCAGACGTCAAGCGTTGGCTCTGTGGACTAGAGAGTCCTTGTATCTTACGCTTCCGCTATGTTGAACTATGAACTTGTGTTTGTTCGTTGATCAATAGATCAACTATTCGTGTAATATGGATCATGTGATTCCAATTTGTAAGACTTATGGTTTGTAATGAATGATGAGCTGTGATACTTAACTATTATGCCTCGCAACAACAATATTCCTGGGATTGCGATGTATGACATAATAGGCATTCGGACTTAAAAATCCGGGTGTTGACAAGTTGGTATCGAGCCATTGTTTGACCTTAGAAGACCTTAGTTAGAATGGGCGTTACTGAAAAATTTAACTTTGAAATCAAATGAAAGGACTTATTTGTGAAAATTTACTACACTCTTGTCTTTGAGACTTTGCCAAAATTTGATCATGTTCTATCTTATTTAAATCAACTTAAAACCTTGCCACACTTTGCACTCTCTAACTTACTCATCCAATTCTCTTTCAGATGGAGCCGAATGAACCCCTCAACACCAAGTTTTATCGGCTTGGAAACGGAGGAAGCTTGATCTTCGAGCATGACCTCGACTCCCTGTCGGATCACCTTGGCCGCCCACACCCCGAGTTTCACGGGATTCGGGTGGACGACCAGCCGGGAGAGGACTGCGGTGGATTATCACTTGCCGACTTGAGGAGCAAGCTGGAGCCTCCCACCTCGGAGAGGATCCTTTTCTCTTTCGGGGAAAGCAAGCGGCTCGACGGGCTTGCACGTGCTCTTCGAGGAAGCACTTGCTCGTACGTGCGGACAGAATACCGAAGCCCTTCGTGAGGAACGCTTTGCGCATCTCGCACGGCGTAACTGCGACGGAAGACCCATGGATGTGCCACTCCACCCCCGGTTGAGGCACCATGTGGATCACTTGGACTTCATGCTCTACCGGACTCGGAGGGACCTCGACGCCTCTCGCGCTTACGCGAACCGGACCCATGCTCACATCATCGAGCGAGGGTGAGGCGATCAAGCTACTCAACAACGACCGCGGGAACCTTCGCCGGCGGCGTGCCAAGAAGGACGCTACGATTCGCCGCCTTCGCGACCGGATCGCGTCACTTGAGGCCATTGTCACGGCCCGGGAGGATCAGATTCGTCACATGGAGGAGGACGATGGAGGCATCGATATTCAGGGAGGAGACGCCTTTCTGAGCGATGACGATGACTTTGAGGAGGACGAGAACACCGAGGAGGAGGACTACGAGTTCCTGGAGGCAGGACCCGATGACTACGTCCCGATTGATATCGACGATGAGGAGTAGTTGCACTAGTTTCACTTATAGTAGGTGTGAGTTGTATCCCGTCCTTTGTATCGTAGCATGAGAATGGTTCTTAAAACCATTGGAGTATGTGTGTAGTTTGTACTATGTGTTGCATGAATGAATGAATGTTATGTTTGTCATGAAAAGATTACAAGTTTTCAAATGTTTTTCAAACTTAAATGAACCATAGAATGTTCCCTCTTATCTCATGATCTTCTATACCTTCAGATGGCCCCTCCGAATCGCACCAACGACGCGATGATGCAGCTTCTGCAAACCACTGCTTGCAGACCGGGAAACCGAGAGAGCCGAGCGCCAAGCCAACATCATCGCCTTGCAGAACATCGCCCAAGGCCATGGAAATCATGACCACCCCGGATCCAAGCTCAAGAACTTCCAGAACACCAACCCTCCGGTGTTTAGCAAGACCGAGGAGCCCCTCGACGCCGACGATTGGCTCCAGACTATGGAGAACAATGCGGAAGTAGGCTGGAGTGGAAGCCAACGAGAAGGTGTTGTTCGCCACTCACTACCTCGCTGGACCAGCTCGCGCTTGGTGGACAAGTACCCGTGCCATGAACGGAGGTCAATTCATGACTTGGGAGGATTTCAAACTCAAGTTCGGCAAGTACCATGTACCCCCGGGTCTTATCAAGAAGATGAGGGATGAGTTCCGTGAGCTGAAACAAGGTCGCATGACGGTGGTTGAGTACCGCGACAAGTTTCTCACCTTGTCAAGGTATGCCCACGATGAGACGGACACCGTTGAAAAGAGGAAGGAGAGATTCCTGAACGGGCTGCATGATGAGATGCGGACTGTCCTCGTCAACATCCCCTTCGCCGACCTCGAAGCCCTTGTTGACTCCGCCATCCAGATGGAGGGCAAGTTGAACCAAGCCAATGAGAACCGCAAGCGCCGCATGGCAAATCAGAGTGGATCAAGCCACCCCCAAAAGTTTCGCCCTAGCTCAAGCGGAGGTTTCAATCCGAGACATAACAAACCCCCGATGCAGAACTCTCGCCCCGGTTATCAGAACCGAAGTGGAGGAAACTCCAAGCCGGGAGGCTACAACCCCAACTACAACAACAACAACTACAACCGCGCTCCACCTCGAGCCCCGAACACCAACAACACCAACACCAACACCAACCCCGGAACCGGGAGCAATGCCATTCCCGTTGCGAACAAGCGGGACAAGAGCACTATCACTTGTTATGAGTGTGGTGTAGTGGGGCACTACTCCAACGAGTGTCCCAAGCGTCTTGCCAAGCTCGCCGGCAACACCGCTGCTCCTGCTCAGCGAGCAACGCCGTGTCTCCACCGGCAAGAAGTTCGCCCCCAACAACCCCAACAACCGCAACGGCCGCCTCTACCACATGAACGCCGAAGAAGCCCGGGAAGCCCCGGATGTGAGTACTGGGTATGTTTTCTGTCAACCACACCCCTGCTAGAGTGTTGTTTGATTCCGGAGCATCGCATTCCTTTGTCACCGAAGATTTTGCATCAACAAGTAAAATTCAACCCCTCAGTTTGAAGCATGTTATGATAGTTCAAATCCCCGGATCAACCACCAAAGCCAGAAAATTTTGTAAAAATGTGCCAATCAAAATCCATGATGTTGATTTCTTTGCAAATCTCATCATACTTGGAACCAAAGGTTTGGAAGTTGTCCTAGGAATGGACTGGATGTCCAAGCACAATGGATTGATAGACTGCGCCAAGAAAGCCATAACCATGACTAGCAGCACCGGAATCGTAGTTGAGCACGTCTGCGAAAAACTACCCGAGAAAATTTACCTGCAACCAAAGTGTATCCAAGCCTACTGCTGGATCAAATCGGGGTCGTTTGTCGCTACCACGATGTGTTTCCGGATGATCTACCCGGTATGCCCCGGACCGGGATATCGAGTTTATCATCGAGTTAATCCCGGAAGCTGGACCCATCGCCCGGAGAGCCTACGGCATGAACGCAGCCGAGCTTGTGGAGCTGAAGAAGCAAATAGATGACATGTTAGCCAAAGGTTTGATCGGACCAAGTGCATCCCCCTGGAGATCCCCGTCTTGTTTGTCGACAAGAAGGATGGTGCAAATCGTTTATGCACCGACTATCGTAAGCTTAACGATGTCACCATCAAAAACAAATACCCCTTACCCAAGATCGAAGACTTGTTCGACCAACTCACCGGATCCCGAGTTTTCTCGAAAATTGATCTTAGAGCTGGATACCACCAACTGAAAATCCGAGCCACCGATATTCCAAAAGCTGCCTTTACCACCAGATATGGGTTGTATGAGTACAACGTCATGTCATTTGGACTGACCAATGCTCCCGCTTATTTCATGAATCTCATGAATAAGATCTTCATGAACTTCTTGGACAAATTTGTCGTTGTTTTCATCGACGACATTTTGGTCTACTCCAAGTCCGAAGAAGAACATGAACAGCATCTGGAGATTGTTCTAGAAACCCCGAGACGGCACCGGTTGTACGCCAAGTTTAGCAAGTGTGAGTTTTGGGCTGGAAGAAGTTGGATTCCTCGGACACATCTTGTCGCGGGAGGAATTGCCGTAGATCCCGCCAAGATCAAAGCTGTTATGGAATGGAAAGCTCCGACCACACAAGCGAGGTCCGTGCTTTTCTTGGATTAGCCGGATATTACCGCAGATTTGTAGAAGGTTTTTCGAGCATCGCTCGACCAATGACCAAGCTGCTGAAAAAGGACAGAAAGTTTGAGTGGACCGACAAGTGTGAAGAGAGCTTTCAACGGCTCAAGAGTAGGCGACAACAGCCCCAATCCTGATCATGCCGGATATCGCAAAGCCCTTTGACGTATATTGCGACGCCTCCAAGGCTGGACTTGGATGCGTGCTTATGCAAGAAGGAAAGGTTGTATCCTACCTTTCTAGACAACTCAAGCAACATGAGCGAGAACTACCCAACCCACGACCTCGAGCTTGCGGCCGTGGTCTTAGCCTTGAAAGTTTGGCGTCATTACCTCATGGGTAATCGATGCGAGATTTACTCCGACCACAAAAGCCTCAAATACATTTTCACCCAGAAGGAGTTAAACATGAGACAACGCCGATGGATCGAATTGATCAAGGATTACGACATGGAGATTCACTACCACCCCGGCAAGGCCAATGTGGTAGCGGATGCTTTGAGTCGACTGCCGTGCCAGTTGAACTCCATGCTCGCAACCGAACAGCCTAGTTTGCACCAAGAGTTTGAACAGTTCGAGACTTGAACTTGTAAGTGAAGGATTCCTAGCCAGCATCGAGCTGCAACCCACCTTGATTGGTCGGATCAAGGAAGCCCGGAAGGACAACGCTAGCATTGATGGAATCAAGAAACGAGATAGCCGCGAGGAAAAGCCCCGGATTCACCATTGACGAAGCCGGAGTGCTTTGGTACAAGAACGCCTCTGCGTACCATCGGACTACGACCTGAAACAAGTCATCCTGCAAGAAGCCCATGACACCCTTTACTCAATCCACCCCGGAGGTACCAAGATGTACCGGGACACTGAAAGAACAATTTTGGTGGCACGGAATGAAGAGAGAGATCGGTAGCTATATCGCTAAGTGTGACATCTGCCGGCGAGTTAAGGCGGAACACCGAGAGACCCGCCGGACTGTTGCAACCCCTTCGGATTCCGAGAATGGAAATGGGACTCCGTAGGAATGGACTTTATCACCGGACTGCCCAAATCCGGCAAAGGCAATGATTCCATATGGGTAGTGGTCGATAGATTGACCAAAGTCGCCCATTTCATCGCCGTCAAAACCACCTATCAAGGCCCCAAGTTAGCTGAACTCTACATCTCCAGAATAGTCGCTTTGCATGGAACCCCCAAATCGATAGTGTCAGATAGAGGATCACAGTTCACCTCAAGGTTACGGCGAGAAAGTGCATGAAGGACTAGGCACTCGCCTAAATTTCAGCACCGCCTATCACCCTCGGACCGACGGACGGAGCGAGAGAGTAAACCGAGATCTTGGAAGACATGCTTAGAGCATGCGTGCTTGGAATACGGATCCAAGTGGGAAGACTGCCTACCTTACGCGAGAATTCTCATACAACAATAGTTATCAAGCCGAGCCTACGGATGGCCCCCTTTGAAGCCTTGTACGGAAGGAAGTGCCGTACCCCACTGAGCTGGTCGGAAGTCGGAGAGAGTCAAGTTTTCGGCCCGGACGTTCTTCGTGAAGCCGAAGAGAAGGTTCACAAGATCCGTGAGTACCTCAAGACTGCGCAATCCGGACGAGAAGAGCTACGCCGACAAGAGACGTCGGGAGATGACCTTTGAGATCGGAGATTTTGTCTATCTCAAAGTATCCCCCTTGAAAGGGATGCAAAGGTTTCGAGCTGAAAGGAAAGCTTGCACCTCGCTACGTGGGACCTTTCCAAGTCCTCGGCCGCCGAGGTGAAGTATCTTATCAGCTGGAGTTGCACTGAAGAAATGTCGGTTGTGCACGACGTTTTTCACATCTCACTTCTCAGGAAATGTCTTGAAGTCCACGAGAAGACCGAAGTGTTCAAGAACATCGATCACCGATCGGTGGATATCAACAAGGATCTGACTTACCGCGAAGTGCCGATTCGCATCCTAGAAGAAGCATACGAGAACCACCCGCACCCGAAGCATCAAGTTTCTAAAGATCCAATGGAGCAATCATACCGAGGATGAAGCCACCGGGAACGCGAAGACTTCATGAAGAAGGAGTACCCAGATCTCTTTAGTACCTAACTTTCTTTTTGATCTCGGGACGAGATCTTTTGTAAGGGGGAAGGGTTTGTAACACCCCAAATTTCAATGAAAAAGAAAGTTAGAGAATTCCAGAAATACAAATTTTCAAACCAACAAAAACTTTTCTTTTGCATATAGTACCATGCATAGGACTTGTGCATTTGAGTGATATGCCATGATGATTGTTATTACTTGTATCTTGATATGCTCTAAAACCCTAGAGTGATCATGTGAAGATCACCAACCAAATAAATCAAAGTGGAAGAAATTCCCATAATTGAAAAACCCTAAAAACCCTCACATATGCCCTATGGCATTTTTCGAAATTTTAACCCTAGACCTATTTGGTCTTCACCATTAGTTGAATAATGTTGTGAAACACTTATTACAACTTTTGGAATCAAGGGTTCACCATTCAAATGAATTTCCAACACTTTTCCCACTCACATGTGATGATGACCAAATCTGCCAATTATCAGTCTGGTCACCACTTTGAGCCCCTGCAATTCAATTTTCCCAAACCATTCTTTGCTAACTCCTTGCACCATTTCAAAGTCAACATCAAGGTGAACAACTTTGATGAAGACCACCCTGCCAAATTCATCTTTGATCACTAGCTATGCTCATCCAAAGTTGCAACTTTATAATGAGTTCAACAATCTTCACTTAGCCATTTTGGGCCATTTTTGAAATCCAATTTTTCCACCACCACCTCAACTCATCTCTGGTCAAATACAACTTATCTCAACACTCACATTTCACAAACATTCACCTTTTGAATTATTTCCATTTTTGATATTTTTGAATTTTCCAAATTTGAACACTATGCATACACTATAGCAAATAGTGATCTACCTCACACTAATTCAAACCAAAGCTACACTACATGGTTCCCCTGGTCCCCTCTAACCCTAACGGAAGCATAGTGGACGCTAAGGAGAGAGAGCTAGATTGCATGGCATGGCCATGCCGGCCATGGCATCGGCCATGCCGAGCCTCCCCCTCTCTCCCTTGCATCGCCAACCTTGGCCACCATCGCCACTGCACGCCACCACACTCTGCCTAGCCTCGCCTAGCATCGGCCGCTGGTCGAGGAGGAGCTCGACAACGGCCGAGACCAGCTCGCGTCCATGGCGCCACGGACGCCGCTCGCGTCGCGCGTGTGCACGCCGCGGACACGTACTGGCCACGCGCCGCGCCGTCACCACGAGCACGCCCTGGACTCGCCGGCCGAGCACGTTGAGCATCGCCGCGTCGCCACGCAACGCACCTGGACATGCTCTCGACCACGACCCGTGCCCGCCGTCGCCGGAGAAGAGAACCCCGATCCGCCGCGAGACGCGCCGTCGCGGAAGCAACGCGACCAACCTAGCCACCGCCCGACCCGCGCCGTCGCCGCCAATAGCATCGCCGGGAGCCGTGAGAACACCGCCACCACCTCGCCTAGCTCGACCGCTCGCCGTAGACGCCGTGCCATGGTCGACTTCTTCACGGCCAAGCCGCACCCTCGGCCATCTATAAATACCGCGTTCCACTGGACGAAGCTGAGCACACCACCACGTTCACCACCCTCCACTGCTTCTCCTCCACCCAACCACTCGCTCGATTCTTGCCGGAGTTGCTCCAATTTGAAGCTCGGAGCCCGCCGGTCACCGCACCTCGCCGCCGTCGATTGGAGCCGATCCGGGAGACGCCGCCGGTGCCGGGAGCTTCGCCGTCGTCCCCATCGACATCACGCACACTGCCCAGCCACCGCGGGAGCCACGGTTAGCTCTCCCACCCCCTAGGCTCGGCCGCCGGCGAACCTCGGCATCTCGCCGGAGAAGACGATGCACCTCGGCCGTTCGATCTACTCTCTAATCCTACGCTCCACGTCGCCCGTACCGCTTCGGCGTTTAAACGCCGGCTGACATGCGTGGACCCCACTGTCGAGCAGGCCACGCGCGCACTGGACGCGTGGTGGGCTGGCTTTGGGCCTGTTTAAACTATTTCAGCCCGTTAGCTTTTCCCGCCGGCTTTGTTTAATTCAAATTCGTTTTAAACATTTTCCAAACATTTTTCAATACTGCCCAAACTTTGAAATTAAATAGTTTCCAATTGGCTAAACCAAATTTAGTGAATTTGACATTGTTGGAAAGCCACTGAAATTCTCTATCCAATGCCACTGGCCTCTTGGTCAAATTCTTTGTAGAATTAATGTGACAAAAATAACAAGCCAGGGACTTTTCCCTATTCAAATAATTCTTAAAAATCAACCAAAATAGATATTAAGTTAATTCCAACTCTAATAGCTCACTTTTGACTTACACTAATTGTTTATGCAATAAAATGGTGTGGTCACTTTGCATGATCATGCCATGGTTTAATGAATGGATATTTTGACTAGTTTAACTAGTTGATATTATCCAAAACTATTAAAGTTAAATTGTGTGAAGTCTTACACTTCATTTAAACTTGTCTCACATGAATTCATGGGATGTTTGGACCCCTGGTTCCAAACTCTCTTATATGAATTACTTGAGATTTTAAATCAAAGGTAGAGTTATTTAAATGGTATGAGGTGTTCCACCTCATTTAAATCATTCTACCAAATGATGATGATGATGAACATTTGATCTAGGTCAAGATGAGTTCATCCATGATTGTTGGAGAAATTAAATCTTAAGAAGATTTCAATGAGAGGAAATTATTTCTCAAGAACCCTATGGAAACTATCATTTACATATAGAATACAAATCCTATTTTAATCCCACAACCCATGCACCCTAGTTTATTTATGTGTGTGCATAGAGTAGTTTGTGTGTTTATTTGTGATGTGTGGAATAGCCCTGGAATTAGTGAGTAATTATACTCGTATTCAAATTTAGACGGTAGCACCGGAGAGTACGCCGAAGAAGAAGGTTGCTACCAGGAGGAAGAGGAGGAACAGTTTGAGAACTACCAAGGCAAGCTAAATTACTATGCAAGCTTTTCTTCTTGCCAAGTGCAAAGCCCCTTGGGGCAAGGCACCATGTCTTACCTTTTCTTATGTGAACCCATCCCAAGTTTTTACTTGTTTTCCAAAGGATTTTCCTTTTATAGTTAACTTTGGTCAAAACACAAGTTGGTTTTTAGAGTAGTGAGTTAGCCTTTTCCAAGCAAAGCAAGGTAGCACCTCTCATGAATTAGAGCTAGTGCTAATGAACTAAACTAAACAACTCTAGATGGGAACTTTGTGATTTTGAAAGGATTTTGAAAACCTTGGAATGAAGATGCCTTCCATTGAATGAATGTTGAAGGTGAATATGACCAAGAGAAGATGGTGATTTTTGATAAAACATGATGTTGGTTTGAATGCGATACCTTTCCAATTCTCAAGTACCCCCACAATACCTGATTATGGGTAGGGCTTAACTGGAAGTTTATGCGTCTTAGTATGGGTTCCCTCTAAACAAGCGTCATCGGGGTTATGCCGAAAGCTGCCTCTCCCACAAAAGAAACGATACGATATGATGCGAAAGGAGGTGAATGTCCGGCCCAAGCCCTGTGCGGTTCCCGGGTTGACGAGTTGGTCTTCCTTGGGAGGCCAAGCTCATGGGGAGAGGTGCTCATACTAGGATTCGTAAGTGAAAGGTTATGGTTGATGATCCGCGTGCTTGTGTTACGATTATTCGGGAAATCCCGACGGATGAAATCAAATGTTGTGGCACAAGTGTGCAACCTCTGCAGAGTGTAAACCTATTCGAATAGCCGCGTCCACGGTTACGGACGGTTGGAAAGGCCATACGAGTTTCCGATGTCATATCTTTGAAAATGATGTTGAAAGGTGATGGTGAAATGACTTGTGGTGGATTGAATTGAAATCACCACTTGAATGGTGGGAATGACACTAATGTTCCCACTTGGGTTAGTTAGCACTTGAGTAGGCTTTTCTCAAAGCTTTGTGAACTAAAACTAGCTTTATGCAAATAAACTAGAGCTTAGCAAACCCTACTAGAATGTCTAGCACTTACATTAGTATTAGTTTGCGAGTACTCAACGTACTCACGGCTTTGTCCCTGGCTATTCAAATGGCCAGAGTATGAAGATGAACAAGGAGATGACCGGCGGGATGCCTACGACAACTAAGCGCCTTCCGACGTCAAGCGTTGGCCTGTGGACTAGAGAGTCCTTGTATCTTACGCTTCCGCTATGTTGAACTATGAACTTGTGTTTGTTCGTTGATCAATAGATCAACTATTCGTGTAATATGGATCATGTGATTCCAATTTGTAAGACTTATGGTTTGTAATGAATGATGATCTGTGATACTTAACTATTATGCCTCGCAACAACAATATTCACGGGATTGCGATGTATGACATAATAGGCATTCGGACTTAAAAATCCGGGTGTTGACAGATACACCCCCTATACTTGTGGGTCATCAGTACCACATGAAAAGCAATTTAGATTTGAGAAGTGGTGGTTAAAAATGATGGTTTTGATTATGTGGTAACCAAGTTTTGGCTGGCTCCCTGCTATCTTGAAAAAGCTATTGATAGATGGCAATTTAAGATTAAGAATAATAGAAAAGGGTTGAAGGGTTGGTCTGCTAATATTGAATTAGGCCAACGAAAGCACAAGCAACATTTAGTTGATGAGTATGACTTATTAGGCATCATCTTTGATACTCAATGTTTATCTACGATTTCTAAGAATAGGATGAAAACTATTTGTGCTAAACTTTCTGACATTTGGAGACATGATGATATTAAATCGAGGCAGAGGTCTAGGGAAAGATATATTTTAGAAGAGGATCGTAAAACTGCTTTTTTCCACTATGTAGTAGCTAATCAGAGGAGGAGGAAGACAACAAAGGTCATGTGGAGAAAGGTGGCTTATACCCTTGCTCAATGGAGCATTCTGCCGAAAGAGGAAGGAAGAGGAAAGCTGACGATGATGGTGAACAAGGTGGAGTTCCTCGCTCGAATGCCACCTCTGTTATCGTGGCCGGAGCCTGGTTGACTCGAGAAAAGAGGGCGATGACTGCACTGGAGGTATGTGACATGAACTGCGAGAGGGAGTTGGGGCCTCTGCTGATCACGACGGCTGATCTGGCTAGGACCTTGGGAGCTAATGGCTTGATGCTGGTGGGCGACGGTGAAGACTTTAGGGTTATGCATAGGCCTTAAAAAGTTTCTCCTGCCCATCTTCTTCCCATGATAGTTGTTTTCCCTCCCTGTTGTGAGCTCTCCATGTGGTGCTGAGACTCCTGCCCTAGTTTAATTTTGGATGTGTAAGGGTAAAAAATTGATCCCGGCAAGATGTGGGTGGTCTGTAATAACGTTTGTAAACTTGGTTTCACCAATGGAATTGGGCTCTGCTCGTTTTTTTGAAAAAAACTTTATAGAAAAGATTATAGATAAAATAACACAAATCTTTCCCTTTTTTGTGAACTAACATAAATCTTACCAAGCCGATTAATTATGAGAAGTAGTAGGTCATCAAATTAGGTTGTCCCTTTTTTCTGGATTTTTAATGCTATCTCGGGATAAATCAAATATGAATTTAGAATTTCATAGTGTGCTCTAGAGGCATCTCGTATTATTCGTGGCGTAGAAAGTTTGCATAGGTCTGGAAGCGTGCACGTGCCTCCTATCGTGCCTGGTGCAACACATGCAACGTATACACGTACTATGGTCTCGCTCGACCATTGCCTTGCCGGACAACTTCGTGCCTGATTCGCCCAGGAAGTCCTAAGAAATCTTGACTTCCGACGCAAGCCAACAAAAATAACACGTCAGGGAGAGTGGCGCCGTGCTCTAAAATACTCTATCCCACGACCCCTGATCATGCGCAATATCGATCCAACACACACATGGTGCAAACCGCGCTCCATACCACAACCCGAAGTCCCGATCAAGCTCTCTCTTCAGTCTTGATGACCAGCTATAAAAAGGGAACGATGGTGTGTGTGGCCAAGTTGCTGGCCGGTGTGGAAGGAGCGGATTCAGTGTGGGTCAATTGGTTCCGTACGTGCGCACGCTTAATTTGGCGGTACACGAATACACGAGCTAGCGAGAGCTCGGTCGGTCATTCCCTCCCGCCCCCGCGCGCGCGCGTAGCTACTCGACCATCTGGCCGGGGCTTCGCTTTCCAGTTCTCCCGATCCGGGCCCACCAGCTGCACGATCCGCCGAGAGTCCCGTCCGTGCATGTGTTGGAGACCACGTCGGAAGCGCGCTAGGGACCCCTGCCTGCCTGCCTGCCTGCCAGCTGTCTCCGTTGAATTATAAAAGAAGAAAGGGAAAACCCCTCTTTTTCCTGCGACAAAAATTCCATCTACGTACTTATTAATCAATCAGCCGTTACGAAACGACGCAATTAATTACGGATTGAATCAAGCGCGACATCGCTCGCGACGCCTGGAACCAAACCAAACGACTCCCTCGCGTTACATTATTGTCTCGCTACTTTATCGGAACCAATCCCTCTCTCTCCTCTTTTAATTGTGAGAGGCCAGGCTGCTGTTTCTCTTTCTCACGCTTATTAATTACTGCCTGCCTTCTCCTTGCTTCGCTTCAGCCTTCCCGATGCAAAATCGATCCATCCATCGGTCCGTCCTCGTGCTTCCTTAATTTGGAACCCAACTTCTTGACCTGTTTTACTTTGTTGTGTTGTCACGCGTGAGCGTGCGTGCACGACCTCATTGACGCGTCATTGAATTGGGTCGCCTCCTCATTTTGATGAAAGGTGGCGATATCGAAGAAGCAAGCAAGCGCCGTGTTTTTTCCCATGTCTCGTTCGATTCGTTCCGTTTTGATGTGTTGAAAGGTTGGCGGAATCCAAACTGCCTCCGCCTCTCCTTGTTTTAATTTCTTTCTCTCGCGCTGGAATCCAATTCGAGATCGATATCCGACGCCTAGATCAGTGTGCGGGCACGAAGAACCGTGCCGAAAAGTCAACAGCACAAGAAGATGATGTTCGCAGAAAATAAACCAGGGTCCTCCTCCTCCTCCTCCTCGAAACCAAAGTCAATCAGCAAAATACAAGAAACGACTCCGTCCTTCCGGAATCGATTGCCAAAGCCGCTTTGCTTTGCTTCGCTCTCATCGACCATTGCCTAGCTTTGTTCCCTGCAGGATCAAAACTGTGCGTCCACATGTCCATTAAATCAGCTACCAACTCCCCTCAGTTCTCCAGTAAGTGAACTGACGTTTTAATTAGGTTTAAAATTTGTCCCTAAAAATGCTTATTTTATTTTCTATGTACTTTAAAGTAGAAAAAAAAATGCTTCTCTCTCATCACACGGGATCAAGACTAATACTAGCATTTAGCACACGGTTTTTTTTTCTACATGCATTTATCTTGTTAGATTAGATGTTGGGAAATTAAAGAAGTAAAGAAGTGAGAGATAGTGGTGATACTTTCTAATGCAAAATCTTTACTATGCCTTACAAAACTTAGATGTACACTTTTTTGAAGACGGATGAAGTAGCTAGCAAATTATAACGGTTCACTTTTTCATGGGCAACCCGGCCCTCTGAAATTTTTCCTAGATAATTAAGTGCGCATGCATGATATATATCGATGGTTTCCAAAAAATAAGAAGCAAGCACATCGATCATCTAGCACACTATATTTAACACCCCGGCCTGTTTTGCTACTTATTTCCAACATAATTCACTAATCTCAAAAACAACTATAATACAACCCCATAAAAATAATCCTTCATACAGTGACTAGAGTACACACCGATTTACAACAAATATCCAACATCCTTTTATGGATAGGGGAGTACTATTGACATGCAAAAATAGCCAAACAGACCTATGCGGCGATATTCTTGATTTCAAACGGCAAGAAATCACTAAGGAGCCCATACCAATCGTTGCTACAACACAATGATCATCCGACCAAGCATAAACTTCTCTAGCTAGGTCATCCCAACTTCCCTCCCTCATCACCCTCTCGGTCATCCAAAACTCCCTAGTTAATGAATGGATATTTTGACTAGTTTAACTAGTTGATATTATCCAAAACTATTAAAGTTAAATTGTGTGAAGTCTTACACTTCATTTAAACTTGTCTCACATGAATTCATGGGATGTTTGGACCCCTGGTCCCAAACTCTCTTATATGAATTACTTGAGTTTTAAATCAAAGGTAGAGTTATTTAAATGGCATGAGGTGTTCCACCTCATTTAAATCATTCTACCAAATGATGATGATGATGAACATTTGATCTAGGTCAAGATGAGTTCATCCATGATTGTCGGAGAAATTAAATCTTAAGAAGATTCCAATGAGAGGAAATTATTTCTCAAGAACCCTATGGAAACTATCATTTACATATAGAATACAAATCCTATCTTAATCCCACAACCCATGCACCCTAGTTTATTTATGTGTGTGCATAGAGTAGTTTGTGTGTTTATTTGTGATGTGTGGAATAGCCCTGGAATTAGTGAGTAATTATACTCGTATTCAAATTTAGACGGTAGCACCGGAGAGTACGCCGAAGAAGAAGGTTGCTACCGAGGAGGAGGAAGAGGAACAGGTTTGAGAACTACCAAGGCAAGCTAAATTACTATGCAAGCTTTTATTCTTGCCAAGTGCAAAGCCCCTTGGGGCAAGGCACCATGTCTTACCTTTTCTTATGTGAACCCATCCCAAGTTTTTACTTGTTTTCCAAATGATTTCCTTTTATAGTTAACTTTGGTCAAAACACAAGTTGGTTTTTAGAGTAGTGAGTTAGCCTTTTCCAAGCAAAGCAAGGTAGCACCTCTCATGAATTAGAGCTAGTGCTAATGAACTAAACTAAACAACTCTAGATGGGAACTTTGTGATTTTGAAAGGATTTTGAAAACCTTGGAATGAAGATGCCTTCCATTGAATGAATGTTGAAGGTGAATATGACCAAGAGAAGATGGTGATTTTTGATAAAACATGATGTTGGTTTGAATGCGATACCTTTCCAATTCTCAAGTACCCCCACAATACCTGATTATGGGTAGGGCTTAACCCGGAAGTTTATGCGTCTTAGTATGGGTTCCCTCTAAACAAGCGTCATCGGGGTTATGCCGAAAGCTGCCTCTCCCACAAAAGAAACGATACGATATGATGCGAAAGGAGGTGAATGTCCGGCCCAAGCCCTGTGCAGTTCCCAGGTTGACAGTTGGTCTTCACTTGGGAGGCCAAGCTCATGGGGAGAGGTGCTCATACTAGGATTCGTAAGTGAAAGGTTATGGTTGATGATCCGCGTCATCGTGTTACGATTATTCGGGGAAATCCCGACGGATGAAATCAAATGTTGTGGCACAAGTGTGCAACCTCTGCGAGTGTAAACCTATTCGAATAGCCGCGTCCACGGTTACGGACGGTTGGAAAGGCCATACAGTTTCCTATGTCATATCTTTGAAAATGATGTTGAAAGGTGATGGTGAAATGACTTGTGGTGGATTGAATTGAAATCACCACTTGAATGGTGGGAATGACACTAATGTTCCCACTTGGGTTAGTTAGCACTTGAGTAGGCTTTTCTCAAAGCTTTGTGAACTAAAACTAGCTTTATGCAAATAAACTAGAGCTTAGCAAACCCTACTAGAATGTCTAGCACTTACATTAGTATTAGTTTGCGAGTACTCAACGTACTCACGGCTTTGTCCCTGGCTATTCAAATGGCCAGAGTATGAAGATGAACAAGGAGATGACCAGCAGGATGCCTACGACAACTAAGCGCCTTCCGACGTCAAGCGTTGGCCTGTGGACTAGAGAGTCCTTGTATCTTACGCTTCCGCTATGTTGAACTATGAACTTGTGTTTGTTCGTTGATCAATAGATCAACTATTCGTGTAATATGGATCATGTGATTCCAATTTGTAAGACGGATGGTTTGTAATGAATGATGACTGTGATACTTAACTATTATGCCTCGCAACAACAATATTCCTGGGATTGCGATGTATGACATAATAGGCATTCGGACTTAAAAATCCGGGTGTTGACAGATACACCCCCTATACTTGTGGGTCATCAGTACCACATGAAAAGCAATTTAGATTTGAGAAGTGGTGGTTAAAAATGATGGTTTTGATTATGTGGTAACCAAGTTTTGGCTGGCTCCACCGCTATCTTGAAAAAGCTATTGATAGATGGCAATTTAAGATTAAGAATAATAGAAAAGGGTTGAAGGGTTGGTCTGCTAATATTGAATTAGGCCAACGAAAGCACAAGCAACATTTAGTTGATGAGTATGACTTATTAGGCATCATCTTTGATACTCAATGTTTATCTACTGATTTCTAAGAATAGGATGAAAACTATTTGTGCTAAACTTTCTGACATTTGGAGACATGATGATATTAAATCGAGGCAGAGGTCTAGGGAAAGATATATTTTAGAAGAGGATCGTAAAACTGCTTTTTTCCACTATGTAGTAGCTAATCGAGAGGAGGAGGAAGACAACAAAGGTCATGTGGAGAAAGGTGGCTTATACCCTTGCTCAATGGAGCGTTCACGCCGAAAGAGGAAGGAAGAGGAAAGGCGACGATGATGGTGAACAAGGTGGAGTTCCTCGCTCGAATGCCACCTCGTTATCGTGGCCGGAGCACGGTTGACTCGAGAAAGAGGGCGATGAGCTGCCTCTGGAGGTATGTGACATGAACTGCGAGAGGGAGTTGGGGCCTCTGCTGATCACGACGGCTGATCTGGCTAGGACCTTGGGAGCTAATGGCTTGATGCTGGTGGGCGACGGTGAAGACTTTAGGGTTATGCATAGGCCTTAAAAAGTTTCTCCTGCCCATCTTCTTCCCATGATAGTTGTTTTCCCTCCCTGTTGTGAGCTCTCCATGTGGTGCTGAGACTCCTGCCCTAGTTTAATTTTGGATGTGTAAGGGTAAAAAATTGATCCCGGCAAGATGTGGGTGGTCTGTAATAACGTTTGTAAACTTGGTTTCACCAATGGAATTGGGCTCTGCCTGTTTTTTTGAAAAAAACTTTATAGAAAAGATTATAGATAAAATAACACAAATCTTTCCCTTTTTTGTGAACTAACATAAATCTTACCAAGCCGATTAATTATGAGAAGTAGTAGGTCATCAAATTAGGTTGTCCCTTTTTTCTGGATTTTTAATGCTATCTCGGGATAAATCAAATATGAATTTAGAATTTCATAGTGTGCTCTAGAGGCATCTCGTATTATTCGTGGCGTAGAAAGTTTGCATAGGTCTGGAAGCGTGCACGTGCCTCCTATCGTGCCTGGTGCAACACATGCAACGTATACACGTACTATGGTCTCGCTCGACCATTGCCTTGCCGGACAACTTCGTGCCTGATTCGCCCAGGAAGTCCTAAGAAATCTTGACTTCCGACGCAAGCCAACAAAAATAACACGTCAGGGAGAGTGGCGCCGTGCTCTAAAATACTCTATCCCACGACCCCTGATCATGCGCAATATCGATCCAACACACACATGGTGCAAACCGCGCTCCATACCACAACCCGAAGTCCCGATCAAGCTCTCTCTTCAGTCTTGATGACCAGCTATAAAAAGGGAACGATGGTGTGTGTGGCCAAGTTGCTGGCCGGTGTGGAAGGAGCGGATTCAGTGTGGGTCAATTGGTTCCGTACGTGCGCACGCTTAATTTGGCGGTACACGAATACACGAGCTAGCGAGAGCTCGGTCGGTCATTCCCTCCGCCCCCGCGCGCGCGCGTAGCTACTCGACCATCTGGCCGGGGCTTCGCTTTCCAGTTCTCCCGATCCGGGCCCACCAGCTGCACGATCCGCCGAGAGTCCCGTCCGTGCATGTGTTGGAGACCACGTCGGAAGCGCGCTAGGGACCCCTGCCTGCCTGCCTGCCTGCCAGCTGTCTCCGTTGAATTATAAAAGAAGAAAGGGAAAACCCCTCTTTTTCCTGCGACAAAAATTCCATCTACGTACTTATTAATCAATCAGCCGTTACGAAACGACGCAATTAATTACGGATTGAATCAAGCGCGACATCGCTCGCGACGCCTGGAACCAAACCAAACGACTCCCTCGCGTTACATTATTGTCTCGCTACTTTATCGGAACCAATCCCTCTCTCTCCTCTTTTAATTGTGAGAGGCCAGGCTGCTGTTTCTCTTTCTCACGCTTATTAATTACTGCCTGCCTTCTCCTTGCTTCGCTTCAGCCTTCCCGATGCAAAATCGATCCATCCATCGGTCCGTCCTCGTGCTTCCTTAATTTGGAACCCAACTTCTTGACCTGTTTTACTTTGTTGTGTTGTCACGCGTGAGCGTGCGTGCACGACCTCATTGACGCGTCATTGAATTGGGTCGCCTCCTCATTTTGATGAAAGGTGGCGATATCGAAGAAGCAAGCAAGCGCCGTGTTTTTTCCCATGTCTCGTTCGATTCGTTCCGTTTTGATGTGTTGAAAGGTTGGCGGAATCCAAACTGCCTCCGCCTCTCCTTGTTTTAATTTCTTTCTCTCGCGCTGGAATCCAATTCGAGATCGATATCCGACGCCTAGATCAGTGTGCGGGCACGAAGAACCGTGCCGAAAAGTCAACAGCACAAGAAGATGATGTTCGCAGAAAATAAACCAGGGTCCTCCTCCTCCTCCTCCTCGAAACCAAAGTCAATCAGCAAAATACAAGAAACGACTCCGTCCTTCCGGAATCGATTGCCAAAGCCGCTTTGCTTTGCTTCGCTCTCATCGACCATTGCCTAGCTTTGTTCCCTGCAGGATCAAAACTGTGCGTCCACATGTCCATTAAATCAGCTACCAACTCCCCTCAGTTCTCCAGTAAGTGAACTGACGTTTTAATTAGGTTTAAAATTTGTCCCTAAAAATGCTTATTTTATTTTCTATGTACTTTAAAGTAGAAAAAAAAATGCTTCTCTCTCATCACACGGGATCAAGACTAATACTAGCATTTAGCACACGGTTTTTTTTTCTACATGCATTTATCTTGTTAGATTAGATGTTGGGAAATTAAAGAAGTAAAGAAGTGAGAGATAGTGGTGATACTTTCTAATGCAAAATCTTTACTATGCCTTACAAAACTTAGATGTACACTTTTTTGAAGACGGATGAAGTAGCTAGCAAATTATAACGGTTCACTTTTTCATGGGCAACCCGGCCCTCTGAAATTTTTCCTAGATAATTAAGTGCGCATGCATGATATATATCGATGGTTTCCAAAAAATAAGAAGCAAGCACATCGATCATCTAGCACACTATATTTAACACCCCGGCCTGTTTTGCTACTTATTTCCAACATAATTCACTAATCTCAAAAACAACTATAATACAACCCCATAAAAATAATCCTTCATACAGTGACTAGAGTACACACCGATTTACAACAAATATCCAACATCCTTTTATGGATAGGGGAGTACTATTGACATGCAAAAATAGCCAAACAGCCTATGCGGCGATATTCTTGATTTCAAACGGCAAGAAATCACTAAGGAGCCCATACCAATCGTTGCTACAACACAATGATCATCCGACCAAGCATAAACTTCTCTAGCTAGGTCATCCCAACTTCCCTCCCTCATCACCCTCTCGGTCATCCAAAACTCCCTACACCTTCTTGGCCATTCTATCCCGCATATACCTCTCTCAGGGAAATCGGTCAACCATACACCTCTATGGGACATCCCGTCACACATACATATGGGGCTCTCTCCAGCGTTGGGATATTAGATGCTAATAGACTCACAATTAAGAAGCTAATTGGTCCATACACATGGTGACATGGATATGTTTACATTGCAAGTTCTATATAAATGAGTGTGTACATACATGCAAACCATCATGTCGCTATTTTTTTTTGCGGGGAAGTGAAGACTTATATTAAAACACAGTTCTTACAGGAAGTCCAGAACAAACACCAAAATACAGATCAGTCCAGCTGGAACCCGATGGTGTTGACGAGCAACAGGGCGTGCCGCCGCAACTCCTCCCATGCCTTGGATCAGACGGAGCCCTTCTACAGACGGGAAGTCGACGAACCTCGAACTCAAAGAGCCTCCACCCTAGAACGCGACCACCATCGCCATGCTTCAACGTGTCTTCAACCTCCAGATCTCTGCACATCCGGCGTCGCCGCACCCCGGCCACCGGCGAAGGGAAATCACACAGCACAGCTCCCGGGAGTGCGAGCGTGATGGTGGTGGAAGATCCGTGGGGAAGCTCCGCTGAGCCGCGCCACCGAAGAGGACGACTTCCACCAGCAAACACCACCCCGACCGCGTCGCCTCCCGAATGCCGCCAGGGAGCCTACCCATACCTACCTATACACGAGACGAGATTCGGGGTTCCCCTACCCTCCCGCCGCCGGAGCGGCCGCCGGAGGGCAGGGGAACCAGCGAGCCGCTGCCGGTGAGGTGGAGTGGACGGGCGATTTCACAAATCACTTCTCCTTTACTGTAGCGGGGGAGAAGGATGAGTCCAAGTTATCATGTCGCTATTGGAGTATGCATTTGCATGCATAGCCATGCAACTAGCCGGACATGCTTTCTTCCTTCCATATGGTCGTGTTTGTTAAAAGTGAGTCAAGCCATTTTATCCCTAGATCGTACTACATATATAGGACCTATGGTGGTGTATCTCCCTAGCCTTTTACCAAAAAAAAAGGTGGTTACATGCAATTTTTATGGAATATGATTTTAGGGAATGTCACATAATCTACTGTCTCACCCGATACGACCATGAAAATATGAAAAATAGTCCAAGTTATTACAATAGTTTGGGTCGCTATTCTCAAAGTGGGAGTTTTGGGGTGTAAGTCCAAAATCTTGTGTGGGATAATCATGCATGTTGGTGAAGCAAGTGCCACTTCGGGGATGTGAATTTGTTTTTACTCTTTACACCACTATTAAATAGCCATATTAGTACCCCACCCAGGTGGGTTTGTTTTGACCCTCCCTCTACCGATTTTTTTGGTAAAATCATGGCTATTTAAGGGCGGTGGCGCAGAATCGGAACTCGAGCTTGATGACCTTCCTTCATGTGTACGAGATCGTCGACAAACTTTACACATGGTGTCGTGGCCGATCTACACTTGGTTGGTATCTCTATATGCCACTAGCTAGGTTCTTCCGGTGGTCTCCATGCATGTGCACTTTGGCTTCACAGGTTTGGTTGATGTTGGAATTCATAGGTTAAATCTTCTAGTATGGAGTTTTATGCGACTACTGGTCAATAAGAATTCCCTTCGTTGAGGGTCTTCAAATTGGCTTGGTCTACTCATGATGATTGGCTTTCTTGCCTGCCGTAACACATGTGTCATGAGGTCTCAACGGAGCTCACAGAGCCCAACAGTTCAGGTCGATGTTTTTTGAGGCATTGTCTTGTCTTGCGGATTCTTGGTCAGCGGTTGACTTCACGTCGCCTTTCGGCGGATGACGAGGACATCAGCCGATGCATGTTGGATGGTCTCAGCTCCACATTCCCTTCGCCAACGCTGGACCATGGTTGTTTTTCTCGAGCCGTCAGCGCCTACATACTCTATAAGGCGTGTTACCCCGGTCCGGTCTTGCCTTGCGCCGACGCGATTTTCTGACGAATCTTTTGTGAACCAATCTATTGTAAGCCATCCCAAGTGTGACAAGTGTAATGGCGTGCATGTGTTTATTTTTCTTTTTTGTTTCATCACGTGGTGTGGTAGAACCGCATGTGTATGCACACATTTTTTTTCGATAAAGATGTGTATGCCACTATACCCATATGGAGCTAGATTCTAGCAGATGCAATCCATCCACTAGTTTGCATGTGACTACTTTAGCAAAACAAGCGGCAAAGGAAAGTTGACGCGCTGCCGAAATATTTGTATCCGCATCTAAAAAAAGAAAGAAATATTTGTATCCGGCCTAGCGGGAATTTTGGGCCAAAATCACGGATGAAATTTGGCTAAGTGTGAAGACGAACGCCATACCACTCCTCCCTCTCGTCCTTTCCCCTCCCACCGACATCACCTCCTCTCCTCCCAATCTGCGTCTCCGGCCGGCTCCGGCGGGCTCTCGCGCTGCTGAGCCCCGACCCGAGACCACCTCGTCCTCCTCTCCCGATTCAATGGCTTGGAACCCTTGATCTGCATCCCTCCACCACAAACCCTAGCCCAGACGCATCAGATGTGCCGCCCCCTGTCTGCCCGCCACCAGCTCAACCCGCCCCCGGCGACTTCCTCCTCCGCAGCTCGTCTCGCTGATGCTCGTCTCGATCCTCCCCAACAAGACCACGGCGGTCGTCTTGCTCACCAGCGGGAAAGGAGCAGGGGAGGTGAAGAAGAAAGGGCCCTCCTTTTCTGCCCCGATAGGATCGGCACGCGACTGGTTGCGTCCGGCGGCGCCATGGCACGAGCAGCTGCGGCTGCTGCACCTATGCTTCAAGGACGAAGGAGTCCTTGGGCTGCTGGTGCTGCTGCAGCCGGCAGATCTTCAGATTGGTTCAGGTTGCACAATATCTCTCCACAAGTCTGATAATTGGACACTTCTTAATTTCGGAACCTGTACTGATTTTTACCAAAATTAACGGTCCATACCTGTGTTCAAGACTTCGCCTTTCATGTTCTTAAAAATATACTGCTGAAGGATTAATAGTCTCAGAGCGTGTATTGTACTAAGACAAGTAGCAGTACTACTCGCGTTTCAAGTTCTTGGTAGCCCATGGAACTGTCCCATTTCCCTGAAATGTTGTTGTCCGTAGCATGTAGCTCAATTTTAAAGAATACTTTTTGAGCAAACAGTGGCAACATCTATGATTTTCCATCGTCTCAAATAAAAGTAGATAAAATGGCAGCACTATGAATGCCACGCCACACTAAATAGTACCCGTAATTAACTAGCCTGATAAATCTAAATAGTACCCGTAATTTGTAGCAATTATTGGTTTTTAATTCAAATTTCTCCACGTCAAGCATTCTGACTTTCTTGTTTATACTTTTTATGTACTCAATTGTTACAATTATTTTATTGGGCACTACTTCAAGCTTTCCTGCACCCTGATTTGATTGTCACGCAGCTGGGCGGTTCAGGCGGCGCTAGCATGGTTGCCATGGCATGGAGGAGTTGTGTCTGCTTCACCTCTGCATCAAACAGGAAGGACGGCGAGACTGGTTGATGATGTTGCACCGGTGTCGCACATCCACTGATGTTGCCGAAGAGGAAGGCTGGTGTTCTGCTCGCTCGTGGACAATCAGGTACGGACATTTTTGCACTCTAGTTAGTTTTCCAATCGCACAAACAATTGATATTTAGCTGATTTTGATCTGTTGTCATAATGCTTCAATTGTTTTCTTAATACATCCCACCTGCTTAATTTCTGAATTCTAATTGGGTGCTCATATAAGTTGACATCACGCATATACTTAGTTTAGAAGTCCGCGTATCAAAACTGTGTAGAATTGGTCAAGGACATAGGAAGATGAAAAAGTGCTCTGGTTACGATCTGCTGCACTCCAAGCTATTGCTTCTATGATAAGACATCCTATTAATTTATGGCTATGATGAATATGTTTGTCAGCCATTTATGGGATCATTTTACAATTTTGTCAAACCAGGAATAAAAATGATATAGAACGAATGAATAATGGTTATACCATTTCACATGGTTTATAAATATAAAGTTTTATACGTTGACTGTATGGATACAGCTTCAAGGCCTCTAGATAATCAGATATTGTTATATTGAGGCTCTATGTTCGTCTTTTACATCCAGTGAAACAAGAAATACATTTTCTTGTGCATCTTGCTCATATGATGTCACACTGTTTTCAGCCATAATACTGTATTTTTGAAAAGAATGGAAAAAAACGAAGGAGGCTCATCGTTGCTATCTTGCATTACACATTCTTCCTATTATCTAATATCATAGGTGTACTAGTGGAGAAAAATTATATTGTACAACAGCTTGACTGTTTGATCACTTGTAATCAGGTCATATACATGGCTGACTACTCACACTTCAATGGAACTTGAAGAAGTAAAGTTCTTTTAGGTTTAATCTCATGCTCGCGGGATACTTTCTGCAAAATATTATTTCATGCATGTATTTCCATATAAGTATGATCGAATAAGGGGAAGAGATATAAATATAATCAAAGTTCAGAAAATACTGAAATAGCAGGTCTACCTACTTAATACAAGAATAGTACATCAATTTTAGCAGCCACAATACTGTATTTTTTTGAAAAGAGTGGTTATTTGGAGAAAAATAATTCATGCCGCAAAATGGCAGAAGAGATGTTTCAGCTCAAATAGCATCTCAAACTGGGAATCTGATTAATTTCCAATTTATTGTTGAACCCAGGTTGTCTGATAATAACCTTTTGCTGATTAGGCGAGAGATGTTGGGCCTGTTGGATCAAGTGA
The DNA here is from genome assembly GCF_022539505.1 of Lolium rigidum. NCBI lineage: Eukaryota > Viridiplantae > Streptophyta > Magnoliopsida > Poales > Poaceae > Lolium > Lolium rigidum. The sequence continues at coordinate 306,160,464 of NC_061514.1, forward strand.
TGAGATGATGGACGCGACTTGGTTGACTAGTGGGTAGTCGGACGCTACGCTGGAGCAGTACTTTATTTTTCTTCAACTGATGTTATTAGGTAATGTTGTGAAACGATCCAGTAACTAGCATTTGATGAAAAATTTGCGATTTGTTATTCGAGGAGGACGGGAGTGGAGGTCTCCTTCGTGGGGGCTTCTATAATAAATGCTTATTTTTGTTGTTGTTATTGTCATTAAATCATTCCAGCTTGGTTTTGCATGTAGTTAGCTGTCGCATGTATAAAAAACGTGATATGTTCTAGTAGTTTGTGATGATGCAAAGCTACTGAGCAGTTGTTAATTTTGTTGATCTTGGATGTCTTGTTTTACTGAAGAAATCAATTGTAAAATAATTAATTTAACTTTGATTCATCGTCATGCTAGTATATCATCATAATGGAAATAGTCATATTAAGTGCATGGTTGTGAACTGAGCCTCCCATTCTCTTTAGTTTGGTTTGGTGCTTACATTTCTTTCTTTTCATACTTGTAGAGGATCCTGTTTCAAGAGGTGAGGAGCAGAGGCGGAGCTGCGGCTGGTGCTACTAGTGCTGTAGCACCAGTCAAGCTGCTAGCCAAAGGTTGTCTTGAAGGTTGAAGTTTGTGGCTCGGTAGCTACAGTCTTAGAGCGTGTATTCCACTAAGACAAGTAGTAGTACTACTCGCGTTTCAAGTTCTCGGTAGCCCATGGACCTGTCCCCTTTCCCTGAAATGTTATTGTCCGTAGCATGTAGCTCAATTTTAAAGAATACTTTTTGAGCAAACAGTGGCAACATCTATGATTTTCCATCGTCTCAAATAAAAGTAGATAAAATGGCAGCTTGATGAATGCCACGCCACACTAAAGAGTAAAGAGTACCCATAATTAACTTGCCTGATAAATTTATATTTGTTAATTAAGGAACATGTACTGATTTGTAGCAATTATTTGTTTCTGATTCAAATTTCTCCACGTCAAGCATTCTGACTTTCAAGTTCATACTTTTTATGTACTCAATTGTTACAATTATTTTATTGGGTACTAGTTCAAGCTCTCCTGCACCCTGATTTGATTGTCGCGTGGCTGGGCAGTTCCTGCGGCACTAGCATGGTTGCCATGGCATGAGGAGTTGCGGCTGCTTCACCTCTACATCAAACAGGAAGGACGGCTCGACTGGTTGGTGATGCTGCACTGGTGTCATGTAGCCACTGATGTTGTCGGAGAGGAAGGCTCGTGTTCTGCTGTTCGCCTGTGGACAATCAGGTGCGGACATGTCTGCACTCTACTTAGTTTTGCCATCGCACACAAATGAACTATTACTGATTTCTTAATAGTTATACAATTTCACATGGTTTATAAATATAAATTTTTGTACGTTGACAGTATGCATATAGCTTCAAGGCCTTTATATAATAAGATATTGTTAAATTGAGGATCCATGCCCGTCTTTTACTTCCAGTGGAACAAGAAATACATTTTCTCGTGCATCTTGCTCATATCATGTCACGCTATGTTCTGCCATAACACTGTATTTTTGGAAAGAAAAAAGGAGACTTCATAGTTGCATTATTTGCATTACCTATTCTTCCTAGCATCTAATATCATAGGTGTACTAGTGACTAAGTTGATAAAATATATATTGTACATCAGCCTGACTGTTTGATCACTTGCAATCAGGCCAAGTACATGGGTGACTACTCACACTTCAGTGGAATCTGATGAAGTTAAGTCCTTTCAGGTTTAATCTTATGTTCGCAGAATATTATTTCTTTCATGTTTTTTCTTGGTCTGTAGAAAATTGGGAATGTATTACTCCTACTATTTTAACGCATGCTTATAAATATTTGTAGGCTATTATTTACGTTTCCCTTCACATTCTGTTGTTATATTAGTGTAGTTCATCTACTAGGTGTGTGTAGCAGGGAAATTTCAATAATTATGTTGCTTGGGTGGTCCAATTTTAATAATTGTGCATTTGTGTTTTTTCGAAATGCATGTGCTTCTACCTATATGGAAAGAGGAATTGAAATTCATGCACTGCTCTTTCTTTTTTTTGAAAGATGGATTTACACTGTTGCCTATTGCTCGTTGTCTGTCTTGCAAGTTTGAGCTACTTGTGTTGCTGTCATCTTACTTTTACTTGTGCTACTTCTGTACAAACCTGGTTTCTTGCACTCTGAGAATGAAAACATGTAACTGTTGCTACTTCAGATTGTGGTTACTCTTATTGCTTTGTCTTCTCTGATCTGGTACTTGCCATGTTGATAAAATACCATTTCGATTGCATTTTGGCCTGTAGAGGTATTGGTTGTTGCCACATCGTGTTGATCTAAAGTCGAAACACGCCCCTTACAATATAAGGGTATATATATAGGAAAATGAGCTGATACCCCTGGGAGCACGTACCCTGATTAGGATTCATGTTTTATAAAACATGAGTCCTATATATATTCTGCTAAATCTGCTTTGGAGCTGACAAATCTTGTTTTGTTCTTGTTGGAGAATATTGAAGGACTAAGTGCCCGACAGGCTAGCTGGGAGCTACAGCCAGATGCGAGGAAGCTCGAAGACATCAAGCCTGGAAGTTGGAAGATCTGCCATATATTGTTGTAATAATTAGTTGTCCATCTGTCCCAGGATTGATCCTTGAAACTTTGATGTTGTGGCTAATCGGTGGCCACTTTGTCTTGATGTTTGTGCTTCAGTTTTTTTTTTTTTTTTTTTTTTTTTGTGTTGTGCTTGGTTTGCATGGTTAGATATTAGTTGTGCAGATAAGTTATTTGCTTTGTTTTGTGGATGTCGAAAGAACAGTGGAGGTATTGCCAAAATTTCTCAGACTCTTGCTAATAATTACGCCCTGGTTGGTAAATTAGTTTAGCCATGTAGTATACTGGAGTACTTTTTTTTTCAACTGGAAACAATAAAGCAAAGAAGAAATCCTCTTGAGGTATGGGCGTGAGGTAGCTAGCTGGTAGGAGGCATGCACATATATCTGTATCTGTTCGTGTATAGCTTGTGTAATGTGTAATACGAATGGATACAAGTGGTTGCAATGTACGTGGCATCGCTGAAGCATCCATTCCAACGCTATTTTCCCCCATAACGACTGCTGTTCGGGACATGGTTTAGAGTAGACATTCGGTGAGACTACATGTCCGAGCAAGTTCACGGCGGAGGAAACTGTGGCGGCGCCATCAATGGAGCGAGCCGACGAGCAGCACTGTCTCCTGATTGCCATGATGTATGCATTGGAGCCGTGAAGTAGACTAATGTATGAAGAGGAGGTGAAGAAATTGAAGAGACCACATGTGTATGTATGTGTGCCTCATCCCTAGTGAGAAGCAAAATCGAAGGACCTTGATTAACAGGATATTTTGCATTGAAATTAACGGAGTGCACGGCTTAATTAACGGGAGGAAGTTGAGGAGGGCGTGCTGAGATTTTATCTGTCGTCTTAATTAACAATCCATCAATCGGCGTTCCAGCCAATAATGTCGCAACATTTTTTTTCTTTGGCGAACCTAGCAACAATTTGCCTCCGGCGGATTGCCTTAGAGAAACCAACAGCCCGAAGAACGGAAACCTTGGCGACGCACGCGCAAAACCAACCCTAGCTCGATCCACGATCCACCGTGTTTGTCCTCCACCGCCGGCCGCCGAAGCCTCTCCGCTCGACGGATGCTGCACCTGCCGCGGCCGTCTTCTCCACCTCCGCGGCATGAAGCGCCACCGCTCCTCGCCCTTCCCGGGAACCGTCCGTCTCCAATCGGAGGGCTTCACATTTGACGGACACCCTAGGTTAGCACCTCTCCTCTGCTTACTCCTATGCTTCTTCGTCTTCGTTTTCCTTTTTCTGCTCTGGTCACGTCTGGGTAACCCCATTGTTCTTTGATTCATATCAGGTTCAGGAGGACAGCCACGGGGAGGGAGGAATGGGGAAAACGTTCTGCTCATGAGGAGCCAGCCATGGACTACGCCGTCCGGAGCGCGGCGCTAGGGGTGGACGACGTTCTAGGGGATGGAGGAGGGTAACGGCCTGGCCACGATGAGAGAGGCGGCACCGGTGGGCGCGTGCAATGATACCTCCGGTGAATTCGCGTGCATGGCCTATGGAGCTTGGTTGGTGCTGCACGGCGGAGGGGGGCGTCAGCCATCAGGACGTGACGTCCGCGACGCGAGTGACGGAGGGGAGACTATGGGCACTAGCCAGTCGCGTCCATTGGACTAGCAAGTTCCTGTAGCCGGTGCTCGCGAGATCTGACCGCGGGCTGTGATTCTGCATTCTGCTCTCCAACGGTGTTCACTGGCAGCAATCCATTAACTGACCCTTCTTAGACTCGCATCCACTCCATTGTGCACCTCCAATCCAGGTACATACACATGTCCTCCAACCCTCCTCCGGCTGTTTTTTTTTCTGCTAAAAACATATCTTGGTCTGAACTTGAGTAATCCAATGGAGTAGCAGTAATCCAATTCAAGCCAGCTTGGCTTGTATTGATTTTTTTTTTCCTTCTCTACATAGTACATACCATATAGCTAATTTTGATAGATGAATTGGGGCAGCATCAATTGGAATAACATACGATCCGAGCTAATTTGGATAGATGTACTGTCCTTGAACTAGTAGAATTCGGTAGCTAACTTGTTGGGACAATAGTTTTGTTAGAGTGTTAATCACTCAATTTCAGATTCAATTGGTTTGTACTGTTGGGACAACGGTTCTGTTTAGGCCTTCAACTAGTAGAACACGTGCAACTTTTTGTAGCCAATAGCCTGCCTGCTGCACTATTACACTTCTGCGGATTGTAAAATAGTCTGATTTCTTATTTCATGGTGCTTTGACATGCTGCTTGTTTTGTGAGTATACCCTAATCTAGTGAAATGCACTTCACTTTTCATGTTTTAACAAGTACCAGTCCTTAGAAAGCTCCAGGCTAGCTCCTAGTATCTGAAAATAACTTTTCCTAGAACTAATTTTGTTGTTGAGAATTTTATCTGCCCATTGCATCACGTTTTTATGCTCCATTAAAAAAAGTTTTGTAATCTTGTAATTGCAGTCAGGAGGAGTTGGTGCTGATGACGACCGCATCCTTCCTTGGGTCCTCCTCTGCGGCGTGGCACAAACCCTAGGCTCCCTGCTCACGAATCCTCCGATGTCCTCGTCGGTAAGGCCACGCTCGCCGCTGGAACGCTTCTGGTGAGACACATCAGTCCTTGTTTTCAGACTGTTGTTGGATGTTGTTCCAGGTGCAAAAAAAGTACCTTCTTGGCGCTGCTTTTACTGCTCCATGATTTGGATTCTGCTCCATGGCGTCATCCGTAGATTCAAGACTACATGACTTGGTTCAGATTTGTTTGAGTAGAGGCTTGAAGAAATTTTAATGCAATTTTGAATAGTACTTCAGATGTAGATGCTCACCAGACACTAGCTAGTACTTTGTAGCTTCCTAACAGGCTGGCGGGAAGATGCACATCAGCTGCATGTGTTAGCATTCCTAAGTTGACCTTGGTAACATAGATCATATTCTAGAGAGTGGCTCCTGCTGCTCTAATGCATTAGATTAGAGGATACATAACTAGTACACTACTCTTTATGTCTGAATCTTGGTCTGCTTCAATTGGTGGAGGGTACACCAACAAATTATGCACACATTGTCGAGTCTAGGAACATCCATTTTAATTCTCTAACAACTCAAAGAACATGATAATTAGACTAGGGCAATGGTTTAGATTCAGTTGATGTGTACCTTTTATATTACGACAACATTTGACTAGTAAAACATGTGTAGTCGCTTCTTTACTCTTTAATAATTAACTTGCCAGCTGCACTCTCACCTTATGGATGAAGGAAAAAAAATCTGATTTCTTTTTCGCAAGTTGATTTAGCATGCTGTTATTTTCAGGGTGTACTCTGATCCAGTGAAATGCACTTCGCTTTTCATGTTTCAAAAAGTACGAGTCACAACAAAGCTCCAAGTTACTAGCATCTTAAATATAATTTCTCCAAGAACTACCTTTGCTGTGTATGATTTTATCGGGCCATGGCATCACGATCTTATGTTTGCTGCAGTAAAAAAAGTTGTTTAATCCTGGTGACGGTGACCACGTCCTCCTGCATGAGGCTGCTCCTCCATGAGCTGGCGCAATGCATCGGCACTGTCCGTATGGTCGCCGAGAACAAGGCCGTGTCCACCGACATTGCTCAGCCGGTGAGACATCTCATTCCTAGTCTTCACAATGTTGTTGTAGGACGTTGTCTGGCTATAAAAAAATATTGCTTTTACTGCTTTACGAGTGGATCCTGAGAACTACTGTTTGTAGATTCTGAACTGCATGACTTGCTTCAGATTTGCTTGAGTATAGGATTACACATATTTTGTATGCAAGGTTGGATAGTAGTTGTTCGATTGTAGTTTGCTTCTAAATTAACTGCTCGGTGGCAGCAGAATTGCCAATTCTTGTGCAATTGTGGATTTGTAGAAAGAAAACTTCTATGGTTTTGGGGCTTACTCATGGTTCTTGTGGAATCATGCTACTTTTCGGACGAAGCCTAGTAATCAATCCTTGTGAACTGCCGCCTTTGTCTCACTAATAGTCACAAGTGACATTCATTATTTTATTTCTTGTGTTCAGAATGTAATGTGCATGAAGTTGGGTACAACTATGGAGCCACTTTTTCATATTTCATAGCCATTTACAACCATTCATATTTATCTCGATCCTTTTCGCAGATTTCATAGGCATTTAAAACTATGGAGTCATTTTGGTCCAATCTAGCTATTTCCTTTCTTTGTATGCATAATTGATTTTATTTTGCCTATTCTCCATTTTGCATATTGTTGTCCGGTTCTCTATTTGGTAATTGATGGCATAATTTCTTTCTCAGCACATCGTGAATGCACAACCAAAATGGATAAGAGGAATTTTACAACACATGTGCCGAAGTAACTCCTTTGGGGAATGGATCCACACATCATCATGGAAGCTAATAGATAAATTATCTATCTTAGTGGTTGTCAGCAAATACATTTGCATTTCTATTACTTATTCGTTGATTGATTTGGGAATGCTTCTTGTATAATAGTTTGCTTGGATGAGTTGGATATTCTTTGAACAATAACATTGGAAGCATTGTTATGTGTTTATTCATACAATAGTTATATGGTTTCTTTAGCTGCTAAGCATTATTCAATATGTTTCTTAGCCGCTAAGCATTGATATATCTTACACATTGGTGCTTAGCTATGCATATAAGTCGAGATTTGCAACATAGAAATCTTCTGATCCGAACTAATTTCATTTAGATATCTGCTGACTTTGCTACTCAGTTTATTTAGTGCATTGTGAAACTCAAAACTGATCGCGGGTGCATACACCCAGTATATACAAAAGATATTTTTAAAAGTTAAAAAATTAGGATTTTTTTGCATGTACAAGGACATGTTCTATGTGCGCACGTAAAGTTTCATATAAAACCGACATTTTTTTGTACCCTATGTAAAAAAGACAAAAAATGTCTCGAGAAACACCCTGTCCGAGTGGATTGTGCTACATTATTTCATCTGTACCAAAGTAACGTTGCTGTTGTTTTTTAAAAGAAACACCAAGTGAGGAATAAGAGAAGTGACCATGCATAGGGGAAAGAGTAGGAAAGGTGATACAGTAGTGGTAGTGCTATTACAACTAGTAGCATGCTAGACGGGTTGGGGTCGTATATTATTAATCACAGAGGATCACGTTCCTTCATAGGATGAATTTACATAAAACTGCTACTCCAAAATCAACCCAAGTTGCAGCTTTCTAATTATTCAGTTTCTCTGTTTTCATAATGGTATGGTTATTTGTACCCTGCATGTGTATGTGAAGTGTAGCTTATGCTAAGATAATGAGTAGACATTCCATCTATTGATGTTTAGGTAGCTGATATATAAAGCTCGGTTTCCAAATCAGTGCTGCCATCCGGAGCAAGGATATAGCATCGTCCAAAGCGTGGTCCGACTTGAGCTTGGTGAAAGGAGACGAGCCACTGGTTTGAGGCTGGAGTTGGTTCAGGGCAACTAGGAGAAACAGCAGGAGTCGGGTGTTACGTGCTACACTGGGTCTATTAGAACACTGCCAAGGTACCCTCAGACTTGTGCTATTTTGGCTATATCTATGCTCATTTGGTCATGTGGTATGTATCCCGCAATTGTTATGGTAAATTTTTGGTGATTCGGATGTTACACAATTATCCAAATTTTTGGTATGCCAGTGCTAGGTGTTAAACCTGGCAAAAGATTATGCTTTGTGGTGTTTTTATGATGATTTAATGGATGCCATAATGTAGTATTATTATCAGATCATGTGAGTTGAATGTATGGTGGTGGTAGTGGAATAATGTAATATTCATGTTAATGTTTTGAGGTGAAGTCTATTGCACCTTTGGGTACTTGAGCACCGAGTGTGTGTTTTTTATGACTGTTTTTGTAGGTACCAAAGCGTCTTGCACATAGTACTGGATGGTGTCAAAAAAAATAATGCATCCAGCTTGTTTCATTTCTTTGTAGTTTTTGGTATATTGATATTTGGGTGGCTTTCCATAGAGCATGAAACTAAATAAGTTGCTTATGAATTTCTACATATGTTGGAGTGTTTGGTCTAGTGACATTTGGATGGCTTTCTGTAGAGCATGAAACTAATTTTTTATTTTATTTTCTTGAGCTTTCTGTGGAGCATGATATCTTGAGCTATACTACTGATAATAATTAATAGATGCTTAATCATATAACAATTGTATTGGAACCCACACATTTTGAGTACTTGATTATGTTATTTGAGTTTTTGATGGATGAAATTTAGGTTAATAGACCGGCTTGCACTTGGTACCATTTTACTGAAGTAATCTGCCAGTGCGATGTATTTATGCACTCATTCGCTAGTACTGAACCCTTTGACGACTCTTAGTACTGGATATCGTGCAAAGTATTGATACCGTCAAATTATCGATTTTAACAAACGTAAGTAAATTTCGTGAGGCCTGAAACGCTTCGTCCCCTGCTCGTCCCCGCGGGCGAGTCAGGGGCGACTCCCTTCTCCCTCCCCCTTCAGCCCGACCCCCTCCGCCCCCTCCCCCGCCGGCGGCGGCCGGAGCTGCCGGGCAAAGCCCGCGTAGTGCCGCCGTCGGCGGGCATCTCCACCTCCTGACCGTCCACCGGGAAGCGCGGGCGGACCTGGTGATGACGGCGGGAGCCCCTCGGCTGTCCGGCGATGGTGACGGCGCTGGGGAAGATGGCGACGGCGCCGGGGAAGACGGCGGCGGCGCTGGGATGGCGGCGACGGTGCTGGGCGGCCGGAGTCGGCGCCGTGCTGGCGCGGGTCTGCCGGCCCAGATCTGGGCCCTTTGGGCTCGATCTGGGCGGACGGGCCCCGGCCGCTCTGTGCACCGGCGCCTGGGTGCGGCCACCCACCTCCTCCTCGCCCGTTCTCCTTGGCTCCAAGCGCAGGGATGCTGCTGCTCTGAGCCCAACGCCATCTTGGCGTGGTGGCTCGGGGCGTCCGTGCGATGCTGGCGGCGAGGTGTGCAGTGCTGGGTGGCCGGCGATGCTTCTCCGAGGTGGATGCGTGCAGCCCTGCCGGCGAACCCTCCCTTGGCAGCACCTATGCCGCTTGCAGCTTGGTGGTGCCCCTCTTAGGCGGCTTGCCCTCCCTTTGTGGGCATGGCTGCCCCTGATCTGGCGCGCTTGACGTGCTGCCGGCGGGGTTGTCCTAGCAAGGCTAGTGCTTTGAGTGGAAAGGTCAGCGCGTGAGCTCTAGGTGAAGGGCGGACGCTGCTTGCGGTGGTGAGGTACCATGCTCCGGGCGAAAGCCCTGCCTTTTAAGGCCGGTGACGGCGACGCCTGAGGGCGCCGTTTCCTGTGTGGCGTCATTGAGGAGTTCTGGCACCTCCCTCGTCCAGGGTCTCAGGTTCCGGGTGAAAACCTCAGATTTGGCATGCCAAATCGGGCGACGACGGCGTCTTTGACGTCGTACCCTTCTTGGAGGCGTCGTCTTGGGAACTTGAGTTCGGGCAGTGGTTCTTCATCGGGGTTCTCTGTGTTGGCCGCATGGGAGGTGTCTTGCGATGCAGGTGGCGCGCCGGCCTCTTGAGGGGTATCGCGGTGGCTTGCGCGACGAGGATCTTCCTCGGACAGCGCGAGCGGGCCTCTGGATGAGCAGTGGTGGGCTGGCCTCTGTGCTTGATGGCGGGCTGCTGAAGACTGCACGCTTGCACGTCTGTTGAGGTTGCTAGGAGGTAGCCGCTGCGCCGACGGCGTCCCTGGATTTGGGCTGAGGCCGGAGCAGCAATGCTCCCAGCTGAGCCGGGTGGGCTCGCGGGATCCGGGTGGTACGCGTCTTGGCTGCGGCCGGTAGGTTCTTGGTAATTTCGATGATGCACAAGCATTGCGACTTTCATCGGCATGGGTTCTGTTTGGCGGAGGAGCTCACTCTGTAGCGTCTTAGAGGAGCACTCGACAGATTTCGGCTTTTTGTCGTAGTCATGTTTTGAGTGTTGGGTGTGTGTGTGGGTGTCCCAGCCTTGTCTTAGGCTTGTAATGTAAACTTCTTTTTCTATCAATGAATCGAAACGCAAGCTTTTGCGTTTTCGCGAAAAAAATTATCGATTTTATGTTGTTATTAGATTTTATTTGTCTTTGGTATATAGAACTAACCTGTTAGTGAAGACTTTGTTTTTTTTTTTAAAAAAAAATCATTGGTATGCTTTTCTTATACCAAATACCTTTTTGCCTAACAAAGGCAAACTGCCATTTGGGGGAAACTGGTATTATTTGGTCCTTCTACCAATATGTGCAATGGTTGTTCTTGATTCTTACTGGGTGAAGCATTGGTCTTGTTCCTTTTGTTTATTTGTCCTGCTGCTAAATGTAACCCGCTCATTTGTGCTACGACCATTCTTCGCAATTAGCCTGCTTGTTATTTTTTGAGACCTCTACAGGTTATTTCTTATTTCTCTTATTCTGGGAAGAACGTAATGAAACTGTCGCAGTCTTCGTCTTTTGTGCATATTTCTTTCTTTTTTATATTTGTGTGAGTGGTGGAAGACCTCAAAACCTATTAATTACATTTTGTGACAAAGTTTCTCTGAAAATTTTCTTCCAGTTCAAAATTTACTACCAGTATGCACTACCAATGATTTCGATTCATTGTACATGCAAAATGTTTGAGTGGATGCTAGTGAGAAGACATGCTGTAAATCTTGTAAAGTGACAATAACTTTTGAGAATCATTAGATATTTCATCTTGATCAAGTTATTCTTAGAAAAGTAGTCTAATACCTAATAATAAAGGAGCTAAGGTTTCCGTGGTTTCGTCCGTACCAGTTTATGTCGTCCGCTGGTTCGTTCGTCCGCCCCTTCGTTGGCCCGCCGTTCGTTAATTTCGTGTGGTGGTAGCTCACCGTAACGTATAAGGTCTGGTCTCCCGGCCCTCCTCCAAAAAAGAGTACCAAAGAAAAATCTATATAAACGTTCTGTTGATACACCGCTCGATCATCAGGGTTTCCATCAAATTTGGCTGGCGAAACATGATCCGATCAAGACCTTTGACGGTTGCACCGCCGATCCACTTCGGAAGTTCTGGAGAGGGCAGGACGCCCGGTTTCGTGGCTGATCGTCGGTGTTCTGCCGATTTTGAGATGAGATGGCACCGCACCTTCCCATGTCGGCGTACTTCTTCATCTGTCCCGACGAGGATGTCGAGTGCGCTGTCATGCCGCTCCACGCAGTTTGACTCCCGACGACGTAGAGACAGGAGGAGGCGGGTTCCACCACGGCGGCGCCGCTTTTCTCCAGGACTTCCTAGCAGAGAAGGCGGCCGAGATGATGCACATGGCCTGCACTGCCGGCACCGATCGGGGGTGTGGCCGCTGCCACGGGATCGAGACGGTGTCGCACCTGCAGCTATGCCTATCTAGCGAGCTCTCAAGGTCGCTGTCTTCGTGGATCGGCATCACCTTCGCCCTAGGATTTTAGCAGAGATCACTCGGAAGCATGGTGCAGGTGTAAGACGATTTTTTTGCTTCGTACCGTATATCTCAGTCTGTAGAGCACTTCAAAGTTCTAATGATCGAGAGCCTCGGCCGTGGATCGTTCGAGGTTCTCAAGGAGGCAATCAGGCAGGATCAACTCCACTGGCCAGTGTCTGCTTGACTGTCCAATGCACAAAGCCAGTTGCTTTGCGTATAGCATAGCGTCTGCCTCCTGAATTAGCCTTGCGCTACATCGGCCGTCACTTGCTCCTGGTGCTCACCTCAGTCACGGAGGACACATTATCCACGACACTGCTAAATCACCCGTTAATGCTTCTATGATTTACCTTCAAAGCTAATTGGATTGCATATGGCCTGATCTCAGAGTTTGCACCTATGGTAAAGGAAAAAAAAGCACATCTTTGCAGATATGAGCTCCAAAACATATACTATGCTTCTTCATGTGGACAAGCTGGTAGTGGTGGATGTCTCTGCCTGCTTAGTGCTTAACCTGGAGGGATGCGCTGGCCCGGCCTAAAGAATCTGAATTTGCTGCAGCTATTCATGGCCTCTATGCAGTTGAGTTAGAGGCTGTCTGTGCTGCTTCTTCATGTGGAGAACTGAATATATTTCTGAACGAGTCAAAAAAATATGTTTCAGGTATGCGTCCGAACAAAATGTTGCTTTCCTTCTTACAACCCCTATGCAGTTTTTTTTTCTAGATACTGTGATCATTGTTTTTTTGAAGAGTCTAAATTCTTACCCTATGGATAATTATTTATTGGCTAGCTCAATTACTTGTTTCTTTCCGGTTAGATGTGCCATTTTCTCAATGACGTATATTGCTATAATTTTTTTGAACTCTAGAAAAAAAATTGTAATAGTGTTGCTCATTTGAGCTCAATTCCTTGATTTTTTAACCATCGACCTTTGTTCCATGACACCAAGGGTAAATCAGATACGGGATCCACCATTATAACAAATTCGATATTATATGTCGATAAAGCAACGATCTCGCAAACTCATATTCTCTGGATTAATCATGTTTGTCATGAATAGAAAAAAACATGACCACCTTCATCGATGGTGGAACATATGAAAAGTGCAGTCACAAATGATTCGCTCGAGCGTTTGTGTTTTTTGTTTCCCGGTGCAACGCACGTGCATTTTTCCTAGTCTAATATAAAAGAGCTATTGACTGTTTAAACGCGGTACTTAGTGTGTTTTATTATAGAGGTTCTTGACAGTTATCTTGCTGGTACATGTAAACATATTTTGCTACCGCTACCTAAGGTTGAATGCTCTAGTACTAAGTATGTGTACCAGACACATATAGAAAAGTAGTTCTACTCAACCGTTGAACCATAAGACATTTCACCTTGCCCCCAACCAACGACTGGTTTCTTTTGCCGGCGTCACAAGCCCATATCTCTGTGGTTCTCTCGAGAGTGAAAGGCTCCTGCTGCCAGGCATTAAGCTGGAACAGCCGCGATGCAATGTTCGTAGTACGCCCGCTGCGTGTTTATGAGTCTATGCGTGTTTATGAGTCATGTTTTTTTCTTAGAATCATGTGTGGTGTTGCGCGACACAGTGTTATGATAATTCATGGAAAGAGCATGCACTTTTAAGTAACTATTACGTTCCTCTTGTGTGCTGATTTTTTTCCTCTTCAAAAAATCTACAAGAGTTGATTGACATTCTTGTGAAGTGCTAATTTTATCTTTGATATTAAGTGAAATCGGCAGTTCATGCACTTCTGTCTTGTTTTATTTCTTGAAGGAGGGTTCTCTTGTTCTGAACTTTTGATTCCTGCAGTTGTATCTTTATATTTGTACAAATACTAGTGAGTTTAGACATGATTCTTGCACCTTCCATCTTGGTATCAGAATCTGCTGTGGGTTTTTGCATAATTGAGCTATAAATTTTCTATCACTGACATTTGTTTATGGCCGTTTGACCTTGGACTTGCGGACACCATGCATTCTGATTTATACATGCATTATTTTTCATGAGTCTAACTTTGGGTTCATCATTGTCTACTTGGTTTCGGATGCATTTTTACAAGGGTTCTTGGCAGGTTAAGACATGGTGCCAAACAATTTGAGGAGAGCAGATTTTGTTGTCTTCTCTTTGTTTGCCTTTTTTCATGAGTATCTTTTAGGTAGTTAACAGATTGGGTGCTAGATGTGTTACATAACGCTGGGGTGTCAGACATATATGTTCAGTCTTTTAGTCACCAATTTGCTTTAAGATTCAATGCTTAATTAATCTTATTTATATACTCAATTGTTTTGCTTAACAGTGGTGGATCGTGGTGTTGAATCCTGATGGGGCGTAGTGCCATTTGAATTTGGGTAGTGCCTACCGAGCTCGTTTTTTTGAAGACCAAACAAGGTGAGACTTGCAAACTGTCCATCTTCTTCTTAATGTCAATCAAGGTGAGTGCAATGGAATCAAGGTCCTGGACGAACAATGGAATCAAGCCTGTGGATATGAGTAGCTTCTCCCAAGTAATGTGGCAGATCACAAGTTTCAAAGTAACCAAAGCTTAATTATGATAGACATTTACTGTCTTGCCTGAACATCCTCCCAATTTCTCAGATTGAAGGTGTGATTGATGAGGATGGAAGGAATAGATTTTTCTCCAACCAGCCAGACTGGATTTATCATGCATTTTTGCTTTCCTGATCATGACATGGAGTTCTTTGAGTTTCCACAGGCTAATCTAGAGGCGGAGAGAACACTGATATCACTATAGATCAGTATCACAAATACAAGGTTAATTTAGAGTAAATGGCATACTGTTCTGATCAAGAACTTGATGACTAGTTTACAGTCATAAACTCTTCTCTTGTTCAGAAACAAGAAGATTGTGCTGACATGGGTGTTGATGCATACATATTTTCCATTGCATGGCCTCAGCTTATCCCGGGTAAGGCCATGCATCATATGTTGAAGTATGTGTCTTGCAAATACTAGCTGGCACTTCAGCAATTTGCTGATTTGTGATACATGAAGATGGGTAAGGAGCTATCAATCTCAAGGGGCTAGAGTAGTACAACAATCTTGGAATTCCATCAATATTGTTGCCATTGTCTGCACTATAGCATGCAAGAGGGCAGGAGACACAACTATGACAAGCCCGAACATGATTCATGGTGAGTTGCACTTTTTCTTATGAAGCTTTCTAAAATGTAGAGACGAAGAGTTGCAAATATGTTATGTATAGGGTGTAATACACAGTAGTGATACATCTAAAGTGGAGAAGCACTGTCTCTTTAATAAGTTCTGACATACATTTTTCCATGTGAAGTCCCAGGTCTTGTAATGATCCGTTGAGTATTTCTACATTGAGATTGGTTTACATCACCATCACCTTCGTTCGAGTGTGGCATGCTCACGACTTCCCAGGCGATGGAGCGTTGCCCACCGTTGAAGACGACCAAACCTGGACAGGTGTCCGTCACTTATAAAGTTTCCACGGAGTATCTTTTCCTCAATACAATAAAAGTAGGCTACTTATAGTGCTAGAAGGTAAGTAAGAGTAGTCTATTTATGTTTTGTTCTTAGGTTGATGCTGCTACATGCTGTAGCTATTGGGTGTTTTATTTCCTGTAGCGATCTGGAAGGTGCATGCTGTTGTCATGCAGCAAGTGAACATAGTAGCTTAATGTGTGTGGAGTTTTGTTGTTTAGGGATATGGTCTGGCTGGGGATCTGGTCTGGCTGGTGTTACAAGATACTGACTAAATTTTTCCTGAACACTATATTTAGGTGTTGGGGTATTTAGGTAGCTAGCTGTGTACCTGTGTTGTGGTTCAAGATTCAGGTATGTCTGTGTTGTTAATTTTTGTTTATGGAATATTTCTATCCAGTCTGCCAACCATCTCAGTTAGCCTACCTTTTATAGTTTAGCCTCTTGAATATGGATGATTTATCGCCCAACACCGGTAGAGCTATTGTTTTTTGTATTTAGTGTATTTGTGCAGCAGCCTTACTAGATATGCTAGGTGGTAATAATATCTTAAAAAATTATGTAGTTTGGCGGTTAGCATACTAGATGAGCTTGACAAACATCTACCTTTTTCTGTATATTTGTAGTACTTGTGTTAACTTTGAAGGAACATGCATGAAAGTTAGCGGTCTTCAGCTTCCTTGTTGTAGCAGTTTCAATACAGGAATCCGCCTCGCAAGATGTCTATAAGGTGGTAATTAAGCTTTGTTTCTCTATAGCATGAGAATAAATCTACATCTTATGCTTGTGCAATATTCGATGATTCATTTTTTGACTAATATATATGTCATAATATGTGGGAGATAGATGTGAGGCCCCAAGAGGGGCACCGCCGTGAGATTCGTCGGCAGAGTGGAATCCCCCGGAGAGAGCTGTTTGAAGACGATGGGATGTAGGTGTGCATTGTTTCGGCCTCCCTCTGCGCTCTAGGCCAGGAGTTGTAATGGTGGCCCACAGTTTCCTTTGGCATGTTTGTTACTTGACAATGTTTTCTCTGTTTGGTTAAAGTTGCGAGCCAAGCTGGAATGTTTATATATATGAATGACATATGAGCTGTGTTATGTAAACATCACTGTACATTGTTTGTTGTTGTGTTTTGAATTAATGTCCAAAAAAGAGGAGAGATGATGTCGAAATTCAAGCACTTTCGCAAGTTTTTGTTAATTGTTTCTGATTCATATTCAAAGCTAAGCCCAGTCGATCACAACGCAGTTATCTGATGACTGGAAATCCTTTTGTAAAAATACTCCAGGTTCATCCTCTATCTATGATAGATCTACTAGTTGTATCCCTAGCCGCACTCTCCTGATCAAGTAGATCGATGTACCATGTCAAAAAAAAGATCAATCTATTACTAGTGCATATGTACACACGTGACGTGGATTGCTTTACTTGTTATTTCAACTCACAATGCTCGTAGTATTTAGTGTGTTACTCTCAATGACTAGACGAATGTAGTATACGGTGTGGTGCTGATATGTAAGTAATATTAATGGGTGGAAAAAATCGAGGAGACTCATTAGTACCTTTCGAGAATTTAGGGGATTAAATATCCTAAACATCGGGTATATGAACCAGTTGTTTCCTTGTTCTGATTTGGTAATTAATTTGAGGCGCCAGGAATAAAATATACTACCATCTTTAAAACTAATCTAGCCCGGAAAAGTGCCAGGAACGTTTCTCCCGCTCAGTTTGGTGGACTCGCTAATTTATCCTTCCCACTAACAACCTCCAATCAGAACGAAGATAAATTTTTTTTTTATGGGAGACCGAAGATAATTAGCACGCTTTTAAACCGTTTCCACTTCTGTATTTTTTGTGTTCCCTATTTTGAAGGGGTATAGGCTTCAAAGTTTCGGTAATCCTGCATGTCCCCACCTTGACCAATCAAATGAACCATATATGCATTGGCTGGAGATGACAAGCACGGATCGGTGATGGAAAAAACTGCTTAAATTACGGGACGCCATTAATGACCGCTTTAGTAACCCGTTCTTGGCCTGCCTATCTTAGCTTCGGAGCGATGGAATCAGAAAGAGCGGCAACTTGAAAATGGAGATGAAATTGTGTTGGGTGGCGCCAGGAATCAAAATTTGAACGAAAAACTCAACCTCTGAACGAGTCTATAAATATGAGGAGGGGTTGAGCCAACGCGTGCGTCGTGTGTGACGACTTAGACTTTGACTCTTGCGATGAGAGGAGAGGAGAGGAGAGGAGAGGAGAGGAGAGGAGAAGCACTCTACTCTATTTGGAAGATAGATCGATAGGTATATGGTCTCTCGATACTCTTGTGTTTCCTCCTCTTTGCATATCGGCCGGCCGACTGATTGGATCTCAGCTGCTGGGTTGATATGTTCACTAGGTGACTTGACGACGCAGGGATGAGACATGGTGGGTGCGGTAACTGGACAGCCAGCCCGTAGACGGCAGCGGCGAGCTCGTCATGCTGATTGATCTAGCACCATGGAGGAGAGGAGCACTCTGCTACGAGCTAGATCTGGGCCTAGGATCTGGCGGCGACACCAATCCAATAGGTAATTAACGATCCATGATTCTTTTATTCTCTGTTTGGTTAGAGTTGCAACCCAAGCTGGAATGCGTATATGAATGCCATATGAGCTGTGTTGTGTGAACATCGCTGTACAATGTTTGTTGTTGTGTTTTGAATGAATGTCTAAAAAAAAGAGGAGAGATGATGCCGAAATTCGAGCACTTTCGCAAGTTTTTATTAACTAGGACATTTGCCCGTGCGTTGCCATGGGAAAACAAAATTAGAAAAGAGACGTCGATCAGAAAATCATTGACAATGGATAAGGAGGTGATGGTGTTGTGTAGTAGATGTAAAACAATAATACTGAAGCAGCCTTAACCATAAAGATTATCTAAGATACTGATTTCCTTTGCTCCCAGGCTGGAATAAACCACGATGCCTTCAACTCAGATCAATCCATGAAACAGGCCAAACACAAACACTTACATGATATGCTTCTAAATCTGACCAAAAAGAGGAGATAATATTACTTACCTATGTTATGCTTCTCGATCCGCCCAGAAAGAGGAGATAATATTTGTTACCTATGTTAAACTGACAACTGTCGAACTTGTCGATCACGGCACCCACACAAAATTGGGATAGATAACTTTTTTTGTTTTTTCCTAAATTGCTCGGTTCTCGAACATTTTATAATAAGTGTTCCAATGAGATAAGCTCCGGGAATCATATCAAAGAAAACATGAATCATGGCAAATATCATCTTTCTGACGTTTACAACATGAATGTCACCCATAACTTGCAGAAGGAAAAGAGGTCTCAGCATTTTGGGATACCAAACACATTCCAAGTTTGGGAGAAAACCGAGACAGAAAGGAAAGAACTTCATGCTAAACATGCGAGCAGAAACTTAACAATAGTCAACATGGTGATAATTGCAAAGTGCAGGTCAAATCTCAACTCACTGAAATGTGCATATCTGTACTCCAATACATGGTAGTCCAAAGAGAGGATACAACCATAAGGAAGATATCCTATTGGAAGATGTGTACCAACACATGTTATGGTTAAGTAAGAACTATTCAGACCTGTAATAGAAGTAATATCAAGTGCTAAAGATAAGTATAGTAGGAAGATAGCCTACTAGAAGGTGTAAACTGATACAAGTAATGGGTAAGTAAATTATTCAAACTTGTGAAACAATTGATAGTAAGTGATAACTATGAGTCATATGAGGTAGTATAGACCATGATGAGTCAATCATGGAAGGTAAGGAAGAGAGATAGGAATAAAATATGCCTACTTACATGGTAGATATAGAAATCATATATGATTCACCTGAGAATCGTTATGTGATGGACTAGAATATTATAAATACTTAGGAGGAGTCTGATAAGAAGTTAGACACGAAACAATAGAGTAAAATTTGGGTTCCAAAACCATGGGAACTGTGTCTAGTACATCGAACCCTAGTTATATGGTAAGAACATATGGAAGTATATGAGCTATATTTCCATAATTATGTGTTTAGAATAGCAATGTTAGAACCTAGACATATCATGTGAGACAAGTCCTCAATAAAATGAAAGTTAAGTAGTACTTCCAAAGAAAATTAGGTTAACCTTAACCATCCCAAACCACTTTGTTTCAAGTTTATCTCATTGCAATTGTGCAATCAAGATAAATGTTCAGACAAATAGTAGAAATCCAGATATTTGTGCTAAGTATCACGATATAAACCTATCTTATGTGGTGTTATATACTACACATCTCAGCTCGATGTTTAGAGATGTCCTACTCAACTATTATATTTAGGCTTATGATGATGTGTATTATAAGCACAAAGCTGAATCTTCTTGGATTTTGTTGGATTTTCATTGTTTGACTAGATCCATACATGAAGTTTGACTTTGGTATGCAAATGCATGTTGCAATATCAAGTCCTTACTGCGAGAGGGAGTTGGGGCCTCTGCTGATCACGACGGCTGATCTGGCTAGGACCTTGGGAGCTAATGGCTTGATGCTGGTGGGCGACGGTGAAGACTTTAGGGTTATGCATAGGCCTTAAAAAGTTTCTCCTGCCCA
>NC_061514.1:306180666-306198080 GCF_022539505.1 Lolium rigidum
ATCTTCTTCCCATGATAGTTGTTTTCCCTCCCTGTTGTGAGCTCTCCATGCGGTGCTGAGACTCCTGCCCTAGTTTAATTTTGGATGTGTAAGGGTAAAAAATTGATCCCGGGAAGATGTGGGTGGTCTGTAATAACGTTTGTAAACTTGGTTTCACCAATGGAATTGGGCTCTGCCCTATTTTTTTGAAAAAAACTTTATAGAAAAGATTATAGATAAAATAACACAAATCTTTCCCTTTTTTGTGAACTAACATAAATCTTACCAAGCCGATTAATTATGAGAAGTAGTAGGTCATCAAATTAGGTTAGTTTTTTAATGCTATCTCGGGATAAATCAAATATGAATTTAGAATTTCATAGTGTGCTCTAGAGGCATCTCGTATTATTCGTGACGTAGAAAGTTTGCATATATAAGTCTGGAAGCGTGCACGTGTTTGCTATCTTGCGTGGTGCAACACATGCAACGTATACACGTACCATGGTCTCGCTCGACCATTGCCTTCCCGGACAACTTCGTGCCTGATTTGCCCAGGAAGTCCTATGAAATTTTGGCTTCCGACGCAAGCCAACAAAAATAACACGTCAGGGAGAGTGGCGCCGTGCTCTAAAATACTCTATCCACGACCCCTCATCATGCGCAATATCCAACACACCACATGGTGCAAACCGCGCTCCATACCACAACCCGAAGTCCCGATCAAGCTCTCTCCTCAGTCTTGACCACGTATAAAAACCACACCAAATCCAAGTTCACTCCGTCAGACAATTCTCACCTGCTCGATGGAGAAGAAGAGGGTGGCCATCATCGGCGCCGGCGTGAGCGGTCTGGCGGCGTGCAAGCACCTGCTGGAGCGCGGCTGCCGGCCCGTCGTCTTCGAGGCGGACACGCTCCTCGGCGGCGTGTGGGCGCGGACGCCGGACTGCACCTCGCTGCAGTCTGAGCGGGCCATGTACCAGTACTCGGACTTTCCGTGGCCGGACTCCGTCACCGAGATGTTCCCCAACTGCCGCCAGGTCGCCGACTACCTCAACGCCTATGCGCACCACTTCGGCGTGCTCGACTGCGTCAGGTTCCGGCATCGTGTCGTAGGGATGGAGTATGTGGGTGTCGGCGAGGAGGAGGTGGCGGCGTGGGAGGAGTGGGCAGGGTGCGGCGAGGCGTTTGGGGATGGCGTCGGCGAGTGGCGGCTCGCGGTGTCTGACGCTGACGGCCACGTTGAGGTAAGTAGTGACTGAATTCAGTAATAATTTTCATTTTAGTGATCCCCCATTTCGCCATACGAGTGAGTAGTCAGTAGTGACAACAAGTTCATTTTCCTACTCCTGTCAGCCAATGACTGAATTCAGTGATCTTCTGACGTGCAAAGATGTGCACACATGCCGTTTTAAATAGTAGCACTACAAAATGGGGTGTGCTCCGGTGTCCCCCCCTAAGCTCCACATTTTCGAAAAGTTGGAGCTGCTCTAATTTTTTTTTTGAATCTGTGGAGTTACTCCAGCTTTTGGTATAAGTATATGGAGTTGGTTCCGTAGAACAGAAAAATACGGAGTAGCTGTTTATTTACATCCCACTGCCACCGATAAGTGACCAAAACGTTACGCATGTCTTATCTTTCTCCCCTTCTCGCCCAGAATCTTCCCCGATTTGACTTCACCGCGATGTGATTCACGCCTGCTGCCACCGAATCGAGGCTGCCGGTGAACGAATCAATGTACCTTCAGCCAGATCCTGACGGCAAGATCCTGACGGCTGCGGCAACAAGCTACAACTTGATTTGCACGGTACATTGATTCGTTCGCCGGCGGCCTCGATTCGGTGGCAGCAGGCGTGAATCGCGTCGCGGTGAAGTCAAATCGGGAAAGAGTCTGGGCGAGGAGGGAGAGAAAGATAAGACGTGTGTAACATTTTGGTCACTTATCGGTGGCAGTATGATGTAAATAAACAACTGCTCCGTATTTTTCTGTTCCACGGAACCAACTCCATATATTTGTACCAAAAGCTGGAGTAACTCCACAGATCCAAAAAAAAAAAAACTGGAGCAGCTCCAACTTTTCCAAAACGTGGAGCTTAGGGGGGAACACCGGAGCACTCACCCTACAAAATGGAGTAGTGTGTCGTACTTGAAACACCATTTACTAAACGATGTTTTCTGTAACTCAACTACTCAGCATACTTTTCTGGGAAACAAAATTGACCATAGTGTTTCCTATATCCAGACACACGTGGCAGACTTTGTGGTTTTCTGCATCGGGAGGTTTAGTGGTGTGCCCAACATACCCACCTTTCCTCCGGGGAAAGGTCCGGAAGCATTTGATGGACAGGTGATCCACACCATGGATTACTCCAAAATGGGCACCAAGAAAGCTAACGAGATGTTGAAGGGCAATCGTGTGACTGTCATTGGCTACCTGAAATCAGCGCTCGATGTTGCCGCTGAATGTGCAGAACTAAATGGTACAAACTCCTACTACCAAAATAATAATTCATATTTTCCATGCGAAAAATAATGTCATCACATATTTTGGTTTGTACGAGAAAAGGTAGTGTAATGGTCCTGAAATTGTGTGTTATGATTACATTAACTGAACTTCAGCAACTGGCTCGTTGACAACTTAGATAAATCTTACTGGTCCCTGCAGGTACTGAACATCCATGTACAATGGTAGTCCGAACAAAGCATTGGATCTTTCCGAACTACTATGCCTGGGGATTCCCAATATCGTATTTGTATCTAAATCGCTTCTCTGAATTCCTTATTCACAAGCCTGGTGAAGGCTTCCTCCTAAGCCTCGTAGCCACCACCTTGACACCATTGGTACTGCAAATCACCATGTGTAATTTTTTCTCTAAGTAATTTATACACTAATTACGTTTCAAACTAAACTATTATAGTACATGTTTTCTTGTTTGTCTATGGGTACGTAGAGGTGGCTATTCTCGAAGTTTGCTGAGAGCTACTACTCCATTCCCATGAAGAAGCATGACATGGTGCCTGAGCATAGCCTTTTTGAGGCCCTAGTGACATGCTTGATTGCCATTACACCCAAGGACCATTACAAGAGACTAGATGAAGGCAGCATTATTCTGAAGAAGTCAAAGACATTTACCTTCTGCAAGGAAGGTGTGCTTGTTGAAGGCGAGTCTTCACCGATAAAGAGCGACGTAGTTATCTTCGGAACAGGGTTCAAGGGGGATCAGAAGATGAAGGACATGTTTGTATCTGAATATTTTCAGAGTATTGCAGTCGGACCAACATCCTCAACGTTACCACTCTATAGGTTACTTTTCTGTATATATCATTTCTTTATATTCCCAGCTATGTAGTTTCCAATCTATAAATCGTCGCTAATTATTTGTCATTTTCAGGGAGTGTATACATCCTAAGATTCCACAACTCGCGGTCCTTGGTTACTCCGAGAGCTTGGCGAACCTCTACACTTCAGAAATTCGGGCCAAGTGGCTGGCACATTTCCTGGATGGTGGATTCAGATTACCAAGTGTTAAATCAATGCAGAGTGATATTCTTGAGTGGGAGAAATTCATGAAACGCTACTCTCGCGGCTACTTCCGCAGGTCCTGTATAGGGGTTCTTCATATCTGGTATAATGATCTACTATGCAAGGACATGGGATGCAACCCTAAAAGGAAGAAGGGCTTTTTCGCTGACTTGTTTGACGTCTATGGTCCCAGCGATTATATTAATCTTCACCCTAAGTAAAGACAGTAGCCATGGGCATTGATCCTCATGAACGGCACTTATCAACACAACTTTGTGTCTCCCATACTATTATTAACATATGTTACACGTTCAATAAATCTTCTTTTAGTACATCGTAAGCAGCTACCAGTCAACGATTACACATGAGTTCTTGAGAATTGTACACAGGACTTAGAGCTCTACAGTCTACACCATGCTCCAATTTAGCCCTAACCCGGCTAGGCCAGTCGCGCAGGTCATCAACATCATCAGCACCTAAAGTTAAATGTTGAAAACAAAGTTCCCAACAACATTCATTTCAATAGTACTACTTAAGAGAGGTAGAAGACGACATATATATGTGAGCCTCGATTAGTCTAGCAAGACGCTTCGTACAATCCAGGGATTGCTATTGTGTCGTATTTGCATGCAGAAATGTAAAGACATAAAATCACATGATATATTCACCCAATATTCAAGAGCTGAGGGAAATCTTCAGTTTCATATATAACCATGAAGAACTAGCCGTTGAATAACATATGATGTACTATCAGATAACATAAAACGAGAGAAGCATGCGCGCGGGACGGAGCCGGTATTTGTGTGGCCTAGTTAGTTCCCTGTTGTCTCCTAATCCTAGATAACTAGCTTTAACATAAACGGAGAGATAAATCGAAGTGATGGCATTGGTAGCATGGAAGGAAAATATGATCCATGATTCATCAGCTTTGGTTTTAATCGACCCACGCATAACTACTGGAAAAAAAATCGATTGCCATGGGTTGCTCTAGGTTTTCTTCATACTAGCACATCTTCTCTATTTATATAGGTTTATTAGTATTACGGAGTATGCTGGGCGGTGAGCGGCCCAGCAGGCAGCAGCAGACGTGCCGTCCAAATCGTCCGCGACGCTCGGCTCGGAAGTGTTAAGAGAAAGAGCAACTATCATTCAGAGTGGGCCAAAGGCTAGTACGTGTACATGTGGTATATGCAGAAAGCCCCTTAGACAATGGGGATATATAGGAAAAGGGGAACATGGGATCTATATCTAACACCTCCCTAAAATTAATGGTGGGTCAACAACACTGAGTTTGGAGATAAAGAAACCATGTTGCGCTCTAGTCTGTGGCTTCGTAAAGAAGTCCGCCAGCTGTAACTCCAAAGGCACATACTGAAAAACGATAACCTGATCCAGCACAGCAGCGCGCATGTAGAAGGCATCCACGCCAATGTGCTTGCTGAGCTCATGCCGCACTGGGTCACGCGCAATGTTGATAGCGCCAGTGCTGTCTGACTGGAGGAGAGTCGGTGCAGCAGTAGCAGAAACACCAAAATCCTCTAGTAACCAACGCAATCAAGTCACCTCTGCCGTCGCAAAAGCCATGGCTCGCAACTCGGCCTCTGTACTCGAGCGGGAAACGGCTGTCTGTTTCTTAGTCTTCCAGGAAATGAGGGAACCACCAAGAAACACACAATAAGCAGACAGTGAGCATCGATCCGTGGGATTGCTAGCCCACGTAGCATCAGAGTAGGCCTGGAGCTGGAAGGAGCCGGAGCGAGGGAAAAAGTGACGGCGAGAGATCTTGCCGCGAAGATATCGTAGGACACGAAAGAGGTGACTGTAGTGGACCGAGGTGGAAGCTGAACCAAACTGACCCAGAATGTGAACTGGATAGGAAATATCTGGACGAGTCACAGCAAGATATATAAGGCTCCCAACCAAGTGACGATAGCGCGTAGGATTAGACAGTGGGACAACATCGGTAGGACGAAGCTGAATATTGAGCTCCATAGGAATCTCAACAGTGTGTTCATCACCAAGAGCAGCACGAGCAAGTAGGTCTTGTATATACTTCTCCTAGGAAATATAAAATCCATCAGAGGTAGAAGAGACCTCAATCCCAAGGAAGTAGCAAAGAGGACCAAGATCGGTCATGAGAAACTGCTCACGGAGACGAGCCTTGACAAAGGCAATATACTCAGAATCGTCACCGGTGATGATCATGTCATCCACATAGAGCAAGAGCAGAGTCCGACCGCAAGGAGAGGTGTGGACAAAAAGCGATGAGTCATGATCACTAGGAGTGAAGCCAACAGCAGTCACAACTGATGAAAACCGCTCAAACCAGGCGCGAGGGGCTTGCTTAAGGCTATAGACGGCAGACCATGCCATCAGGAACAGAGTATCAAGGAGGTGGCTGCATGTAAACCTCCTCACGTAGCTCGCCATTAAGAAAGGCATTCTGAACATCAAGCTGAGAGACATGCCAATGACGAGCAGAGGCAACAACAAGGAGAGTGCGAACAGTCGTCATGTGAGCCATAGGAGCGAAAGTCTCATCATAATCGCGCCCCTGCTCCTGCTGAAAACCGCGAGCCACAAGACGCGCTTTGTAGCGCTCAAGAGAACCATCAGAGCGAGTCTTAATCTTATAGACCCACTTGCACGTGATGGGACGAACAGACGGAGGTGGGGGAACAACATCCCACGTACCAGTGCGCTCCAGCGCAACAATCTCATCAGCCATCGCTAGCTGCCAGTCGGGATCAGCAAGAGCATCCCGATAAGAAGTGGGCTCAACGGCAGCAGAGAGACCGTAGTGGCTAGGATAGAAGCGATCAGGGGTGGGAAGAGGCCGAGCACGAAGATTATGAGGAGGCTCAGGCATAGAAGGGGACACACCGGAAGTAGAAGGCATGTCAGCGGAAGCATCAGCATCGCGAGGGCGACGAGTGTAGTGAAAAGGAAGAGGAGAAAGAGGAGGAGCCGCCGTAGGCCAGGAAGGAGGTGTAGATGATGGGGATAGCGGCGAAGAAGGTGAAGGAGGTGGAGAAGGACTGGTGGGTGGAGGCTGGAGTGGGGCAACAACGGGGGAACGAGGAGGAGTAGGAACCGGCGGCAGAGTGGGTGGAGAATCCGGAAACGCGACGAAGGAGATGTCCTCCACAGAAAAGGAAGAGGAGGATGGGCGCGGGTAGAAGGGACGGGACTCATCAAAAGTGACATCTCGAGAAAAACGCATCCGTCGAGCAACAGGGTCCTAACACTTATAGCCCTTGTGCTCATGACTGTATACAAGGAAGACACACTCAACCGATTGAGTTGTCAGCTTGGTGCGTTCGCATGGAGCAAGAAGGACATAGCAAACGCAACCAAATAGGTGGACCGCCGAATAATCAGGAGCACGGCCAGTAAGACGCTCAATAGGTATGCCACCCTGCAAGGCCGTGGAGGGCTGAAGGTTGATGAGATAGGTGGAGATAGCCACCGCTTCAGCCCAAAAGTGAGGAGGAAGAGAGGCGGCGATCATCATCGCACGAGCCGTCTCAAGCAGGTGGTGATGTTTACACTCCGCCACGCCATTCTGAGCGTGTGCGCCAGGACAGGAGAATTGGGCAAGAGTGCCCTGCTCAGCAAGAAAGCCACGCAAATACTGGGAGATATACTCACCAGCGGAGTCAGCCCGAAACACACGAATAGGCGTGGAAAACTGAGTGTGAACCATGGTAGAAAAACGTTGATATATCGATAGAACCTCGCTGCAAGAAGTCATAAAATAAATCCAAGTGTGGCGAGAGAAGTCATCGATAAATATAATATAGTAGTGATGGCCCCCTTTCGAAGCGAAGGGAGCCGGTCCCCATACATCAGAATGGACCAAGTTAAAGGGACGCTGAGATGCAGACTCACTAGTAGGATAAGGTAACTGGGTCTGCTTGCCAAGTCTACAACCCTGACATCCCTGAAGCGAAACATCTCCTGAGACAGACCCCAGAAGACTGCGACGAAGTAGGGACGCTAAGGTGACCAAGACGATGATGCCAGGAGGCAGTAGTGGAAGCAGCAAGCACACGTGGATCAGTGGGTGTAGTGGTGGCAGAGGGAACATGCAGCCAGTCAAGCTCCGAGAGTCCCTAGGAGTCACGGCACCGAGGGCCAGCCCCAACTAGTGCCCTCGTGCGAGCGTCCTGAACAGAACAAGAATCAATATCAAGGATGACCCGACAACCAGAATCAGTAAGTTGAGCAGCGAAAACAAGTTCATGGTAAGGCGGGGAACATGAGAGACATCAGGAACAGAAAAGGAAGGAGTAGAAAGAGTGCCACGACTAGCAACGGGAAGAGAAGTGCCATCGGCAGTACGAACATTGATAGGAAGAGGAATAAGTCGAAGAGAAGAAAGAGCGGAAGAATCAGGAGACATGTGAAAAGAAGCTCCAGAGTCCAAAACCCAGGAAGACAGCCACAGAGACATCAGTGCCCGTCGAAGAAGAGCCAGAGGAGGCAAGGAGTCACTGAAGCCTCACAATATCCTGCTCGCTGAAGCCGGTGGTGGAGGGCGCTGAAGAGGGCGTTGAAGAGGGGGAACGAGGCACTCCCCGCTGCTTCTGATAGCAGCCTAATACGTCTCCGACGTATCGATAATTTCTTATGTTCTATGCCACATTATTGATGTTATCTACATGTTTTATGCACACTTTATGTCATATTCGTGCATTTTCTGGAACTAACCTATTAACAAGATGCCGAAGTGCCGGTTCTTGTTTCTCGCTGTTTTGGTTTTCAGAAATCCTAGTAAGGAAATATTCTCGGAATTGGGCGAAATCAACGCCCGAGGGCCTATTTTTCCACGAAGCTTCCGGAAGACCGAAGGCGAAACGAAGTGGGGCCACGAGGCGCCGGACTACGAGGCGGCGCGGCCTAGCGTTGGGCCGCGCGGCCGCAGTCTGGGGCCCTCGTGCTGCCTCTTGACCTACCCTTCCGCCTACTTAAAGCCTCCGTGACGAAACCCCCGGTGACCGAGAGCCACGATACGGAAAACCTTCCAGGAGACGCCGCCAACGCCGATCCCATCTCGGGGGATCCGGGAGATCGCCTCCGGCACCCTGCCGGAGAGGAATCATCTCCCGGAGGACTCTACGCCGCCATGGTCGCCTCCGGTGTGATGTGTGAGTAGTCTACCCCTGGACTATGGGTCCATAGCGGTAGCTAGATGGTTGTCTTCTCCCCATTGTGCTATCATTGTCGGATCTTGTGAGCTGCCTAACATGATCAAGATCATCTATACTGTAATTCTATATGTTGCGTTTGTTGGGATCCGATGAATAGAGAATACTTGTTATGTTGATTATCAAAGTTATATCTACGTGTTGTTTATGATCTTGCATGCTTTCCGTTACTAGTAGATGCTGCTGGCCAAGTAGATGCTTGTAACTCCAAGAGGGAGTACTTATGCTCGATAGTGGGTTCATGCTGCATTGACACACGGGACGAGTGACGGAAAGTTCTAAGGTTGTGTTGTGTTGTTGCCACTAGGGATAAAACATTGATGCTATGTCTAAGGATGTAGTTGTTGATTACATTACGCACCATACTTAATGCAATTGTCTGTTGCTTTGCAACTTAATGCTGGAGGGTTCGGATGATAACTTTGAAGGTGGACTTTTTAGGCATAGATGCGAGTTGGATGGCGGTCTATGTACTTTGTCGTAATGCCCAATTAAATCTCACTATACTCATCATGATATGTATGTGCATGGTCATGCTCTCTTTATTTGTCAATTGCCCAACTGTAATTTGTTCACCCAACATGCTGTTTGTCTTATGGGAGAGACACCTCTAGTGAGCTGTGGACCCCGGTCCAATTCTCTTTCTTGAAATACAATCTCTTGCAATACTTGTTCTACTGTTTTCACGCAAACAATCATCTTCCACACAATACGGTTAATCCTTTGTTACAGCAAGCCGGTGAGATTGACAACCTCACTGTTTCGTTGAGGGCAAAGTACTTTGGTTGTGTTGTGCGGGTTCCACGTTGGCGCCGGAATCCCTGGTGTTGCGCCGCACTACATCCCGCCGCCATCAACCTTCAACGTGCTTCTTGGCTCCTCCTGGTTCGATAAACCTTGGTTTCTTTACGAGGAAAACTTGCTGCTTGTGCGCATCATACCTTCCTCTTGGGGTTCCCAACGAACGTGTGAGTTACACGCCATCAAGCATATTTTACGGCGCCGTTGCAGGGAGATCAAGACACGTCTGCAAGGGAGTCTCCACTTCTCAATCTCTTTACTTTGTTTTTGTCTTGCTTAGTTTTATTTACTACTTTGTTTGCTGCACTAAATCAAAACACAAAAAAATTAGTTGCTAGTTTTACTTTATTTGCTATCTTGTTTGCTATATCAAAAACACAAAAAAATTAGTTACTTGTCTTACTTTACTTAATATCATGCATGTTTTTATTTCACTAGTTAAGCATAATGGAAAACAACAAAAATATGAGAGATCTTTATGAACTTTATCTTGAATTAGGACATGATGTGTTTGAAGAGAGAATTAAAAAACCCATGGAACTTTATATGCATGCTAATGGGAATGCTATTACTATGAATGCTTTGAACACCATTGTTGCTAATGCTATGGAAAATTCTAAGCTTGGGGAAGCTGGCTTTGATGAGCATGATCTTTTTAGTCCCCCAAGCGTTGAGGAGAAAATTTTCTTTTATGATTACAATATACCTCCTATATATGATGATAGCCACTTTGTTGAATTTTCTCCCACTACAACTAATAAAATTGATTATGCCTATGTGGAGAGTAATAATTTTATGCATGAGACTCATGATAAGAATGCTTTATGTGATAGTTATATTGTTGAGTTTGCTCATGTTACTACTGAAAGTTATTATGAGAGAGGAAAATATGGTTGTAGAAATTTTCATGTTACTAAAACACCTCTCTATATGCTGAAATTTTGAAGCTACACTTGTTTTATCTTCCTATGCTTGTTACTTTGCTCCTCATGAACTTGTTTATTTACAAGATTCCTTTGCATAGGAAGCATGTTAGACTTAAATGTGTTTTGAATTTGCCTCTTGATGCTCTCTTTTGCTTCAAATACTATTTCTTGCGAGTGCATCATTAAAACTATCTGAGCCCATCTTAATGGCTATAAAGAAAGAACTTCTTGGGAGATAACCCATGTGTTATTTTACTACAGTACTTTGTTTTTATTTTGTGTCTTGGAAGTTGTTTACTACTGTAGCAACCTCTCCTTATCTTAGTTTTGTGTTTTGTTGTGCCAAGTTAAGCCGTTGATAGAAAAGTAAGTACTAGATTTGGATTACTGCACAGTTCCAGATTTCTTTGCTGTCACGAATCTGGGTCTACCTCCCTGTAGGTAGCTCAGAAAATTAAGCCAATTTACGTGCATGATCCTCAGATATGTACGCAACTTTCATTCAATTTGAGCATTTTCATTTGAGCAAGTCTGGTGCCATTTTAAAATTCGTCAATACGAACTGTTCTGTTTTGACAGATTCTGCCTTTTATTTCGCATTGCCTCTTTTGCTATGTTGGATGAATTTCTTTGATCCACTAATGTCCAGTAGCATTATGCAATGTCCAGAAGTGTTAAGAATGATTGTGTCACCTCTGAATATGTCAATTTATATTGTGCACTAACCCTCTAATGAGTTGTTTCGAGTTTGGTGTGGAGGAAGTTTTCAAGGATCAAGAGAGGAGTATGATGCAACATGATCAAGGAGAGTGAAAGCTCTAAGCTTGGGGATGCCCCGGTGGTTCACCCCTGCATATATTAAGAAGACTCAAGCGTCTAAGCTTGGGGATGCCCAAGGCATCCCCTTCTTCATCGACAACATTATCAGATTCCTCCCCTGAAACTATATTTTTATTCCATCACATCTTATGTGCTTTGCTTGGAGCGTCGGTTTGTTTTTTGTTTTTTGTTTTGTTTGAATAAAATGGATCCTAGCATTCACTTTATGGGAGAGAGACACGATCCGCTGTAGCATATGGATAAGTATGTCCTTGGTTTCTACTCATAGTATTCATGGCGAAGTTTCTCCTTCGTTAAATTGTTATATGGTTGGAATTGGAAAATGATACATGTAGTAATTGCTATTAATGTCTTGGGTAATGTGATACTTGGCAATTGTTGTGCTCATGTTTAAGCTCTTGCATCATATGCTTTGCACCCATTAATGAAGAAATACATAGAGCATGCTAAAATTTGGTTTGCATATTTGGTTTCTCTAAGGTCTAGATAATTTCTAGTATTGAGTTTGAACAACAAGGAAGACGGTGTAGAGTCTTATAATGTTTTCAATATGTCTTTTATGTGAGTTTTGCTGCACCGGTTCATCCTTGTGTTTGTTTCAAATAAGCCTTGCTAGCCTAAACCTTGTATCGAGAGGGAATACTTCTCATGCATCCAAATACTTGAGCCAACCACTATGCCATTTGTGTCCACCATACCTACCTACCTACTACATGGTATTTTCCGCCATTCCAAAGTAAATTGCTTGAGTGCTACCTTTAAAATTCCATCATTCACCTTTGCAATATATAGCTCATGGGACAAATAGCTTAAAAACTATTGTGGTATTGAATATGTAATTATGCACTTTATCTCTTATTAAGTTGCTTGTTGTGCGATAACCATGTTCACTGGGGACGCCATCAACTACTCTTTGTTGAATTTCATGTGAGTTGCTATGCATGTCCGTCTTGTCCGAAGTAAGAGAGATCTACCACCTTATGGTTAAGCATGCATATGTTAGAGAAGAACATTGGGCCGCTAACTAAAGCCATGATCCATGGTGGAAGTTTCAGTTTTGGACATATATCCTCAAATCTCAAATGAGAAAATTATTAATTGTTGTTACATGCTTATGCATAAAAGAGGAGTCCATTATCATTGTCTATGTTGTCCCGGTATGGATGTCTAAGTTGAAGAATAATCAATAGCGAGAAATCCAATGCGAGCTTTCTCCTTAGACCTTTGTACAGCGGCATAGAGGTACCCCTTTGTGACACTTGGTTAAAACAAGTGCATTGTGATGATCCGGTAGTCCAAGCTAATTAGGACAAGGTGCGGGCACTATTAGTACACTATGCATGAGGCTTGCAACTTATAAGATATAATTTACATGATGCATATGCTTTATTACTACCGTTGACAAAATTGTTTCATGTTTTCAAAATCAAAGCTCTAGCACAAATATAGCAATCGATGCTTTTCCTCTATGGAGGACCATTCTTTTACTTTCAATGTTGAGTCAGTTCACCTATTTCTCTCCACCTCAAGAAGCAAACACTTGTGTGAACTATGCATTGATTCCTACATACTTGCTTATTGCACTTATTATATTACTCTATGTTGACAATATCCATGAGATATACATGTTACAAGTTGAAAGCAACCGCTGAAACTTAATCTTCTTTTGTGTTGCTTCAATGCCTTTACTTTGAATTATTGCTTTATGAGTTAACTTTTATGCAAGACTTAATTGATGCTTGTCTTGAAGTGCTATTCATGAAAAGTCTTTGCTTTATGATTCACTTGTTTACTCATGTCATATACATTGTTTCGATCGCTGCATTCACTACATATGCTTTACAAATAGTATGATCAAGATTATGATGGCATGTCACTCCGAAATTATCCGTGTTATCGTTTTACCCGCTCGGGACGAAGCGAGAACTAAGCATGGGGATGCTGATACGTCTCCGACGTATCGATAATTTCTTATGTTCTATGCCACATTATTGATGTTATCTACATGTTTTATGCACACTTTATGTCATATTCATGCATTTTCTGGAACTAACCTATTAACAAGATGCCGAAGTGCCGATTGCTGTTGTTCTGCTGTTTTTGGTTTCAGAAATCCTAGTAAGGAAATATTCTCGGAATTGGACGAAATCAACGCCCAGGGGCCTATTTTTCCACGAAGCTTCCAGAAGACCGAAGACGAAACGAAGTGGGGCCACGAGGCGCCCGGACTACAGGGCGGCGCGGCCTAGGGTTGGGCCGCGCGGCCCTGTCATCTGGGGCCCTCGTGTGCCCTCTTGACCTACCCTTCCGCCTACTTAAAGCCTCCGTGATGAAACCCCCAGGACCGAGAGCCACGATACGGAAAACCTTCCAGAGACGCCGCCAACGCCGATCCCATCTCGGGGGATCCGAGGAGATCGCCTCCGGCCCCCTGCCGGAGAGGGGAATCATCTCCCGGAGGACTCTACGCCGCCATGGTCGCCTCCGGTGTGATGTGTGAGTAGTCTACCCCTGGACTATGGGTCCATAGCAGTAGCTAGATGGTTGTCTTCTCCCCATTGTGCTATCATTGTCGGATCTTGTGAGCTGCCTAACATGATCAAGATCATCTATCCGTAATTCTATATGTTGCGTTTGTTGGGATCCGATGAATAGAGAATACTTGTTATGTTGATTATCAAAGTTATATCTACGTGTTGTTTATGATCTTGCATGCTTTCCGTTACTAGTAGATGCTTCTGGCCAAGTAGATGCTTGTAACTCCAAGAGGGAGTACTTATGCTCGATAGTGGGTTCATGCCCGCATTGACACCTGGGACGAGTGACGAGAAAGTTCTAAGGTTGTGTTGTGCTTGTTGCCACTAGGGATAAAACATTGATGCTATGTCTAAGGATGTAGTTGTTGATTACATTACGCACCATACTTAATGCAATTGTACTGTTGCTTTGCAACTTAATACTCGGAGGGGTTCGGATGATAACCTCGAAGGTGGACTTTTAGGCATAGATGCAGTTGGATGGCGGTCTATGTACTTTGTCGTAATGCCCAATTAAATCTCACTATAATCATCATGATATGTATGTGCATGGTCATGCTCTCTTTATTTGTCAATTGCCCAACTGTAATTTGTTCACCCAACATGCTATTTGTCTTATGGGAGAGACACCTCTAGTGAACTGTGGACCCCGGTCCAATTCTCTTTACTTGAAATACAATCTATCGCAATACTTGTTCTACTGTTTTACTGCAAACAATCATCTTCCACACAATACGGTTAATCCTTTGTTACAGCAAGCCGGTGAGATTGACAACCTCACTCGTTTCATTGGGGCAAAGTACTTTGGTTGTGTTGTGCGGGTTCCACGTTGGCGCCGGAATCCCTGGTGTTGCGCCGCACTACATCCCGCCGCCATCAACCTTCAACGTGCTTCTTGGCTCCTCCTGGTTCGATAAACCTTGGTTTCTTTCTGAGGGAAAACTTGCTGCTGTGCGCATCATACCTTCCTCTTGGGGTTCCCAATGAACGTGTGAGTTACACGCCATCACAGCCAGACTCAAAGTGACCAGGCCTCCGACAGTAGGTGCAGAACCGATCGCGATGAGAGCGACCCCCACCGTGAGAAGGGCGAGCTCCGCCAGTAGCAGCAGTCGGTGTGGACAGGAGTGGCTGACCCCCCTGACGGGAGAGCGCTCGTGAGGCGGGTGTCGGGGCAGCAGCACGAGCAGCAAGAACAGAGGGCACCCCAAGCAGACCAGCATCACACAGACATGTCTCCTCAGCCCTGAGCTCAGTCAACACCTCGGCGATCGGAACGCGACCCCGAGCAAACAGCTGACCACGCCTAGACTC
Organism: Lolium rigidum; assembly: GCF_022539505.1. Lineage (NCBI taxonomy): Eukaryota > Viridiplantae > Streptophyta > Magnoliopsida > Poales > Poaceae > Lolium > Lolium rigidum. The sequence goes on from NC_061514.1 coordinate 306,195,795, forward strand.
AAACTCCGGACGAAGGCGAGTCAAGAACTCATGGATCCTCCTGAACTCCACATCGAACCGCATAGTCCGGCAACACTGGCAGTGACTAGAGATAGCACTATTGAGGGAGTCAAGCTGGCGCCAAACAGCAGAACTCTGGGTGTGGAACTCATCAACAGTAGATTCACCCTGCCGAAGCTCATGCTCCTAGCGCAACACAGATAAATAGATAGAATCACCAGAAGGCTGATAGTGCTGACGAAGTTGGGACCACATCTCCGCAACAGTGGCGAGGCCCATGAACTCAGAAGCAAATTGTGGCTGAACACTCTGAGAGAGAACGGTAGCAGCCCTGGCATCCTCATCACACCACTGAGTAAAAGCAGCCAAACTATCCCGATAGGGACCAAGAGCCTCTGAATATGCAAGTTCCTGCTGCTGATATAGTTCATCGGTAGCAGCCTCGGTAGCCTTGGCGGCATCCTTAGCAGCCTGGGGAGCACCAGCAGCAAGGGCATGTGGCACCGGCGGTGGGGTCAGAGCCACAGGAGCAATGGGGCGCGGCGGATGGGGGACCTCGCCGGTATAAACGCCCGAAAGTTGAAGACCGCGCATATGGATGCACATAAACGCAGCAAACTCCCCATAGTTGGTGCCATCAAAGATCACCGGGCACCGGGGAATGCTGACATAGCCCGCAGAAGAAGCAATAGCAATGCCCTGCTCTCAGTTTTTTTTGAAGTCAACTGAGAGGCTGAGAACAAATCGAGCAGACGCGCTCGCTCCCGATCGATAGGAGCTCAATCTCGAGGCGCACAAGCCTAACGAGATCCAGCGAGGACAGGCCAGAGGCCGGCGGCTAGGCCAAGTGGAAGACATGGCCGGAGACGGCCAGATCGGGGCTGGGCCGTGGCTGACGGAGCTGGGCTGCGGCGGCCAGATCAAGGGCGAGCTGGGGCGGAGGCCGGCGGCCAGCTCAGGGGCGTAGCAGCGGCCAGCACCGGGACGGAGCAGCGGCCAGCATAGGGGCGGCGGCGGCCAGCACGGGGGCACGTCCGGGGAGCTCGATTTAAGCTCCAAAAGCAGGAAAGATAACTCAATCCCGTGCAGAAATGGGAGAGGAAGAAGAGAGAGGAAAGCGGCGGCCGGAATAGTCGACGGCAGCGACGCGGATCGAGCATGGAGTTGCAACGTGCGGGAGCTAACCTACAACTCTGATACCATGTTAGATAAAGAGCAACTATCATTCACAGTGGGGCCAAGGCCAGTACATGTACATGTGGTATATGCAGAAAGCCCCTTAGACAATGGGGATATACAGGAAAAGGGGAACATGGATCTATATCTAATAGGAAGCACTCGCGCGAGCATCGCCTACAACCTAGGAGAAGTCGAAGGGTCAATAGCTCATATGCGACATTTTTCCATGGAATTGGATGAGAAGCGATGTTGTTCGTGGAAATAGCTAGCATGCGACGTTGTTTAGGTAGGAAATAGCTCAGGGCCACCCGTGCCATAAAATGGCCGTTAAGGAGACCGTTAGGTTAGTTAAGGGTTTGGTTAAGTTAGTGGTGGCCCCGAGTCAAACCAACTGACCCAACCGCACCCTTCCGACTGAGCGCGCGCGGACATTTTCTAGCGGCGGTGGCGGAGCTCACCATCCTTGTCGACGGCAGCGGAGCTTGCTCCGAGGATGTCGGCGCTTTCGTTCTACGGCGGACATGGTGACATAGAGGCGACAAGGAGCTGATCTCGATGGCACGTTCAAAATCGTCGACTTCATCGGTGGCAAGCAACATCATGGATAGAGGTAAACAGATCGAAACTGGTCTAGTTAACTTTATACCTCACCCGCCCTCCCGTTTGGATGCATATGCGTATCTGGAGGAGCCCATGAAGATGACGTTTGGAAAGTTCCACTTCCGCGTCGAGAAAGAAGGAGCGTATCGTCTCGAAGTTCCGATCTCGTCGGGATTATCGGCGGTTGGTCCTGATTTCTCAAACTCAGTATCATCCATCGAGTCAAGCGATGAGGAGATTTCGTCGCCACGCTTCATCGGCAGCAGGGCAAGCGAAAAACTCGCCAAGATCTTCAGCGACATGTCCTTCGAGTCATCTGCGGACTCCTATATAAGCGATGATTCGAGCGACACCGACAGCTTCGACTTCATCGACAAATCCATCTCTATTGGGAAGGTCTTCACCAATCTCTATGATGGTGTCACCAAACCAAGCAAAGTGAAAACTCCAAAATATCACCAAGTTTATGCCATTGGAGAAGCAAGTCGCGATCAAGAGGAAACATCG
>NC_061514.1:306198180-306225714 GCF_022539505.1 Lolium rigidum
ACCACCGCCACCTCTCCTCCGCCACCGCCATCATCCCCAACCACCGCAAACACCACCGCGGCCCCATAAACACCGCCGCACCGCAAGAGCATCGACACCACCACCACCGGCTTACCACCGCCACCACCGCCACCACCGCCAAGCCACTTTGACCGTTTTCTTCCGCTAACTTGTGTCATTGTCTGCCTGATGCCTTGTGTGCAACCAACCCTCGCAGCCCGGCTAAGCGACGACATCTCGGCACCCCGGACTTGCAACCGTACTCTTGACACCACCACCATCATCGCAAGTTGTGTGTTCATCACCGCCAACATCTTAGGCATAACTTGCATCCTGGCTGGTAAACTCTCTCTTTGCGAGCCTCATCTCATTTGTTACTGCTTATCGCAGTGTTGCGAGACATTGCACGTGGGCCCCATTTTAAGTGTGTGTAGTGTGAGTCAAGCTTCTAAGCAAAACTGTAGCAAGATAGCAAAAGCGAGCTAACGCTAACATAGGGCGGCAGGCAAAGCCGCCAAAGCAATCAAAAGAGTGCAAGTGCCATCATACATAAAGGCCAAAGTGCCACCATAGACACAAAGATTGCAAGTGCCACTGTATGGCTAAAAGAGAAAAGCCAAGCAAGAGAGAAAAGAGAAGAGAGTGTCATTGCAGAATCTTGTTGTTCTTCCTAAACTCTAAGCTTTGATCTCTTCTTGTGTTAGTGTGACACCGAGCACCCTTGCTTAAGGGCTTGGCACACTTTTTCCGTCATTCAGGTCGCACCAACCCCCGTTCATCTCGTGTGTGTGTTCCACATCTTTTTCCGTGTTTATAGTGATCATCGCTTAACATTTGATTTCCCGGATTTCCACCACTCTTGACAACACACCTGATTTCGGATTTCGTCTTTTTGGCTTTCCACAATGACTCGCCTAACACCATATTTGCTAGCTTTTTGCGTGTGGTTTCTGCGTGTGTCCCCGATACACTTGATCTTACTTTTGACCTGGTGGATGGCCTCAATACTATCTTACCTTGGCAAGAGTGCGAGGTAGTCTCCTTCACTAACATACACCATATAGATACCATCGTGCTAACATGGATAGCTAAGATGAAGATACCAGAGGAGTGACATGGAGCATCTCTTCGAGGGAAGACACTTCCTCCCTCAAACACCGCGGATGTGGAGGAACAAGGAGCTCGGGCCCCACTTCAGTGGCTCCCCAAGCATCACCGACATTCGACATCGAGGAGTCGACAAGACCATGGGCCCCCAAGCATCACCACATCTCCGACATCGAGGGAGTTCGAGAACGACTACGTGCTCTCAAGCATCCTCGATATACCTACATGGTGGAGCACCACTTTGAGGACGACTTCACTTCAGCTTCTATAGACAATGGCTCATCAAGCATGGACGACATGAGACAACGCCACGCCTACCGACATCGACACCATGGCGGAGCCTTCACCTAGTCACCTACTTGGCCAATGGAGTTACATATGAAGATAGAGGACCTCAACGATGGCACCATCATATGGATCATCAAGAGCGTCCCTAACATGATCGCTATCGACACACTTTCGAGCTCCACGAGGCGCCACCATGAGAGTGCTTATGCACATGATCATCTACGAGAGTTCACCATATGGAGCATCAAGAGCGCCTTCATCATGATCGTCATCGACACTCGCCTAACAGCTCCACAGTTAGCGCCACCATGCGAGAGTGCCGAGGCACAAGATCGTCGACTCTGGCACCATATGGAGCATCAAGAGCGTTCCCCATCATGAGCGGCCATCGACCACTCTTCTCCAAGCTCCACAAGGCGCCAGCAACATGCCAAGTCGCATGAGCCATCATCTCAAGATGGCAAGGACCGTCATCGACTCACACCATTCCACATAGTCGTCGACCACTACCACCTCATGGTCTACATCGACATACGTCACCACATGCGCCGCCTCCACAAGCCACTTCATGAGCGCCATCGACCAACACCTTCCACGGACCTTCGACGACACTCATCAAGACATGGTGATGAAGCACGACTACGAGAGCCCTCGACATGAAAGCGACAAACACCACGATAGGGTGCCCTACCACTCCAAGGATGGCAGGTGCACATCGAGCATACCTTCTTCCTCATGAGGCGACTTTGCCACCCCAGTGCCACCACCACAATGGCCCCTACCTCGCCACATGCCTATGGACTCCGATGCTACAAGTGCAAGCAACAAGGCCACCCTCCCCGGGAATGTCCCAATCTCCTATGTGAGGTGTGCAAGGCCAAAGGGTCATGTGGCATGGCAATGCACTGGCGCCAAGCGCCAAGAAACTCTACTTCTCGACAAGCCGCAGGCTACAAGCCACCAAGAAGCCTTTAAGCGCCCACACTTCAAGATGAAGATCGCCAAGGTGAACTCAAGGGCGAAGTTGAGCCCAGGCCTAGCCTCTCATCACCGACCATGGCGCCACCAGCTTGAGGACAGGCGCCCGGGAGGCGATGGAGTTGAGCATGGTGAGCATGGGATTTCTCCTTCACCTACCGAGGCCCGCATGGAGTTGAGATGGTTGAGCATGGGATTTTCCCTTCAACCAAGGAGGCGCATGGAGATGAGATAGTCGAGCCTACTCTATATGCTTGATTGATGAGTTGGTACCAATCCCATGTGAGAATGAGAGCCACTTAGCCCACTTGAGTGGGGATGCAGATAGTGAGTTGAGCATGCCCCCCCCACTCCCATATGTGAGTTTGGAGTGCTTCCATTTTGGAGGACATGAGTGATAAGCACAAAGTGAGTTGAGAGAGCTACATGATAGGTCCATGAGGACATCGCTTTGCTAAACACATTAACCTCTCCCTCGTTTGTGTCTTCTTATGTTGCACTAGGTTCCACGGAGGATGAGTCTCCCGCTCACTTGGAGACGATGTACATGGTGCATGAAGATGATGATATCTCACCACATGCTTGCTCCAAGATGGACATGTCGAGCCACATGGATCCTCCTGCTTCTCACACAGCACCTACCTCACATGAGTCGGCCCACAAAGGTAACTTAATACCTGGAGGGGGTGTGGATGCTAACCTCGAGGTGGACTTTTTAGGCATAGATGCGTCGTCGGATGGCGGTCTATGTTCTTTGTCAAGTAATGCCCTAAGTAAACTCTACGCAGTAGTCATCATGATATGTATGCGCATTGTTATGCCCTCTCTATTTGTCAATCTGCCCAAGCCGTAATTTGTTCACCCAACATGTTATTTATCTTCTGGAGAGACATCACTAGTGGCTATGGACCCAGTCCATTCTTTACATCTGAAATACAACCTACATGCAATCATTGTTCTCTTTGTTTCTCGCAAGCAAAATCATTCTCACACCATACGTTTAATCCTTTGTTTTCGCACAGTCGGTGAGATTGACAACCTCACTATTAAGTTGGGGCAAAGTACTTTGATTGTGTTGTGTGGGTTCCACGTTGGCGCGGAATCCCGGGTGTTGCGCCGCACTACACTCCTTCACCAACAACCTTCACGTGGCCTTCATCTCCTGCTGGTTCCATAACCTTGGTTTCTTTACGAGGAAAACTCGCTGCTGTCGCAGTCATACCTTCCTCTTGGTGTTCCTAACCGGACGTGTGCTTTCACGTCACAGCCGGCTACTTTCAGGCGCCGTTGCAGGAGATCAAGACACGCTGCAAGAGAGTCTCTACTCCCAATCTCTTTACTTTGTTTATTGTCTTGCTTTATTTTTACTGTCTTGTTTGCTTTCTTTATATCAAAAACACAAAAAAATTAGTTACTCGCATTTACTTTATTTATCGGTTTACCCTTGTTTATTTCATCATGCTTCTCCCTAAGTTCACTTTGAAAGATATATCAGTAGGGCGTGGGTCTATCATTGGAAGAGATAATATAGAAGAATTTTTCACTCATGTTAGTAAGGTTAAAGATTTTGAAGATAGATCCTTGGTGGAACTTGCTCCTAATTATGAAATTGCTACTACCTCTTTAGTGCACATGTTGGAAGCTAGATTTGTTAATCTTAATCCTATAATGCAACATATGTTTCTTACACTCAGTGATATGGAAGAAGGAGAGAAGAAAGATTTTGTTTTAGAAACCCTTCTTAAAGAATTTGGTGATGTAGCTAGAGAAGCTAGGAAAGTCTTTATTCAACATAAAATGCTTGGCTTTTATACAAATGTTGCAAATACCCTTGAAAGGATGGAAAAAGATAGGCTAAAGTACACTAATGAAGCCAATTGTGAGGGGAGACTAAAGTACCAATACCTTATAAGGTCATAAGGAATGCATGAGGGCACTAGAAAAGAATTTTGATTGGATTGTTCCTGAAAATTTATTTGAGGAGGATAGTAAGCCTAAAAGTAATGAAAGAGGAGATTCTGAAACTTACATAGATAAGATACAATGCATCATTGAGAAAACTCCTAACTCCTCTGTTAATGCTTCTTCTCTTGATGTTACTTGATTTACACTTTCTGCGCCTAGGCGGAAGGCGTTAAAGAAAAGCGCTTATGGGAGACAACCCATTATTTATTTCTGCAATTTTTGATTTATATTTGAGTCAAGGTGCTTGTTACTACTGTATCAATACCTTTGTATCTTTATTTTCTTGCATTTTTGTGCCAAGTAAAGTCTTTGATAGAAAGTTGATACTAGATTTGGATTTCTGCGCGTAAACAGATTTTTAGTCAGTCACGAATTTGAGTTGATATTTCTGTAGGAAACCTCGTAAAATGCTGAAAAAATTCATGCGTGATCCTCGGATATGTACGCAACTTTCGTTCAACTCGAGCTTTTTCATCCGAGCATGTTAAGTGCCTCGAAAAATTCGTCTTTACGGACATGTTCGTTTTGACAGATTATGCCTTTAATTTCGCATTGCCTCTTTTCTATCGTGTTGAGTGGATTTCTTTGCTCCATTAAATTTCAGTAGCCTTGGTTAATGTCCAGAAGTGTTGGTAATGATTGTGTCCTTGCTGAACATGTGAATTTTTGATTATGCACTAACCCTCTAATGAGATTGCTTTGAGTTTGGTGTGAAGGAAGTTTTCAAGGATCAAGAGAGGAGGATGATATGATATGATCAAGAAGAGTGAAAAGTCTAAGCTTGGGGATGCCCCGTGGTTCATCCCTGCATATTTCAAGAAGACTCAAGCGTCTAAGCTTGGGGATGCCCAAGACATCCCCTTCTTCATCAACAACTTATCAGGTCACCTCTAGTGAAACTATATTTTAATTCCGTCACATCTTATGTGCTTTACTTGAGCGTCTGCGTGCTTTTATTTTCGTTTTGTTATTTTCATTCTCTGAATAAATCGGATCCTAACATGCTTGTGTGGGAGAGAGACACGCTCCGCTTTTTCATTTGAACACTTGTTCTTCGTTCTATTATTCATGTTCATGGCGAAAGCTGAAAGCCGCAACACTTATTGTTATTTTGTTGGAAACAGAAAATGCTTCATGTGGTAATTGGTATATTGTCTTGAATAATTTGATACTTGGCAATTATTTTGAGCTCTCAAGTAGATCATGTTTAAGCTCTTGCATCATGTAGTTTAAATCTATTAGTGGAGAACTACCGTAGAGCTTGTTGAAATTTGGTTTGCATGATTGGTCTCTCTAAGGTCTAGATATTTTCTGATAAAAGTGCTTGAACAACAAGGAAGACAGTGTAGAGTCTTATAATGCTTGCAATATGTTCTTATGTAAGTTTTGTTGTACCGGTTTATACTTGTGTTTGCTTCAAACAAACTTGCTAGCCAAAGCTTTGTACTGAGAGGGAATGCTTCTCGTGCATCCAAAACCTTGAGCCAAAACCTATGCCATTTGTGTCCACCATAACTACCTACTATGTGGTATTTTTCTGCCATTCCAAGTAAATTGCTTGTGTGCTACGTTTAAAACCTTTCAAAAATTCATTCCTTGTTTTTGCAATACATAGCTCATGGGAAAATAGCCTAAAAACTATTGTGGTAAGGAATATGTCGCTTATGTATCTTAGTTCTTATAAGTTGCTTGTTGAGCGATGAACCATGTTATCACGGGGACGCCATCAACCTGTTACACCTTTGTTGAATATCATGTGAGTTGCTATGCATGTTCGTCTTGTCTCGAAGTAAGGGAGATTTTCCATGATTTGAAATGGTTTGAGTATGCATATTGTTAGAGAAGAACATTGGGCCGCCAACCAAAGCCATGTATCATGGTGGAAGTTTCAGCTTGGACATTAATAACCCTCAAATCTCTTATGAGAATATTATCTGTTGTTGAATGCTTAAAGCATAAAAGAGGAGTCCATTATCTGTTTTCTATGTTGTCCCAGTATGGATGTCCTCAAGTTGAGATCTATCAAAATCGAGAAATCAAATGCGATTTATCTCCTTGGACCTTTGTACAGGTGGCATAGAGGTACCCCTTTGTGACACTTGGTTGAAACATATGTAATGCAATGATAATCCATGGAAATCCGAGCTAATTAGGACAAGGTGCGGGCACTATTAGTATTCGATGCATGAGGCTTGCAACTTATAGGAGGTTTTATACATAACACATATGAATTATTACTACCGTTGACACAATTGTTTCCATGCTTTCAAAATAAAAAGCTCTAGCACATGAGTAATCCCTGCCTCCCTCTGCGAAGGGCCTTTCTTTTACTTTATGTTGAGTCGGCTTACCTACTTCTTTCTATCTTAGAAGCAAACACTTGTGTCAACTGTGTGCACTCGATTCTTACATGTTTACTTATTGCACTTATTATATTACTTTGTGTTGACAATTATCCATGAGATATGCATGTTGAAAGTTGAAAGCAATTGCCTGAAACTTAAATCTTACTTTGTGTTGCTTCAAAACCTCTTATTAAGAATCTATTGCTTTATGAGTTAACTCCTATGCAAGACTTTTTGATGCTTGTCTTGAAAGTACTATTCATGAAAAGTTTTTGCTATATGATTCAGTTGTTTAGTCATTATCTTTTTTAGCAAACTATAGACCATTGCTTTGGGTCACTTCATTCATCTCATATGCTTTACAAATAGTGTTGATCAAGATTATGTTGGTAGCATGTCACTTCGAAATTATTCTTTTTATCGTTTACCTACTCGAGGGCGAGGAGGAACTAAGCTTGGGGATGCTTGATACGTCTCCAACGTATCCTTGGTCACCTTGGACTTCGTCCACCCATTCGCCGCCATTGCAATGATCAAAGATCGAGCATGGAAGGTTTGGGGATCGCGAGCGAGAAGTAGATAAGCAGAAGGATGAAGAAGAAGAAATTGTGCGGAGTGGCCGTTGATACGTCTCCAAGGTATCTATAATTTCTTATGTTCCATGCTAGTTTTATGACAATACCTACATGTTTTATTCACATTTTATAATGTTTTTATGCATTTTCCAGGACTAACCTATTAACAAGATGCCGCTGTGCCAGTTCCTGTTTTCTCCTGTTTTTGATTTCAGAAAAGTTAGTTTACGGATATTCTCGGAATTGGACGAAACAAAAGCCCATAGCCTTATTTTCCACGGAGTGTTCCAGAAGACCGAAGGAGAGATGAAGAGGAGCCACGAGGCGGCCACACCATAGGGGGGCGCGGCCCCACCCCTGCGGCGCCGCCATATGGGGTGGGCCCCTTGGGCGTCCCCGACTGCGCCCCTTCGCCTATATAATCCTTCGTCCGCGAAAACCCTAGCACCGAGAGCCGAATACCGTAGACAGTTCCGGAGACGCCACCGCCGTCAACCCTATCACGGGGGGTTCGGGAGATCGCCTCCGGCACCCTGCCGGAGAGGGAATCATCACCGGAGGGCTCTACATCACCATGCCCGCCTCAGGACTGATGCGTGAGTAGTTCATCCTTGGACTATGGGTCCATAGCAGTAGCTAGATGGTTGTCTTCTCCTCTTGTGCTATCATGTATAGATCTTGTGAGCTGCCTATCATGATCAAGATCATCTATTTGTAATGCTACATGTTGTGTTTGTTTGGATCTGATGAATATGGAATACTATGTCAAGTTGATTATTGATCTATCATATATGTTATTTATGATCTTGCATGCTCTCCGTTGCTAGTAGAGGCTCTGGCCAAGTTGATACTTGTAACTCCAAGAGGGAGTATTTATGCTCGATAGTGGGTTCATGTCTCCATTGAATGCAGGGAGTAGACAGAACCCCTAAGGTTGTGGATGTGCTTGTTGTGTTATCACCAGATTTTGGCCAAATCAGGAGATGGGCCGCGATGGAGATGGACTTGGAGGATATACACGTGGAGCGTATCTGAAGCGGCCTTGTACGAGAAGTTGGGCTAAATTGCCCGTGTATCTGTACATTATAGTAGATCGCATTTAGAATTAAGAAATAGAGTTTAGCCCGTACACTATTAGGTTTATTTCCAAAGATAGAAAGTCTACGGACTATAAATATGTATCTAGGGTTATTGAGAAAGGAGGACAATCATGTTCACAACAAACACAATCCAGGCGCATCGCCACCCCTTCTTTTGAGGGTTTCTCCCGGGTAAGCATCATGCTGCCTAGATCGCATCTTGCGATCTAGGCAGTACAAGTTTATTCGTTATCTGGTGCTACTCGTACTGAAGCCTTGTTGATGGCGAGTAACACTACTTATCTTAGATGTTTTGGGGCTTGCATCGTCGTTATCTTGATATGCTTGCTTAGCTATGCTGCCCCTCGATGTCTAGCCGTCCTTACACCTATCTTAGGTGTAAGGGCGGCATCTTGCTTTATCTTTATTTAGTAGATCCGATCTGGTATAGTCGTTCCTTGTTCTACAAGGATTAGTTTGATATCTGCATGGTTAGGCCATACAAACGGGTTGAACGATCCGGTAGTGCGTAAGATGTGGTTCATTAGACCCTAAAGGGATTGTTCCGGGGACCAACTTCATGTTGGTTTTTAGGCCTCGTTAGGGTTTGTTTTCCGTCATCTTACGTACCTGCTAGGCTCAGTTACGCGTAGGATGTTCCGGTTATGCAGTGAAAACCCTAGACTATCGTAGATTAGCTTAGCTTGATATTGATAAAGCATGATCCCCATGTCATTGTATATCTAACGCGAACCATGGGGCAATCGGCTCTTTGAGCCGATCCACAGAACAACTTAAGAGCCGATCGGGGCTCGTATTTATTGTTTACGTGTCTACCATGCAGGAAACTGATCGACGCGATTCAACACCTTCCTGACCAGGTATAGGTCAGGTGGCACGCCCTTGCGACCGTCAGGACGTGTGCCAGAGCATTGCGGGACGACGTCGAGGGACCAGGGCCCACCAGCAGTCTTGGCAGCCTCCCGGCTCTTCGTGTTGCTCGCCGCTGCCCGCCGGTGGGTTTTGGCAGGCAACACATTCTGGCACGCCCGGTGGGACCATCTGCAACAACCACGTCAACATCTACAGCTGCGATGTCGAACGAACCAGTCAAGTACGAAGATCTGCCTGAAGAGCACAAGAAGAAGTATGATGAGCTCAATGCCGTCTTCGAAGCCGATCTCATCGGCTCTTTCGAGAAAACTCGTTCACATGGCATTAGGTTCAAAGGATTCACACCCGAAGGCGTGCTCGAGGGACTAGATCTGTCTCTCCCTTCGGAGGAACGCACCAGAGCCCTGCGCCAGGAAGTTAACTATATGGTGGCTCATTCTCTACATCGTCATTCGGAGATCCTGGTGAACGCCTTCGAACGTGTTGCGCTTCGCGTGGTTCAGGAGATCATGAAGCATCAGTATTCTCCGTCAGGACCTGCCCTGGGGACTCACCAGGGGGAAATACCGTTCCACACCAAGTCGCAACTGCCATTCACGTTTGCAGCTCCACAGCAACAAGGTTCGCCGGCATACGTTGTCTACAAGGTTGGAGGTGATCCTGGCGATTACCAATTCCTGTATGAGCCGCCCAAGGAGATCCCACATGGATACGTGTGCACATACGTGCCGGACTGCAACAACTGGGTGCACACGAACCAGATTACAGCAGGAGGGATTCCTGGAGCAGGAGGGAGTTCTGGAGCAGATGCTGAGAAACAAGCGTGGCTAGCTAAATATGCCATCGAAACGAGTTATGAAAGCTCAAACCCTGCAGCTCATACCGTGGATCAGATCAGTGCAATCTTGAGAGACCAGTTCGGTATCCTGCCGAAGAAGAGAACAATCGGCTATTCCAAGCCGTATCCCAACGAGTATGACCTGATCCCGCTGCCGCCCAAGTATCGGCTCCCTGACTTCACAAAATTCAGTGGGTCGGAAGGGTCTAGCTCAATTGAGCACGTGAGCCGATATTTGGCATAGTTGGGCATGGTTTCAGCATCAGACCAGCTGCGTGTAAGGCTCTTTCGCAATCTCTCACGGGTCCAGCATTTGGGTGGTACACCTCGTTGCCACCAGATTCAGTTCGGACATGGAAGCAGCTGGAAGAACAGTTTCACATACAATATCACTCAGAAGCTACCGAAGCTGGCATTGCCGATCTGACGCAGGTGCGGCAAAGGCGGAGAGAAACGGTGTCTGAGTACATTCAACATTTCAGAACTGTCAAGAACGGATGTTATTCGGTTCGTTTATCTGAGAAAGAAGCAGTCGAGCTGGCAGTGGCAGGCCTCGCAGCGCCACTCAAGGATCTGACTTTCCAAGTGGAGTACAATTCACTGACGCATATGGTCCAGAAACTGACATCATATGAGCAGCGCCATCCAGAATTGTACCAAGACAAGTTCAAGCGCCCGATAGGCCTGGTCGAGGCAGAAGAAGTTGAAGACTCTGCAGAAGATCAGGAAGTCGCCGTAGCTGAATGGACTCAGGTGGCAGTACCCGTGTCCTGCAAATGGGTGAAGCAACCAGGGCCTGCAAAAGGGTTTGACTTTGATATAAGCAAAACTGAGCAGATTTTCGATTTGCTGCTGAAGGAAAAACTGCTGAAGTTACCCGAAGGCCATAAAATCCCTACGGCGCAAGAGTTGAACGGGAGACCATACTGCAAATGGCATCACACGTTCACCCACGCCACCAACGACTGCAAGGTATTGCGCGGACAGATTCAAATGGCGATAGAACAAGGCCGATTAATCTTCGGTCAGTTTGCCATGAAAGTGGACACGCAGCCGTTTCCTGGCGTCAACATGGTGGAGCTCAACCATGCCACGAAGCGTCAGCCAGGTTTCTCGTTCGATATCAACATGGCAGGGCTTGTGAACCGCCATGGCAAGGATAAAGCAGAAGCCAGTCACTCCCGTGGCAAGGATAAAGAGGAGGCCGATCCACGCGACCGGCCCCAATATGATGACAGACGGTACCTGACCGAGGAAGAAGTGAGAAGCGTGCGGTATCAACGACCACTCTCCGCGCATCTCCTTAACAAATATGAGCATCAGTATGACCGACGTCGGCGATATGACATGGATGATGAGAGATATCGTCGGTCTGATGCAGACGACAGAAGTATCGTCAATATGATAGTGACGACGAAGGATATGAGCGTCACGCAAAGGGGAGGTCAAGAGAGCAGGAAGACGTGGACAGACACTGGGATTGTCCTTTCTTTAAGCACTGCTGGGACTCAGGAATGAGCCGATTGCCTACGATCGACAACTGCCCAGAATGTAGACAGCAGAGGAAGGGAACAAATGAAGTTTCAGTGTTCAAGCGTCTAGGGCCCCTCCCACCTCAGAGCAGACGAGCTGAGTCATCTCGAGATGAAGATTTCGAGGAGTCAGAAGATGAAGAAGAAGATAGATACCACCGGCCAAGGTGGTGCCCTGATGGACTCAGCCATTCCCAGAAACGTAGGGTGCAGCGGCTACGAAACTTGGAAGAAGCCGAGGCGCAGTACCTGTACACGTTGAGGAAAGCACGGCCCGATCTGGCCGTAAAAATTCATCAAACGTTGAAGACGGAGACGCGCCCGCCAAAGAAAGTGTGGCGCCCCAAGCAGACCAAAGCCCCGATGCAGAGGCATCGGCTGATACAAACATGGTGTTCATACTCCCGTCAGAGTTTTGTGCTCCAAAGGACGAGGAACTGTCAGTAGCACAGTTTGACTGCGGTCCACGGCCGATCATCTTTGAGAAGCCACGAGAGAGGAGCTACAGGCATTTGAAGGCCCTGTACCTGAGAGGTTATATCAATGGGCAGCCTGTCAGCAAGATGTTGGTTGACACGGGAGCGGCAGTCAACATAATGCCATACTCCATGATGCGACATTTGGGACGCTCCAACGAAGATCTGATCAAGACCAACGTCACATTAAGCGATTTCAACGGCCAAGCGTCAGAAGCACAAGGTGTTCTGAACGTAGATTTAACCGTGGGCCGAAAAACCATCCCTACGTCATTCTTCATCGTCGACACCAAAAGCACTTACGCTGTCCTGCTAGGAAGGGATTGGATTCACGCTAACTGTTGCATTCCATCCACAATGCACCAATGCATCATACAGTGGGATGGAGATGAAGTAGAGGTCGTTCATGCAGATGACTCGATCGAGATCTCACTAGTTGGCATGAATATTTGGGATGCAGACGACCAAGAGCCGCTCTCTGGAATCAGTTTGGATGGCTGTGAGCGCATCGAAGCTTCAAAAAACGGGGTGAGGCTGGTCTTATCCACCGGGCTGACAGAGTAGCAAGATCCAAGTCAGTAGACGTACGTGGCAAGGCCGATCCCTGCGATCGGCCCCAAAAAAATAGAAAGCAATGAGCTCACCTCGAGCATGTCACGTAGTCCTAGTAGAGCACCAATAAATTGTAAACCCTCATTGAGCATTGCAATGATAAAGGAGGCCGATTCCAGCAATCGGCCAAAATTATCCTCAACATGCATTTTGCATGTGTTCAGCATTGATCTAGCGGGCGACGAAAAGCTAGGATACGGGTTTACATCAGCTGATGAGCTAGAAGAGATTGACATTGGTCCTGGGGATAAGCCACGACCAACATTTATCAGCAAGAAGCTAGATCCACATCTGAGGGGCCTGATGATAGCTTTGCTGAAAGAGTACCCAGATTGTTTTGCATGGGATTATACAGAGATGCCTGGGTTAGACAGGAGCATCATTGAGCATCGGCTCCCTCTGAAGAAAGGATTTCGGCCGTTCCAGCAGCGAGCACGACAGATGAAGGCCGAAATTTTAGTAGAAGTCAAGAAAGAGATCGAGAAAATGTTGAACGCCGGGTTCATCAGGCCATGCAGGTATGCTGGAGTGGATTTCCAATGTCGTACTCGTGGAGAAAAAGGATGGCCGATGGCGCGTCGCCATAGATTTTCGGAATCTCAATAGTGCCACTCCAAAGGATGAATACCCAATGCCGATAGCGAGAGACATTGATCAATGCAGTCTGCTGGTCATAAAATTTTAAGTTTCATGGATGGCAATGCTGGCTACAACCAAATTTTTATGGCCCCGGAAGATATACACAAGAGCGCATTCGAGTACCGGGCTCGGTAGGCTTGTTTGAATATGTGGTCATGACATTTGGACTGAAGAATGCCGGCGCGACGTACCAAAGAGCCATGAATTACATCTTTCATGATCTGATCGGCAAATTGGTGGAAATTTACATCGATGACGTGGTGGTCAAATCTGTCTCAGTGGAAGGACACTTGAAAGATTTGCGAGACGTCCTGGACCGAACTAGAAAGTTCGAACTAAGAATGAATCCAAAGAAGTGTGCTTTTGGTGTAACGGCCGGTCAATTCTTGGGTTTCTTGGTTCATGAACGTGGAATTGAGATCGGCTCGAAAAGTCGGGAGGCGATGCGAACGATGAAGCCACCTACCACGAAGAAAGAACTCCAGTGTCTCATCGGCAAAATCAATTTCGTCAGAAGGTTTATCTCCAACCTGTCAGGACGAATCGAGCCGTTCATGGGATTGGTCAAAATCAAGTCTGATGAGGAGTTTCGCTGGGGGGCAGAGCAACAACGAGCATTTGACGAGATCAAGGAGTACCTAACAAAGCCACCTGTGTTGGTTTCGCCTCGGCAGGACAGGCCATTCTACATTTATTTGTCAGTAGCTGACACCTCCATCGCGTCAGTGGTGGTGCAGGTCTATGATGGTCTGGAGAAAGTGGTTTTCTACCTCAGCAGAAGGATGTTGGATGCAGAAACAAGGTACCCTAAGATCAAGAAGTTGTGCCTCTGTTTGTTTTTCACATGCACCAAGCTTCAGCACATCTTGCTGTCAGCGGAAATTATCATCATATGCAAATCGGATGTCATCAAGCATATGCTGTCGGCTCCTGTGTTGAAAGGCCGACTCGGTAAGTGGATGTTTGCATTATCGGAATTTGATATCCGGTATCAGCCTGCGAAAGCAGTCAAGGGACAGGCGTTGGCCGATCTTATTGCTGAACGAATAAACACGGATGTAGCAGCACTGTCTGTGCGTGCATGGGCCATGTTCTTCGATGGATCGGTCTGTGAGGATGGTTGCGGCATCGGCGTTCTACTCGTGTCGCCTCGGGGGGCAACATATTCCTTCTCCATCAGGCTACCTACCCCTTGCACCAACAATGTTGCTGAATATGAAGCCATCTGCAAGGGAATGGAATTGCTATTGGAAGCCGGGGCAGAAGCAGTAGAGATTTTTGGAGATTCTAAATTGGTGATTTCTCAACTCACGGAGGAATACAAATGTGAGAGCGAGTCGCTCTTCCCATTATGGATGCACTGCCGTGAGCTGATGGCACAGTTCAGGTATATAAATTTCAATTGGATCCCAAGATCGCAGAATACCGAGGCAAACGATCTCGCACATATGGCATCAGGATACTAGGACGTAGCAGACGGGACCGATGTTCAAGTGCAGTTCATGGAACCAGATGACTGGAGAGCCGATATTTTCAATTACTTGAAAGATTCGGTTCGGGGGGCACCTAAACGGATAAGATACAAGGCCATGAAGTACGTCCTGATTGGGGATGACATGTTTTACAGGACCTTGGAAGGGTTACTTCTCAAATGTTTGGGACCAGCTGAGTCCAATCGGCTCTTGCATGAGGTGCATGAAGGTGCCTGTGGAACTCACCAATCGGCTCATAAGATGAAGTGGCTGATCAGGCGATCGGGATTTTATTGGCCCACCATGCTTGAAGATTGTTTCAAGTACTATAAGGGGTGTCAGGCATGTCAGAAGTTTGGGAGCATTCAGATGGTACCCGCATCAGCAATGAATCCCATCATCAAACCTTGGCCATTCCGAGGTTGGGGATTGGATATGATCGGCAAAATTCATCCTGCATCGAGCAAAGGCCATGAATGGGTTCTGGCCATTACAGATTACTTCACTAAATGGGTGGAGGCCGTCCCTATGAAGTCAGTAGCATCGAAAGATGTCATCAGTTTCGTGTTGGAGCATGTCATTCATAGATTCGGGATTCCCCAGACTATCACGACCGATGGAGGTTCGATCTTCGTTTCTAAGGAGTTTAGAAAGTTCTGCAAAGATATGGGAATCAAGCTGATCCGATCGTCTCCATACTATGCTCAAGCAAATGGGCAGGCTGAAGCATCTAACAAGAGTCTGATCAAGCTGATTAAGAGGAAAATCGACGAGCATCCAAGACGTTGGCACGAGGTATTGTCAGAAGCGCTGTGGGCTTATCGCATGTCATGTCACGGAGCAATAAAAACCTCACCATATCATCTGGTCTATGGACAAGAAGCTGTGTTGCCCTGGGAAATCAAGGCTGGGTCGAGACGGATTACGTTTCAGAATGATTTAACTACTGAAGAATATGCAGCCCTGATGAGTGACAGTATTGAGGATGTGACGGAACTCAGACTATGGTCGCTTGAGAAAATCAAGGAGAATAAGGCCAAGGTGGCTCACGCATATAACAAGAAGGTGAGACCAAAGGAGTTCCAAGTTGGTGATCTGGTATGGGAAGCTGTACTGCCGTTGGGGACTAAGGATAAAGTGTATGGTAAATGGTCTCCAAATTGGCACGGCCCGTACAAAGTCGACCAAGTTTTGAAGGGTAATGCATACATGCTCGAGCAGTTGGATTGTGTGAAGTTCTCAAGAAGTATTTCCCAAGTATGTGGGATGATGACCAGTAAAATATGGAGGCCGATGCACAAATCGGCCAGTAAAAAAAAATTCTCTTCCCAAGTATAGGGATGATGAACAGTAGGATATGGGGGCCGATGTATGAAATCGGCCGGTAAAAAGAAATATACGTGCAAAGCAACAGGATGTTAAGTACAGCCGATGCACGGACATCGACTTGAGAACAAAACAGCCGATGCACAGCCATCGACTTTAGAGTTACAAAATATTATGGTCAGATATCAAGATACAGTCTGAATTCGAGGAGTGTTTGCTCGGATATCTGTCTAATTTGGTATTTGAGTTTGGCCTTATGGGTGTTTGATGGTGAAAGACCGATACGTTGTTATCGGTTCTTGGTGCGTTGACCTGTTTTGACAATCGGAAGATTTGAAGTTGGACAATTGAAGAATCAAATTGGAAGAACAATTTTCATTTATTCGAAGAGGGGTTTTTTACAAGGAAGAGCCGATGGCTCTCAAAAACATCATCCGATGCCTAATGTACTACCACTACTAGCCCTGCACTACTTCCTAATCTACGGGCCATTGCTGCCCTCGTCGTCGCCGTCGTAGCTGCCGTCGGCGCTGCTGCCGGCGGGCTCCTCGTCGCTGCTGATGAAGCCGCCGGCAGGGGCTTCATCCTCCTCGTCGTCGTCGTCCGACCCGGCGTGGAAGCGCTTGGACGGTGGGTACCCCGCGGAGGAGGAGTCCTCCTCCGTCTCCTCCGCCTCCTCGTCCTCCTCGTCGGAGGAGAGGTCCGCCTCCCATGAGAAGAGGTCGTCGTCGCTCGCAGCCTCCAGCTCCCCGTCGACGAGGAACCGGAGGTCTTCTTCCCCGTCGGTGAGGGGCTCGTCGTCCTCCGACTCGATGGAGGAGTCCCAATCTCTCGCGTCCCAGTACTCGGGGGCGAGGGCCTCGTAGATTGCCATCAGGTTGACCTCCGGCTCTAGCTCGCTGGAGGAGGAGGAGTCGAAGGAAAGGCCGGAAGAGGCAGAGGAGGAAGAGGAAGCCATAGATGCAGAGAAGGGCTTTTTGCCGATGGCTAGTACGGAGCAGGGGAATGAGGAGATGAACTGCTCAATGCGGTTAAATAAAAGGGGATATAGTGGAAATTTAATGCTTGAGCAGTTTTCGAGGATGCGGTGCCAAAACTATCAATCGTGCAGAAGTTGAGAAGACAAGGTATCATGATGGAAAGATACTGAAGCAGTTCTGCTCTGCCACGACATGACCCTACGAAGGAAAAACAGAGTGGTTTTGAAATTATCATTACCAAAACCAGGGGGGCATGTGTTATCACCAGATTTTGGCAAAATCAGAAGATGGGCCGCGATGGAGATGGACTTGGAGGATATACACGTGGAGCGTATCTGAAGCGGCCTTGTACGAGAAGTTGGGCTAAATTGCCCGTGTATCTGTACATTATAGTAGATCGCATTTAGAATTAAGAAATAGAGTTTAGCCCGTACACTGTTAGGTTTATTTCCAAAGATAGAAAGTCTACGGACTATAAATATGTATCTAGGGTTATTGAGAAAGGAGGACAATCACGTTCACAACAAACACAATCCAGGCGCATCGCCACCCTTTCTTTCGAGGGTTTCTCCCGGGTAAGCATCATGCTGCCTAGATCGCATCTTGCGATCTAGGAAGTACAAGTTTATTCGTTATCTGGTGCTACTCGTATTGAAGCCTTGTTGATGGCGAGTAACACTACTTATCTTAGATGTTTTGGGGCTTGCATCGTCGTTATCTTGATATGCTTGCTTAGCTATGCTACCCCTCGATGTCTAGCCGTCCTTACACCTATCTTAGGTGTAAGGGCGACATCTTGCTTTATCTTTATTTAGTAGATCCGATCTATTATAGTCGTTCCTTGTTCTACAAGGATTAGTTTGATATGTGCATGGTTAGGCCTTACAAACGGGTTGAATGATCCGGTAGTGCGTAAGATGTGGTTCATTAAACCCTAAAGGGATTGTTCCGGGGACCAACTTCATGTTGGTTTTTAGGCCTCATTAGGGTTTGTTTTTCGTCATCTTACGTACCTGCTAGGCTCAATTACGCGCAGGATGTTCCGGTTATGCAGTGAAAACCCTAGACTATCGTAGGTTAGCTTAGCTTGATATTGATAAAGCATGATCCCCGTGTCATTGTATATCTAACGCGAACCACGGGGCAATCGGCTCTTTGAGCCGATCCACAGAACAACTTAAGAGCCGATCGGGGCTCGTATTTAATGTTTACGTGTCTACCATGCAGGAAACTGATCGACGCGATTCAACACCTTCCTGACCAGGTATAGGTCAGGTGGCACTCCCTTGCGACCGTCAGGACGTGTGCTAGAGCATTGCGGGACGACGTCGAGGGACCAGGGCCCACCAGCAGTCTTGGCAGCCTCCCGGCTCTTCGTGTTGCTCGCCGCTGCCCGCCGGTGGGTTTTGGCAGGCAACACGGCATCAATGGACTTGGCGACGAAGGGTCTGGGAGTAGTTGAGCACTTGAAGCAAAGGAAGCAATGGAGGATTTGCAGAGGAGGAGTAGAGATGCGGCACGAGCGAAAGTGCTGAAGGAGGAAAATGATGGCTTTATGTAGTGGTGCGGCGAGTTGACGCAGCCGTTGGATGGTAAAATTATGATGCAGATGGCAAACACGTGGACAAGGGGTAAAAATAGATTTTTACTGAGAAGCGAACGGACAGGCGATACAGTGCGTCTGCCGGAAAAAAACGGATGACGTGTGTTCCCCACGTGCACGACGTGTCGATTGGATAGGAAAATTGGACCCACAAGGCAGAGAGAGAAACGGTTCTCGCATATTCCCGATACAGTAATCGTGGCTATCGTAAGCAATGATGTCACCTTGACAAGAGAAATTTTCGACAAAGACACATGACAAAAAAATTCGACAGCAAAAGATTATTGATTATTTCGGGAGCCTTTGATCAAATACAAGTTTTTGCCCAAATGCTCGGGGGCTACTTTGAAACAAATGAAAAGTTTGAGAAATACAAAATAGATATGGTGTGAGCCTATGATCAAATACAAATTATTTGCTCATAGCCTCGGGGGCTACTCCCATCGGGAGCGCTGTTCGCGCACCCGAGAGATTTGAAAATTTCGGAAGAGAAAGAAAATATAGCGGCATAAAATGTGGAGCCTACACCCAAGCACAAGTCCTTGGCTGTAGCCTCGGGGGCTACTCCCATCAGGAACGCTGTTCGCGTGCCCGATGAAATTATTAAAAAAAAAGATAGAAGAACAAGAGAGTATATTTCGAGTTAAAAGTAACTCTACATATACTCCCATCGGGAAAGCAATATAAGTCATCCATTGACTCAATAAAATGTGCCATTCCAACAGCCGAATAAGCACTCGACAATATATTCTCAGAACGCCAAAGTTGCGAACAATTTCTGAATGCCGCAAAACTTTGCGAAGGTAAGACCCCAGATCCATTCTGAGTGGCGTGGCGCCGTCTCTGACGTCGGTTTGCTACTTTTATCCGTATCAACAGATACAAAGAAAAATCCTAACGGACGCATTAGGTACCTGATAAAATATGACTGGGACTCGACAGAATGGTAAGACATTAAGCGGCACCTGTCGAAGTTTACACCAGTATCCCGAGATCATGTCCGGGGACGTGATCTTGAAGTAGGTTTTTGCGGATTGCCACTAGAGTAGTTAACTAGTACCTGATCCGTCAGATGAACTAGCCCCAATCACCATTATCCCTGTACAATATAGAAATTCGTATGAAGAAATATAGAGAAGTTTAAAGTTATAGAGTAAATCTAAACAGTGGAGATTTTCCTTGATTCTGCGATTCAAGCAAAATCTCGGGGGCTACTGACATAGGCATCCCCAATGGGCCTGCCGAAGATAGTACCCGGGGTTTACTGAAGGCCCATGACTCGAAGAATAAGAAGAATCGAAAGCCCAAGTTGTTATTAAGGAAAGCTAGAGTTGTATTAGGAGAGGATGTTTGTAATCTTGCGGGATGAGTTAGAAACCTTCCCGGACTCTGTAACTTGTACAATACGAATCCCTCGGCTCCACCTCCTATATAAGGGGGAGTCGAGGGACAAAGAAAGGATCGAATCTACTGTCATCACAACCCTAGTTTTATATTCGTCGAGTACTTTTTGGCTGAAACCTTCGAGATCTACTTGCCCTCTACATCTAACTAAACCCTAGTCTACAATCCGTAGGAATTGACAAGTTGATACCTTGTCACATGGTGAGTGCCATTCGAAACCCTAATTCCCCTTCCATCATTCTCACCCATTAGATCTGAGGGCTGGGTTGGGTTGGAGCTTAGATTGTGGCTGGCGGCGTTGCTGAGCGAGTGGAATGAGATGGGGGAGGCGGGAGAGGGGACAAGCAATCGGTAATTCATCCCATTTTGAAGCTTAATTTCAATTCTATTTGCTTACTGCCTCGAATCGTAGCTCACATTTCCCGCCAAAAACAGGGGAGGGGGTATGTTTAAAATTTGCATAAAAAGATGCAATTGCAGGATCTAAAGGAAATATCTTCGAGCACTCACACACCGGCAACAGTGCTAGGAAATAGCTTAGTAGTCGGAGGATGTGAATACCTTTTACCTTACCTCCCCGGCAACGGCGCCAGAAAATAGCTTAGTTGCCGGGGTCCGGAGTGTGAGTGCCTTTTACCTTACCTCCCCGGCAACGGCGCCAGAAAATAGCTTGATGTCTACGCACGCTTCTATTCCCGTAGACAGTGTTGGGCCTCCAAGAGCAGAGGTTTGTAGAACAGCGGTAAGTTTCCCATAAGTGAATCACCCAAGGTTTATCGAACTCGGGGAGGAAGAGGTCAAAGATATCCCTCTCAAGCAACCACTGCAATCACGATACAAGAAGTCTCTTGTGTCCCCAACACACCTAATACACTTGTCAGATGTATAGGTGCACTAGTTCGGCGAAGAGATAGTGAAATACAAGTAGTATGGATGTATATGAGTGGTAATAGCAATCTGAATAAAATATAGCAGCGAGTAAACATGCAACAGAACAGTAAATAAACGGAGATTCGATGTTTGGAAATAAGGCCTAGGGATCATACTTTCACTAGTGGACACTCTCAACAACGATCACATAAATAAATAAGTTCTCTTCTCTTATGCTACTTTCAAAGACTCTATTGTTGGATAACAAACACCATTCATTGTGTAGGGCTACGAGAGCACCCTCAAGCCGGAGTAAACAAGCTCCACAACGTCATAAAGGAATCAAACAAGATGCAAACACTGTCACTATCACACCATAGAGAGTAATTCCGAAGTTCATATAAAGTAACTCTAGAGTGCATAGTAATAGTTAACTTCACAATCTACAAGAGATCACGATCATAACCTACGCCAAGTACTACATGATGCACACACTCGTCCACATTACATCATGAAGGAGGAATAGACTACTTTAATAACATCACTAGAGTAGCACATAGATTAATAGTGATACAAAGCTCATCATATGGATCTCAATTATGCAAGGCAATTCATGAGATCATTGTATTGGGGGTACATGAGAGAGAGATTAACCACATAGCTACCGGTAGAGCCCTCAGCCTCGAGGGAAAACTACTCCCTCCTCATCATAGGAGACAGCAGCGGCGATGAAGATGGCGGTGATGTCGATGGAGATGCCTTCCGGGGGCACTTCCCCGTCCCGGTGGCGTGCCGGAACAGAGACTTCTGTCCCCCGAATCTTGGCTTCGCGATGGCGGCGGCTGCATAACTTTTCTCGTCCCGTGGCTTATTCGTCCGAAGTTTTTAGGTCAGGAAGGCTTTTATAGGCGGAGTGTCGGAGTCGGAGGGGGTCTGGGGCAGCCAGACAACAGGGGGGCGCGCCCCCCCTTGGGCTGTGCCGCCACCATGTGTGGTGGCCCTGGGCCTCTCCTCTGGCCCCTCTCCGGTGTTCTTGAAGCTTCGTGGAGTTATAAGATACTAGGCGTTGATTTCGTCCAATTCCGAGAATATTTCCTTACTAGGATTTCGAAACCAAAAACAGCAGAAAACGAGAAGCGGCACTTCGGCATCTCGTTAATAGGTTAGTTCCGGAAAATGCATAATAATGACATAAAGTGTGTATAAAACATGTGTGTATCATCATAAAAGTAGCATGGAACATAAGAAATTATAGATACGTTTGAGACGTATCAAGCATCCCCAAGCTTAGTTCCTACTCGCCCTCGAGTAGGTAAACGATAACAAAGATAATTTCTGAAGTGACATGCTATCATAATCTTGATCAATACTATTGTAAAGCACATGAGATGAATGCAGCGATTCGAAGCAATGGTGAAGACAATGAGTAAACAACTGAATCATATAGCAAAGACTTTTCATGAATAATACTTTCAAGACAAGCATCAATAAGACTTGCATAAGAGTTACTCATAAAGCAATAAATTCTTAGTAGAAAGCTTTGAAACAACACAAAGGAAGATATAAGTTTCAGCAGTTGCTTTCAACTTCAACATATATATCTCATGGATAATTGTCAACATAAAGCAATATAACAAGTGCAATAGGTAAACATGTAAGAATCAATGCACACAGTTGACACAAGTGTTTGCTTCTAAGATAGAAAGAAGTGGGTAAACTGACTCAACATAAAGTAAAAGAATGGTCCTTCGCAGAGGGAAGCATGGATTACTATATTTGTGCTAGAGCTTTTATTTTGAAAACATAGAAACAATTTTGTCAACGGTAGTAATAATTCATATGAGTTATGTATAATACATCCTATAAGTTGCAAGCCTCATGCATAGAATACCAATAGTGCTCGCACCTTGTCCTAATTAGCTTGGATTAACACGGATTATCATTGCATAACATATGTTTCAACCAAGTGTCACAAAGGGGTACCTCTATGCCGCCTGTACAAAGGTCCAAGGAGATAGATCGCATTTGATTTCTCGTTTTTGATAGATCTCAACATAGGACATCCATACCGGGACAACATAGACAACAGATAATGGACTCCTCTTTAATGAATAAGCATTCAACAACAGATAATATTCTCATAAGAGATTGAGGATTGATGTCCAAACTGAAACTTCCACCATGATTCATGGTTTTAGTTAGCGGCCCAATGTTCTTCTCTAACAATATGCATACTCAAACCATTTGATCATGAAAATCGCCCTTACTTCAGACAAGACGAACATGCATAGCAACTCACATGATATTCAACAAAGGTGTAAAAGTTGATGGCGTCCCCAGAAACATGGTTACCGCTCAACAAGCAACTTATTAAGAAATAAGATACATAAGTACATATTCTTCACCATGATACGTCTCCGACGTATCGATAATTTCTTATGTTCCATGCCACATTATTGATGATATCTACATGTTTTATGCATACTTTATGTCATATTTATGCGTTTTCCGGAACTAACCTATTGATGCTATGCCGAAGGGCCAGTTGCTGTTTTCTGCTGTTTTTGGTTTCAGAAATCCTAGTAAGGAAATATTCTCGGAATCGGACGAAATCAATGCCCAGCATCCTATTTTTCCACGAAGCTTCCAGAACACCCGAGAGCCACCAGAGGGGAGCCCTGGTGGGCCCAGATGATAGGGTGGCGCGGCCAGGGCCTGGGGCGCACCCCCCTAGTGTGTGGGTCCCCTGTGGCCCCTCCGACTCCGCCTCTTCGCCTATTTAGTCGTCCCTGACATAAAACCTCGACCCCGTTCGACGAAACCAGAGAAAACCTTCCAGAGTCGCCGCCATCGCGAAACTCCAATTCGGGGGACAGAAGTCTCTGTTCCGGCGCCCTGCCGGGACGGGGAATTGCCCCCGGAGTCATCTCCACCGCCGTCTCCACCGCCATCTTCACCGCCATCGCTGTCTCCATGATGAGGAGGGAGTAATTCACCCCGGGGCTGAGGGCTCCGCTGTAGCTATGTGGTTCATCTCTCTCTTTATGTGATCTAGTTGAATATTATCTATGTGCTACTCTAGTGATGTTATTAAAGTAGTTTATTCCTCCTGCACGGTG
This sequence comes from Lolium rigidum, assembly GCF_022539505.1. NCBI lineage: Eukaryota > Viridiplantae > Streptophyta > Magnoliopsida > Poales > Poaceae > Lolium > Lolium rigidum. Next base: position 306,222,283 of record NC_061514.1, read on the forward strand.
TAATGGTGACAGTGTGTGCATCGTGTAGTACTTGGCGTAGTCTATGATCATAATCTCTTGTAGGTTATGGAGTTAATTATTACTATGATAGTATTGATGTGATCTATGCCTCCTTCATAGTGTGATGGTGACAGTGTGCATGCTATGTTAGTACTTGGTTTGGTTATGTTGATCTGTTATGCACTCTAAGGTTATTTAAATATGAACATTGAATATTGTGGAGCTTGTTAACTCCGGCATTGAGAGTTCGTGTAATCTTACACAGTTAGTGGTGTTCATCATCCAACAAGAGGGTGTAGAGTGGTTCTATTATGTGATCATTGTTGAGAGTGTCCACTAGTGAAAGCAGGATCCCTGGGCCTTGCTTCCAAGCATCGAATCTCCGTTTGTTTACTGTTTTGTTGCATGTTTACTCGCTGCCATATTTTATTCAGATTGCTATTACCACTCATATTCATTCATACCACTTGTATTTCACTATCTCTTTGCCGAACTAGTGCACCTATACATCTGACAAGTGTATTTGGTGTGTTGGGGACACAAGAGACTTCTTGCTTTGTGATTGCAGGGTTGCTTGAGAGGGATATCTTTGACCTCTTCCTCCCTGAGTTCGATAAATCTTGGGTTATCCACTTAAGGGAAACTTGCTGCTGTTCTACAAACCTCTGCTCTTGGAGGCCCAACACTGTCTACAAGAATAGAAGCACCCGTAGACATCAAGCTATTTTCTGGCGCCGTTGCCGGGGAGGAAAGGTAAAAGGTACTCACACTCTGGATCTCGCCTACTAAGCTATTTTCGCCGTGTAAGTACTCGAAGCTATTTCCTTTAGATCCTGCAATTGCATCTTTTTGTTTCTTGTTTTACACTAGTAAGGCATAATGGAATACAACTATGAGCTTTTTAATTTATTTCCTAAGTTAAGACATGAATTGTGTGATGCGAAAATTAAAGAACCTATGGAGCCTCAATTGCATGCTAGTAGCAATGTTATTAGTATGAACGCAATCACCTGCTAATGCTATGGATAAGTCTAAGCTTGGGGAAGCTAGTTTTTGTGATCTTTTTAGTTTCCCATCTTTAGGGGAGAAAATTTGTTCCGATAATGCTTTATCTCCCATATGCGATAACTCTAATGATGCTTGTTCACCAACTCGCAAGTACTTGCTTTCAAGATACCCATGAAAATTATTGAACGTGTTATTGATAACCGCTATGAAGGGGATGGAACCTGTCCATCCTGGAGATCATTTACTGTTTTTGCATGGATTATGCGGGTTATTCAAGTGTGCAGGTATCTCTATGGATGAAGTGAGGAAGAAGCTATTCTCTTTTTCGCTGTCTGGTGGCGCATTGGTATAAATTGTTGAAGAATAGTCATTCTCTTGGTTGGGAGGAAATTGTACCTCTCTTTTATTCTAAATTTTATCCTCCTCATGAAGTGCATATTGATAGGAATTATATTTATAACTTTTATCCTCGTGATGGAGAGAGTATTTCTCAAGCATGGGGGAGATTGAAGTCACTAATACTCAAATGTCCCATTCATGAGCTCCCCGTAATGTTATTGTTAACAATTTTTATGCGAGGCTTTCGGGACAACACAAGGACTATCCGGATGCTCGTTCGGAGGGATCTTTCACAAGCAAGGAGGTTGAAGCTAGGTGGGATCTTCTTGATCGGATTGAGGAGAATGCTGAAGGATGGGAGAACAACAAAGGTGAAGAGTCAGGTATAAATTATGATTATGAATGCATTGAAGCTTTTATGGATACTGATGAATTTCGAGATATGAGTGCTACTTATGGTCTTGACTCTCAAGTTGCTACAAATCTTTATAAAGCCTTTGCTTCTCATTTTGAATTGCCTAAAAAGAATTTTGATAAGTATCATGAACCTTTTAAAGAGGCTTGCATGAAGGATGAAATTGTTGTTAATGATTGCAATAAGCATGCTCAAACTCCTAAGAATGCTATTTCCTATAAGCATGTTAATTTTTGTGGAATGCATAGACCTTGTGGAATTAATCAAATCAAAGATGAATATTGTATCCATCATATTAATGAAAAAACTAGAAAGTGGGCTAGGGCTCTAGATGATCTTGGTAAAAAAGTTTGTGCCCTCTATCCTTTTATTTGTGAAGTTTGCCATGAAGTGGGTCATTTTAATTTTCAATGCTCCACCAATGATAATTTGAACCCAATGAGTGCTGCAAATTTGTATTGTGATGATGAAATTACTCCTAATCAGCATGATGAACTCACTTTATTTTTGTGGTGTGAAGAGCTATCAAGGAAAATTTCTTTGTTAGATATTAATGATCTCGATATTGATGATGTCCTGCATGGGTGTTTTTCTGATTGCATTGATAATAGCCATACAAATACTTACATACAAAATATTTTAGAAGATGACACCTTGCCAAAATATGATAGGACCGCTTGTGTGTTTTGAACTAATTAATGAAAAGGAGGAATCCTCCCAAGTTTCTTCTATTGTTTCGAAAGTATATCGGAGTTATGCGGACAAGCCACCCTTCAAACCTCTTCCTCCTAAAGAAGGGAACGAGGAGAAGGAGGAGAAGAAGAAGAAGAAGGGAACGAAGAAGAAGAAGAAGAAGAAGAAGAAGAAGAACAAGAAGGAGAATAAAGAGAAAGAGGTAACGGCATATCCCCGCGTGAATGAGATAACGATAGGTAACCGTAAGTATGTTGCTCCTAATGATTATTATGATAATGAATCTGAATACAATGATCTTCCTATGCCCTTTACATACATTAGTGATCATGATTTGAATGAGCACACTACTTTTGATATTGCAAATCTCTGGGAAACTAATTCTGAAAATGATGATGATAATAATTGCCATAGTATCAGTGCTATCCATGCTTCCTCCCATAATGATATAGAAATCTCTAAGCTTGGGGAAGAGGTGTTTGAAAATCCTTTTGCTACTGATCATTATGTGTTTGATACATCTCCTTCTAATAACAATGATGGTATGGTTACAGATAAACCGACTGTGAAAGATAACTATTCTATTTCTTATGATGACACTGTGCCTCCGACCTTTGATGATTATTATAAAGAATGCTATGATATAGGTTATAACTATCCTTATGAAACTTGTCATAGTTATGATTGGATTGCCAAAAACAATTCCCTTAATATGCAACTTGTTTACCATGTTCAAATTCTTGATAATAATCCTGCTCCAATTACTATTAATGAGAAGAATTCTTCTTATGCCAAAATTAATGATACTTCTATGCATATGAACCATGATAAGAATGTTTTAAGTGATGGGTATATTGTGGAATTCATTAATGATGCTACTGAAAGTTATTATGAGAGAGGGAAACATGGGTATATGCATCTTAATAATATTAAGTTTCCCCTCTTTATGTTGAGAATCTTGAAGTTACTCGTGTTTT